>NC_065548.1:47061244-47661244 GCF_022605725.1 Anthonomus grandis grandis
TGTATTGCAGCGAGCTGCTTCGAGCGCCTATCGGGACAACGGGATATTCCACCATTTGTAAATTTTAATCATGTGAAAATATAAAGTGGGCGCCTGGCGCCATGGGTTTCAATTCAGCTAAATGGAGATTTTTCTTTTAAATTATTGAAATTGATATTTTGCAAATTTTTTTAAAATATATCATACAAATTATTGTATTTGGCAGGTAGATATAATAAATAAAAAAACTATAATAATACAAAAAAATATATTTATGAGGTATTAGTACATTATTAAAAATGAGAAAGAATGGTAATTTTTCTATTCGTTTTTTCGTTTTTTTTCGAACATTTTAGATTTCTATTTGTATACTTGAGCGTATAAATTATTCTCAGGCGAATTAAAAGTTTTAATACATAAATTAGGGGAAAATCTTCACAATGTTTCGTAAATGGTACACTTTTCATTATTTCAAAATATGTTTTAGACACGTTTCCTTTTACAGAAAGTTCATCAAATTGAGATACAAAAACTTTTTCTAGCTTATATATAAAATAAATAAATCTTTCATTTGGACTTTTCAGACTTCCAAAACAACTGTCTTCATTATCATATGCTTTATATTTGGTAAACAAAGTAGACTTATCTAAGATTTTTGTTTTATTAGCAAATTGTATACATTTATCACATTTGTGAATTTGTAATGCTTTATTTATCAAATAACCACATACATAATTAAAACTATTTTGCAATGTTATTTTTTGATTGCGATCATCATGATCTGGAATTTCTATCGCAGCTATAGAATTCTTAGTTCTCGTAGCACTTGTCTTAGATCTGAAACTGTCACTATAGTTGGCCTTGAAAGCAAAACTCCCAAACATCCTCACAATTTATATAATCTGATTCGCATTTATTATTTAACCCTGGTTTGCAAAGAGTATTCTCAGTCATTTTTTCTAAATAACGTTTTGTTGGTAACTGAAAAATTTGTTTCATAAAATTGTAGACTTTGGGACTAGAAAAGTATAAGGTTAATGCAAACTCTTTATACTTCTGACTATATCTTCTTCCTTTTGGATTTCTATTTTTAAGGTCGGCCTGAATTTTAACAATTTCAGATAAGGGTTTGTTAAGGTACTTATCACATAAAGTTTTAAAGCATTCTTTTTTTTGTTTATAAGGAGGTGAAGCACGAGCACTTGCGAGCCGCCGCTTTAGCGATTTAATTTTGTACTGTAATTTTTTTTTTCGAGGCGTACTTGCTGTAAAACTTTGTGGAGTTTGTGTACGTTTAAACGAAGAATCCCTTCCTGAAGGCCTGACTGTATCTTCCTTTTTGGCTGCAGGAAAATCTAAAAAAAAGGAATCGAAAAAATTTTAAAAGAGGAAAGCTTTATTGCTAAAAGCACAGAAAACTCTGTGTTTTTACTAGTTGTAAATATTAGCGTAGGTACTTAAAAATCAATTACTTATTTTCCATTTCAATTAAGAAAGTTCCATCGAGACAGCCATTATCCAAACTATCTATTTGTTGAATTGGATTTGGAACTAAAATAAAAATGTGTAGTTATAGAATGTTTTGTTAATGTATAGTCGCAGATTATATAATATTTAATCGCGGTTTAGTTACAAAAAACGATCAGTATAAAATAGTTATTTACTGCTATTGTTATCTCCAAATTATTAATTACAATAATGTAATAGCGAAAATATATTTTTTATACAAAGACGCTGTTGTATGGTTAATTCGGAGTTGTTTTATTAACTATTAGGGTCAAGACACATATCGTCAAGTTACATATTGCTGTTACAAAAGTAGACCTCGTGACAAGCTTTAAAAAGAAGAAAATCATTCATCACATCATACATTTTTTTTAATATTAGAAGTTACCTCTTCCACTTATAAGTGTTTTTACTAAAAAGAGGAAAGTGCAAACCTAACAAAAAAATAAATAGATATCGTTTATTATACACAGATAAGGCACTTACCTTCTCTTTCTATAATAATGTTTCCATCAGTGTTGGTAGTAGATGAAACATTTATGGAGGAGGCTTCTAAAATAGTGTTTATTTTAATATATTCAAACATATTTCTAAGAAACGTGCTACCTGGCCCTGACAGAAGAAGAATTTTTTTTGGTGGTGCTCCATAGTGGTCATTAGAGGCATCGTCGTCGCATAAGAAAAGCGTTGGAAATGGACTTTGAAACAAACGTTTTCTTCCAGAATTATTAATAAACTTATTTTCAAAGTATTTCTCGCATAAACGGAAATTATTTAAATTTTTCCCAAGTAGATCTTGTCTGTTACAAGCTTTAAGCCAACATTTATATCTAAAAATAATTTTAACAAAAATGCGTTTAATTAAGGCTTTTCTTAATAGAATTTTGTATATACCTCCAAGGATCTTTAGGAAAATTAAAAAGCGAATACTCTCCTCCGGTCCTTGACGAACACCTCTGGTATACACATTTATATCCAGGCATTTTACAATAATGTCTTCAACAAACAAAGCGTATCGTTTAATAAAATGTCAATACAAATTAATATAAATAAATATTTAAAAATAAAGCCAACACAAAAAACTTAAACTGTAATAACTTTTGTCCGCTATCTAATGCAGTACAGAAATCACACGCGCTAACACCTTAAGATCTGACGCAAGACTAAATAAGGTGGCGGTCTCCGGCGCGGGCCACCTTATTAATTATCAAAATTGAGTCAACGGCGGAAGCGTAAGATTCGTATCTGGGAAGAGTAATCTGTGGTTAAACTATATCATTTGCTGATGATACTGCTATTTTGTTTAAGGGAGAAACATGGGAGGAATAAAAAATTCAAGCAGAAAGGGATTTTTCGCTAGTTAAAAAATGGTTTGATTTTAACTTATTAACTGTAAATCCCAACCCCAAAAAAACCAAATGCATATTATTCTCTCCCAATGATAAAACAATAAACTGTCAAGGCATAATAGTGGATAATCAAGCAATACCTGCGACAAAGACTATAAAATATTTGGGAATTATTATAGACAACAACCTCCGATGGGACCATCACATCAAATATGTTGTTCAAAAGATTAGATGTGTCATGCCAAAATTAAACTATTTGAAAGACTTCCTGTTAACGAATCAATTAAAAACTCTATATTTTTCATTAGTGCAGTCACATTGGATCTATTGAATAATTGGTTGGGGAGGAGTGCTAAACTCACATGTTACAGGTTTAGAAATAACTCAAAAATGGGCACTTAAAATTGTATTTAACAAAAGTAGGTTTTTTCCATCGGATACATTATATGGCATAAGTGGCGTCATGGATATTAGACAGCTTTTCTGTTATAGAATGCTCTTAAGATCGTTTAAGAAACCTCAAGAAAGTTTAGTTTCTAACGAAACAAACTATAATTTAAGGTCTTCAAATAAAGTTATTATTCCAAAATGCAAAAAAATGTGCGGACAGAGAAGCTGGCTATACCTAACTCCAAGACTATATAATAAAATCCCTGATGATATTAAATGTTGTGAAAGTTTTATTAGTTTTAAAAGAAAAGTGTCAGACTGGTTACTGAGGGTACTATCGCGAGAGGATTTAAACAGTTTTGTGAACCAAAAAGAAAACAAATATTAAATTATATACCCAAAGACTTATATTGAAGTGGAAAAGTGTAAGAAAGTGTCACACAAAAAGCAAAATGATTTTTGCTTTTTCGACAATACTTATGAACGTTTATTACGGTAAATTTATGGTAAAATATGTATTAATGTCGAGATTAATATTGAATTAAAATTGTATTTTACATTTGTTTAATAAACGTCCTATATATATAAATGTCTCCATTTAAATTTTAGCTAATAAATAATGGCCCAATCACTTTATTTCCTAAAATGCCTGCCCATACATTAATTTTTTGAGGGTACTGGGAATGCCCTTCTACATATGCATGAAGATTTTCATTGCTCCAATATCTACAGTTATGCTTATTAACAAATCCATTTAGATAAAATGTGCATTCATCGCTGAAGCAGATATTCTTTACATGAATAGTATTATCATTAATCGCTTCAGTCATTTTTTCACAAAACTCAACTTGCCTATCGAAATCATCGTCGGTTAACTCTTGCAATATTTTCATTTTGAATGGATGAAATTTATAAAGTTTGGCAGCAACAATTTTGCGTAATGAATTATTAGGATTTATTCCGAAATGACCCAAAACTTCAACTTGAGCGGCTTCATCCAAAATTCGCCGATGATCACGTTTTTTATTTTCAACAGATCCAGTCTCAGTAAACTTACTAACAACTAACAAGGTCCAAAACATACCTATGCGAAGTTATCTTCTCCGGATGCCTGGCATTAAACGTGACGGCAGTTTGCCGAGCACATTGGTTTTGGGCACCATAAATTAGAATAATTTCCACTTTTTCGGCTAGTGTGTAAACCATTTTGGAAGTAAAATCTTCAATTCAACCAATAAATTTTCACTATTCCAAGACTGTCACAAATGTAACTGACGGCAAAATAAATTCTTTATTTTTCTTAGCAACTATAAATAACTAAGCAAGTATAACAATAAATACAGTCCGCCTTGATTTTTAATAACAGCTTCACAGAGTTTCGGTAGTCTTCTAATTAATTTGTCCAGAGTTTCCTGAGGTATCTTGTGCCACTCTTCTTGGATGATCCTCCACAAGTCTTCTTTTGATGTGGGGCATGATTTTCGCACTTGTCTATCCAGTTTATCCCACATTAATTCGATAGGATTGAGGTCCGGTGATTGGGGAGGGGGCATACTATAACTTTCAGAAGATGTTGCCTTTGTAATTGACCTAAATTTTGTTTGCACAATTTCGACGTGTGCTTGGGGTCATTGTCATGTTGAAAGATGAAGTTTTCCCCAATTATTCGAGTACCAGAAGGAAGTAAATTGTCACTTAAAATTGTTTTGTAACCCTCTTTTCGAAGAATTCCCTCTATTCTAATTAGATCGGCCACTGCAGATCCGCCGAAACAACCCCATACCATCACTGAACCACCACCGTGTTTAACTGAGGCCACCGTACAGTTCTCAGCGACCCTTTCATTGGCATAACGCCGAACAAAAACTCGCCTCTTCGTTCCAAAAACCTCGAATTTCGACTCGTCACTCCAAAGAACTTTCTTCCAGTCATCAATGGTCCATTTTTTGTGTGATTGGGCCCACTCAAGTCTTTTCTTCTTATTAACATCCTTCAGTAGCGGTTTACAGCTAAACGTCCTTTAAGGCCGTCGTCCCACCAAAGATACACGACAGCCACGCCACATCTCCGCGATGTCGCCAGCGTGTATCTTTCGTGTCAAACCTAGTAGTCGAGAACTATCGATAGTCCCCATATTCGATAGTTATCGATAGCACGGTACTTCACATTCGATAACTATCGATAGGTTTCGATAGTAATAAAAACCATAGAGAAAATAATAAAAGGTAGCTAAATATAATAAAAAATAATCATTTATGATTTTCTCGATGGTAAAAACTAAATAAAAAACAGAATTATCAATAAACATCTGATTTTATTCCGAATCAAATGTCAAATTTTTGTGCAGAAAAGTTAGCATGTTCACATTTGTCGGATTCAATCTGGAACGGCGATCACTATTTGCCCTGCAGTACTAAATGTCCTTTCACTTTCCACTGATGTAGCAGGGATACAGAAGTACTGTTTTGCTAGCTCACCCAATGGATGTAGATCTTGACCTGAAAACTAAAATCTCATTTTATATTATATTTAAGTTAAATCTTAAAATAACTTACCTTCCAAATCGTTAAAGGATCTGTATCTTCTGGGGCATTACTTCTTTCCAAATACTGCCTCTTTGTTATTATCACATCTGTTTGAATGGACTTTACCTTATTGTCGACCCTTTCTTTCAAAAAACTAAATATTGATGTATTTTTGACATCATTGGAGTTTCTTTCAACATTTTTATCAGTTAGAACATTTTCATTTTTACTGAGAAAACCATACATTTCTTGCTCTAAAAGTAAAGATGCATTTGCGGCATTTTCTGGGCTTTGAAATGCTTCCTTTTTAAACCTCGAGTCCAAAATGGTGGCAATTTTTGTAATTGTACGAGATTCATATGGATACAAACGTTGCTTTGTGGAAATTAAAAGATTGTTGCAAAATGTTTTGCCTTCTTCAGTTGTCAACTCTGACACGCAGCTGGTTAAAAAATGCTGTATGCCAGTGCTCAATGGAACTATTAATGATATAGTGACATATTTATTCCCTGAAATAAAAATAAAAAAAGTTATTAAGGAATATTTAATCTCCTAATTTAATATAAATGACCTACCTGATATTTTTCGAGTGACTTCATTAAAACTGCTCAACATTTTTTCAATCTCTCTTAAAATAGTGATATCGTCTACAGACAAAGGTGCAGGCGCTTTCCTTAATTTTAGTAAGGCTTTTGTGAGACTGTCATTTGTTTTTAAAACTCTCTCAGTCATCAGATATGTGCTGTTCCACCTGGTAGGAACTTCTTGAAGTAATTTAAGTGGTTCCAAGCCTACAGCCTTCTGTTCTGCTTTGAATGTATCATTGGCAACATGACTTGTTCTTATAAACGTTACAATATCTTTAACCTTTTTAATTATGGGCCGAAGACAAGGAATGTCTAAGCAATCCTGCACAACTAAGTTGAGAGTGTGCGCAAAACATGGCAAATGGCATTTTTTTAATAATTCACAGGTCTTTTTCATGTTGGCGGCATTGTCGGTAACAATACACACAATTTTTTTATCAATATTCCACTCTTTAAAAATATCGTTCAATGTATCCGATAAGTTTTCAGCAGTATGATTTATACCATTGGGTAGAGGCTTTGTTGATAAAACGGCTGATTTTAATTCAAAGTCACATATATAATGACAAGTAACTGTTAAATAAGACTCCATGTTCACTGAAGTCCAAGAGTCTGAGATGATTGATACATATTCCGTAGTATCAAGTGTATTTTTAAGTTTTTCATATGCTCTTACATATTCTTGCTTAAGTAATTTTTCACTCAAAGTATATGTACTAGGTAGAGTGTATCTAGGATCCAATAAACCCACAAATTTTTTAAAGCCATTATCCTTCACAATTGTAAACGGTTGAAAATCAGCCACAATCATATAAATTAGGGCTTGATCCAATTGTTTTTTTCTTTGAGATTCATTATCATACTGCGCTGTTCTTTGGAAAAAAGGGCTTATGGACCTATTATTGGATCGAATAGAAGAACTTGATATGCTTCCCGTGTTGCTCGAAGAACTTTCAGCAGTTGACAGGCCATCAGACTCACCTGTCAAGTCAATATCTGAACTCCTACTTAATATAGGATGAAAACGTTTTAAATGATCCAATAAGTTACTTGTATTGCCACTAGTCTTATATTCATTTCCACATGTTAAACACTTTGCAAGCTTTTTGTCTGCAGACTTTTTGAAATACTTCCAAACAAATGAAACTTTTCCTTTTCCAGGAGTCCTTTGTTTGAACTTTTGGTCAGACATAGAAGAGCTCACGTTTTTGTCATTTGTTGTAGGAGAGCGTGAACGTGAACGAGAACGAGAAGTTCTGGGGGATGATGAGGTACATGGAGATGGAAAATCTTAAAATAAATTATATTAATGTTTAAATTACTCTATTATTTAGGTCAAAAAAAGTATACTTACTATTCTTTTTTTTTCTGTTTAAAAACTTATCCATTATTTTTGGTTTAGGTATTGTTTGTTAGAGTTGTTAAAATTTAACTTTTATATTCGTAGCACATAAAATACACCAAACTCCAAACCAATGACACCCTAATAAATTACAGAAAGCAAAGCACAAAAACAGGCAGAAGACCAGAGAGCAAGAACAAAATTTAATGTAAAATAATAAACATAAATAATTATCTTTTTTTAATTTATTTCTTTTCTCACTTTCTACTTCTTCTTCTTCTTCTACTTTTCCAAATCAATAATAGAGTTGAGGGCTATGGTCTGAGCAGCGACGCTTTTAAATGTTTTAAGCCCAGTTCATAAGCTCGCGATTTGCGGATAATGTTCCTATTGGTGGATTTCCTGTTTTTGGTAAATTCGAGAGCTTATGAAGTGGGCTTTACCTTTTGGATGGCAAAGCCTTAAGATTTTAAATTTGTCCGTGAAAGAGTTTTTGGCTAATTTTACCAAACGACACGACAAATAAAACTATCGATAGTTAGCGCCAACTATCGATAGTAGTCGATATTTAAAACTATCGATAGTATCGATAGTTATATCGATAGTTCTCGACCACTAGTCGAACCCATGTTTTAAAATCATTTTGTCCCCACCAACGCAGTGCCGAAGACACATCCAAAAGCGTGTCGCCGGGAAACAGGACGTGTCAGTTGCGAAGCAACATTCAAGCTGTGTGTGTTGGAATTTTTTTTTCATTTATCGAAGTTTTGTTTTTTTTGGTTATTATGGCACAACAAAATGCTGAACTGGATTTTAATGGATGTCTGTGCAGCTTATTTAATTTTTCTCAATAAAAGGATGCACACACCATTTTCTTTTTTTTGCCATTTTTTTTTTCTATTCCGCAAATACCAATACATTGCAACCACATCCTCGTCTTCACTCGATGACATTTTGAACTAAACTGAACAATTAAACGTAGGAAACACGAAACGTGTATCTTTGGTGGGGCCACTGCATGTCGTGTGAATGTGTCCAGGCGAAATCGTATCGCCTTCGCGTCGCCGTCGCGTATCTTTGGTGGGACGACGGCCTAAGACCAGCATTATAAAGTCGCCGTTTTACTGTCGAAACACTGACCGCTTTTTTACGCTCCTTGTTGATTTTGTATTGATTTCAGGGGCGGTAAGGCGTCTATTGCATTTGCTTGTATTTATAATATTTAAATCCTCCTTTGAACTTATTGCCTTTGGCCTTCCCGATCGAGGTTTGTTGCTAATAGTCCCTTCTTTGGTGAATTTCCTTATAATCACAGAACATTATAATCGACAGTCCGCCTTGGAATTCCCAAATCCGTCTAAATTTGACGGTTAGTTTTTCCAGCCTTATGAAGTTCAATGATAATACCTTTTATTTCTACCGATAACTCTTTTGTTTTAGCCATTTTAAAGAATGTTGAAAAACCAGCAAAGAAACGGTGACAATCGTCAATAAGCAAGCGAATTTATTTACCAATGTTACACAAAATCAATTCTTGAAGACTAAACACCTTTAAATGCTTCAAATTTCATCAGAAACGAGCTGTAAACAGATTAGTTTTTTAGAAGTGCTTATTTTCAATACATTGTTTGTTATTTTCAAGACTATTTTTAAATACTCAGTGTTGTTCAACGAACCATAGTTGATAGGTATGCTGTTTAAGCATATATGCAATTTAAAAAAGAGATAAAATTTAAATATAGGTATAAAGATAAGATTTTTGTATCTAATTTAAAATATTAAAAAGAATACATGGTGGGCAAATACTTTTGAGTAGTAGTATATCTTCGCAACGTTGAGACTGAGAAATGTTTGTCCCTTGCCGATCCTTAACTATCTCTATGGTCAAAGTCTCATTGTTTTGGTATTTAGAAAACACAACTTCCCTTACGAATTTGGCAATATCTGTTTCAAGTTCCTTTGATTGTCCTGCATATTTCCTTTTTTTCTGTCTTTAATCCTTTTTTTTTTTTAAATAGCATATTGTTCTATTACTATAGGCAACCCCTGTTAAAAACACTCTTTTTTGCAAAGCACTACAATCATTTGTGAACTGAGGATCATTTCTTAGATTGTTATAGACATTTAAACAAATTTGTTTGGCGTCTGTACTTAAACAATTACGTTTTAAAACTGCTTGATTTTCCCCTGTAGTTTCTACTTGCCTGGGCACTCGACGTTACACAGACCTCTGGGAGTCGTGAATGAAAAGAAGTCCCCGGCACTCTATAATCTGCTATAAGGCCTATATTGGCCCTGATATCCCACAGAATTTCAACTTATTAATTAAAGTACTGTGCGACGTACAGTCGAAGGCCTTATACAGATCACAAAAAGGTAGATCCTAAAAATTCCCCCCTCTCAAAGATAGATTTAATATTTCTATTAAAATAAAAACTCTAAATCTACTCTTTAGAGTACTATTCTCACTAGAGTTTTTAATTTTCAGTTAATTGATATTGTAGATTTAGTAAACTTAGATCATAACTTAACAAATGTTGATTCCAAAATGCCGTATTACCTATGTCAAATTGAGTACCATAAATTTTTAAGCTTAATTCAAGGCTTAATCAAAACTTAATATTATAAAACTCTCATCACGATAGATCTTTTAATTTTTTCCCACACATCCTATTTTCGATTTTCTATTCCATTAATAAACGCCGACATAAAAGACCTTAAATTAAATATATTTATGCATTAGACATTTTGACCCTATTTAAACTTCGGGATTCTTGCCAACACAATATTAAAAGCTACAGACTTTAATAGTCTTTGGCAATAAGGAATTTTTATAAATTGCGTAAAATGCTCTTATTTCTGAATAACGAGACGTCTGCATGCATTTTTGTTTTGTTGTAGGGTAATATAGATGAAACCAGAATGCAATCGGAGCAGTTACATCATAACGGAACTACGTCGATGAAAAATTTGCAGCGAAATTGGTCATTGGGCAGCACGGGATCAAGCAATTGGGCAACTCCCACACAAACTCCCAGGGCAATACGGAGTATTTCTTTCAGGTAACTTTTATGATATAATGAAAATCCCATTACATGTTATAAACGTACAAGATTAAAAACATAGTATATAGTTAATAGTAGTGATCATATAAGCTTGTGATTTTACACGTATTGCTCGTATTGCACAAACACAAATTGATGTTATCTATTTTAATAAAGCCTTAATTGTTACCAGTACGGCAGTATTTAACGCTGATTTAATTGGTGACCATCAAGCTATATTCTGTAGTATCGAGATTGCGGCACAGAGTAGGGAGATAAAAACGAAACAAATTAAACATTTCAATAAAAATGATTTTTTTAAGGACCCGAATAAAATTGTCTGGACAATGTCTACTATGTCTGTTAGACTGTTAGAAGTGGTAAATGTATTTGCGAAGCTTGTTGCCTAACCGCAATATGCAGTCTTAAATTAAGCTCGCGGACTATTTTAGACCCCTGTCAAAACCTGACAATGGTACGTTTGCATCAGAGATCGTTTTTCGACTTTGTAAAAATATAGAGCTTTGATAAGCTCAAAATCAATGCCTTTACCGGTATCTAAGTAGGTTAATCTTGTAAAAAGTGATAACTTTACTTTTGTACCCAATAAATTACTCAAAGATGAAAGAACTCTTTTAATACACCCGGCTGTCTATCGCATGACCAGGAGATCCTTATAACATCACACAATATCAATAATCTAGACGAAAAAATTCAGTATCTTACTAGTAATATTTGCTCATTATTTGATAGACATGTACCCTTTACGACGGCAAAAATTCCTAAGCCTTATACCAATAACACCTCTACAAAAGGACAAAGCGCTCCAAAAAATTTTGCTCGTGACGTCACACGTTTGGGCCATGCACTTCGGGTTGATTTTCGCGTGAATTCAGCTGTTGACGCTGCCGTTGTTCGTCCACGGAAGGCTGCCTGCAACGCTGCCAGACTTCGCAGATTGCCGTGAACGTTAGGATGATCTATTACTATCTTCTATTTTATCATTTATCTAATACCTTGTTACTTGCCAATAGGAGTTCTTTCTATATAAATCTGACAACGGCGCATCTACTAGTTGTGCCACCTGATGAAACGAGAGGTTAGGTTGTTTATATTTATGTTTGTGGTTGCCGGTATTTCTGACGAGATCCGCTGTAAACATTAGCCCATTTTTGTGTTTTTTTCTAAAATCGGAACTGTTTATTTCCGCGAAACGTGTATGTTATATTTATGTAAACTCTTCGCGTACTTTTAAATCGCAAAATCGTAATTTCGACTAATCGCATAATCGTAATTAGACTAGAAAAAAATCCTCGAAAAAAACCGGTTCTCGGTCGCGGTTTTATTTGTTTATATCAGACTTTAATACTTTAGTTCGTGTTTAATTTAAAGTATTTCTCCTAGTTCTGCTTGTAGTTAATACCAGAGTGTAAATATGCCTCAAAAGTGTTGTGTTCTGGGTTGTAACGGAAACTATAAAAATGGACCTAAAGTGCATGTCTTCGGTTTTCCTAAGGATATACCTAAATCTAAGGGGAAAATGGGTAAAAGCCATACACAGAGATGACTTTGAGCCCACAAACAACACCAAAGTATGTGAAGCTCATTTTCCTGAAGGTAGTATAATAAAGAGTACTTTATTATACATTTTATTAAACATATTAAGTTCAAGATTCCAACACAGGTAAAATTTGTATAGAATTACTAAAACCACGTCTGAAACTTAGTTTAGATGATTTATATGCAATACTTGAAGCAATAGACCTTACTATTATTACCCTGCCTTTGGAGGAAAATGTTACCAATAATGACAACCCCGACTGTGACTTAAATCCAAATATTGCTACCGAGACTGCTACCAATACCCTTGGCAATACTATTCTCAATCATGCCAAACCATCAAATGACATAAATAAAATGAAATGTGTGTTCGATTTTGTGTCAAACATACTAAAAAGTTTTAAAAACATTGAAGACAACAAAATAGTGCATTCTTTAGATTTTATTTGTGAACAGTTAGCTTTGCTTACAACTGCAAAGGAAAGGTACAGATATTCAAGTAGTACAATAATTTTGACTTCTATAATCTATGCTATTAGTCCTCATGCGTACAAGTATTTACCAGATTATGGATCCCTAATTTTACCACATCCTCAAACTATAATGGTTATGCCCGAAATGTGTTTAGTATACTAAAGGATCATGAGAGATTTGTGACACTACTTTTTGATGAAATTCATATTGACTCTTACATGGACTATAAAGGCGGTAATATCACTGGAACATCAGTCAATAATAAGTCTCTAGCTTCCTCGGCATTTACTTTTATGATTACAAGTATGTGTTCCAGCTTTAAGGAAGTAGTTAACATAGCTCGCATCTCCAAAATTACATCAGACATACTTCATAATTTTATTAAGACAATTATTGAAAATTTAGAGGAGATTGGGTGCATTGTTTTTAATAGTGTGATAATAATGCCATTAACGGGAAAGCCATTAGTCATTTTTCAACTGCAGACCAACTTAGCATTGTTTATCCTCATCCCATAGATAATCAGAGACCATTACTTTACCTATTTGACACAGTTCACTTACTTAAATGTGTATTTAATAATTGGCTTAACTCTAAACCAGACCAAAAATTTTATTTTCCTGATTTTGACACCTCAAAGAAAAAATGTGCTTCTTTTTCTGCAATTAAAAAATTACATAAACTGGAGTATACCTAAGCTTTTTAAGCTTTTAAAGTCAATATATGTATTTATGTGTATATAATAACATTTTTTACTACTTGATGAAAAAAAATACCAAATACATATGTTGAATTTTGGCGCAGATGTAGGGGAGTTGGGGTCTGCATTTAATATTACACCATAATATTTAACCTGACATTCAACCAGAACTAAAACATACCTTTCAATGTTTCCTGAACTCTATTCTATTCCTAGCATTTTTTAAAATAAGCCAAATATTGAGATATTAGCATATAAAATCCCTTGGTTTTTAAAAATCGGTGGCCCACATCGATGACGTCACGCGCCAAGCACTAAGGCCTTGTCTTTGAGTGGGTGTTGCTTATACCCCGTGGATAACTGCAAAAGTGCAGCTTTTTATAAAGGCAAAAAATAAGGCATTATCAAGTTTTAAAAAGTCTAAAAATTTAGCGAATTAGGCACATTATAGACAGATGCGTAATCTTGTGGTGAAAATGATTAGGCGAGAAAAAAGAAATTATCTGCAATTTCATCAGAACATCAGAGATAGTAAACACTTATGGAGAGCTATTAATAATCTAAGTCTAAAAAATGTCTCTAATCGTTCTATTCCTTTAAATCTTCGAGATCCAAACAAAATTATTCACTATTTTACTTCAGTTTATAGCCCGTTAGGTAGTTGCCCGAAAGCAGTCGCTTATTTTCAGAACAAGCGGTTTAAGCATGATCTAAATTTTTCATTTCGATTAGCCAAAGTTGAAGCAATTTGTAAAATAGTCTTAAACCTAAAATGAAATGCACACATTTGTAATTCAATATCAGCGTTAATGTTGCAACACTATTCCAAAGCTATCTCCACATATTACTCATATTATAAACTGTTGCCTAGAAACTGGGTATTTCCCTGGTATGTGGAAAATTTCTCTCTTAACACCCTTGGCTAAAATTAATAATCCAACTAATTTCTGCGACCTTAGACCAATTTCAACTATCCCGGTCATCGGTAAAGTTTTGGAAAAATTTATACAGCGGCAAATTTATGACTTTTTCACCTCCAATCATATTATTCCGCACAAGCAATCTGGGTGTAGAAAACAACATAGCACGACATCTGTCTTACTAAACGTTACCCAAGAGATATTTCTGCAATGGATAAAGGTGACTCCACAACACTTATAATGCTTGACTTTTCTTAAGCATTTGACACCTTGGATCTTTAAAATTGACTTTTTATAGCTTTAATAATGTTTCTTAGATCCCACTTATCCAACGGAAGGCATTGTGATCTTGGAAGATCAGACTTTTTCAAATACCAAATACATATATAACGTCTGGAGTACCTCAGGGATCTATTTTGGGACCTATTTTATTTCTGATTTGTTTAAAGTTGTAAAATACTGCCAGATAAATACCAGGGGTTCGCAGATGATATGCAAATTTATCATTCTTTTAAAGCTGAATCTTTCTAGAATTTCCTTCTTTTCCTCACAAAATAATTTAAAACTCAATCCTTCAAAGTGTTGTGTTATGTGCTTTACTTCTAAGAACAAAAAAAAATTTGCATTGGATGGTTTAAAGCTTTTTGTAGAAGCTAATCAGCTGAGTATGGTTATAAATATGATAAATTGCGGTTTAAGTTACACGTTCCTAATGTCATAAAAAAGTCATACTATTCTTTAAAGCCCTAGAACATTGAAAGGCTAGAATTAGCATTGCCGTGGAACTATGGACAGTTTGTTTGCTTGCAGCATCTCTGATCCAATGCTTATATGGAAGTTGGCAAAAAAACACACTTTCTAATATAAAAATTTGTCGCCTATTTTGACAGGCCCAAAACAATACTATTTCTCTTTTATAAAATATAAAGTATTTCTTTTTCATAAAATATGATAAGATACTCTATAAAGAAGTCAACATTAAAAGTTAACAACATCGCAACGCCGCACACAGGCGAAATTCGGGGAAAAGCCGGCCATAAATCGGAAATACCAACTTCCCAATTAAGGCCTATTCTGAGTATAATTCAATTATCTAGTTACCTGGGTATAATAAACAATTACCCTTTTGTTTTTCGTCTTGTCACTTGCAGAAATATTTTAGTTGAAAGTTGATGTTCGTGGAGACTATTTCATTGTGGTTCAAAAGCGCCTGTAAAAACTAGTAATTTAAATTTAGTTTTTCGGCAAAGTGTGGGTGAAAATTTTGTAAAGCAGCAATGGAGCCTATTGCTAGTGGTAAGTAGAATATTAAAAATTATATTAATTAAAAATATTTTTTTACTTTTTTTTATTACTGACTTTTTGAAAAGTTAACAGTTAATTTTTTTTTTAAAATTTAAATTTCTGATCTTCTGCTAAACTAAAAGTATGATTTCGCGTAATTTCCCGAATTTAAATTAGTTTTAAATTATTGCTTAATAAGTTCTTTGTAAGGTCCAATCTTAAGTTGCTGCGACAATTTGCGATCTTGACGAAAAAATATTTTTAAAGATTTGTAGTTCGGGTCCAAATTCGTATAAAATGCTATTGTAGGTCCAAAACGCAAGAAATAATTTTCTGCTACTAACTTGAAGAATAAATTAATTTTTATAAAATAAAACGTCATTTAATAGAAAATTTAATATAGAAATAAAAAAATTGCCATATGGGTTTAAAATTCAATATGGCAACCAATTTTAAATGGCAAAATCTTATGAAAAATAATTAACAAAATTACTTATTATTTCAGGGACAGCAACAAAATCTGCTTGGTTTAAAAGAAGCCAACTTGTCAGTTGGTTAGGAATTTGTCAGTCCAAGAAAAGAATGGAGCAGTGCCGTTATTTGGCAGAAAAAGTGACCTCTACCATGCGAGTTGAACGCTTGTCAGAAGAGTCTTCAAAAGTCATATATAAATGCATCGAGAAATATGACACAAAATGGTCATCAGCATCAGGAAATAAAACTGCATTTGAAAATAAAAATCGAGATTGCTTAAATATTGAGTTGGAATTTTCTTCTGCAATGAATGAAGCTCAACCAGCCGAAATGCAGGATACAACTCTATCGAGTAGAGGGAGGCCATTCACTGGATTTTTAGATTTAAGTGACCGATCAAAAAGAAGAAGAACTGAACAGATGCGAGCAGATCGAAGCTCTGAAGAACTAACATTTGCTGTTCAAATGAAGTTTAGGTCCGAAGGTAAACTGGATGAAGCAGATGTGTTAAAAAATGTTGCATTCTCATCACCAACCCGTGCATCAAAATATAAAAAATCTCTTGAAAAAGAATGTGAAATACCATTTTCAGCGGACGAAGCCTTATCGCTTTTTGTAGAGGCTAAATTGACAAAATTTCAATACAATCTTAAAAGAAATTCGGCAAAAAGCCATAGGTCAACTCTTTATCCTAATTATGAGTCAATAACTGCCGCAAAAAAAAGGTGCTACCCAGAGAACCTAAACATTTCTGAGGATGTTGCTGAAGTGCCTCTTCAAAGTTTGCTAGATCATACATCTTTAAGGTTATTTGAGTCCCTAAAAGAAGTTTTAAATTCTTTAAACCAAGAAAAATATAATAATTTAAATTTAATTTGCAAATGGGGATGTGACGGGAGTTCTGGAATGAGTCAATACAAACAGCAGTTTGCAGAGTCCAATATTTCAGATGCTAATATCTTTTTAACATCAATGGTACCAATTCAGCTCATTAACGGTGATCCGAAATCAAAAGATAAGTTTGTAATCTGGGAAGATCCCAGAACTTCCTCCACACGATTCTGTAGACCTCTTAGAGTCCAGTTTAGGCATGAAACAACAGAGTTATCAGTGAGAGAAAAGCAATATTTTGACCAACAAATTTCAGATTTGCAACCAACAAAGCTTGATATTCAAGGAAACAATGTATTTTTAAAACACATTTTATATTTTACAATGATAGATGGCAAATTGTGTAATGCTGTTACTGAAAATACTTCAACTCAGAGATGCTATTTGTGTAATCTAACATCCAAAGATTTTAACAATATCGATAAGGTTTTAAAACAGAAAATTGCTGACGAATCTAGATTTCACTTTGGTTTGTCATCTTTACATGCTTGGATTCGTTTTTTTGAGTGTTTGCTGCATCTATCTTATAAGATGGAATTTAAGCAATGGCAAGCGCGAGGCCAGGAAAACAAAGAAAAACTTGCAAATGCCAAAAAACGAATCCAAGACTTATTTTTTAAAGAAATGGGACTATTGGTTGACCGACCAAAACCTGGTTTTGGAAGTACTAATGACGCCAACACTGCTCGCCGTTTTTTTGAGAATGCTGCTAAAGCTTCGGAAATTACAGGCATTAATCAAGATTTGATATTTAGATTCAGAGTAATTTTTTTTAAAAATTTCTAGTGGTTTTCATATTAAAATCGATAGTTTTAAGGATTACTGTCATGATACGGCCAGAAAATTTGTAGAATTGTATCCGTGGTACAATATGCCAACTTCCGTGCATAAAATCTTAATGCACAGTTCTGATATAATATCATATTTTTTGGTTCCAATTGGGCAACTTCGCGAAGAAGCCCAGGAATCAAGAAATAAGGATATTAAAAGATTCAGAGAATTTCATGCACGGAAGGTTTCAAGAAAACAAAACATGGAAGATATATTTTGTAATCTCTTAATATATTCTGATCCTTTAATCTCCAATATGAAAAAATCATCTGCTAAAAAGCTTAAATAGTACCCTTTAGAAGTTTTGGCATTTTTTGATGAACCAACAATTTCTGCTGATGAAAGTGATAGTGAAGATATTGATTAATTTTAATTATTATTAAGATAAGTTAGGCTTTACTATTATTACAAAGTTATTGTTAAGTAAGCTCTGTATATACTTTACATACTTAAATATATTACTCTTAACATGTATTTTAATTGCTTATTTTTACACACAAAGCAAAGGTTACTTATAAAATTAAATAGCACAAAAACAAACAAATCACAACTTTATTTAGTAATTTATAATAAGAAATTTTATTAAACTCAGGTACTTATATTATCAAAAGTCTCAACATTTTGAATTTTATTTCAAAAATTTTCCGTATTATGAATTTTAAACTCTTAACTGCAAAATTGTTGAAATAATAACATTCTGAAATTTTTTTAAGGAAATGCGTACTTACGCAGCGCCTATGTAATGCAATAAATGAACCCAAGGAGGGCGGGATGGATTTAAAAAAATGTTTAAAATGAACGTGTTATCTTTCTTATGATTAAATATGTTTGTGGTTCATATCAGCACTACTACTATTTATGGCCGGCTTTTCCCAGATTTTCGCCTGTGTGCGCCGCTCGATCGCACTATTGATTTCACCGACACAAGTAATCTTTACCAGTGACGTCGTCAAAAAATATTTACATGATAAATATTTATTATTAATAGATAATGCTTTAAATTATACAAATATTATCGTTTATGAACTTTTATGCGTTTTTTTAACGTACTTTTAAGGCATTTTTATGGAAATTAAATATTTTGTAAGTATTATTATGAAAATGTAAATACGTTAATTATTCTCCTAGTTTTTGTACTATTCGTATATACTAATACTAGTTTTATTAATATTCTATAGTTAAAGTTGATTCGTAGGGTTTATTTAGGGTTCTACTTACGTTTGGTTTATTATTTTTATCTATAGTGTTTAGTTTTTAAGTAGTTCATATTGTTTGAGAGCCCCATTTTGGCCCCAATTTAGGTTAATTCGGTTATATTATTGTAAATCCCTGTAGTTTTAATTTTCTAGAATTTGTATACTTGCTTGCTTTGACTATCATTATGCTCCTAATATTATTGGTCTCTTTCGGCAAAAACAATGAAGATAATTCTAAATATTTCGAAACTGTTCCATCGGGTTTTAAAAAGGACGCGCTTCGTGACATTTCATTCAGTTTTAATTGTTCAGTCAGATTTACAATAACATTTAAACGACAGTCAAGGAGAGTTAGGTTAGCGTTTTTTGACGTCGACAATAAAAGTGTGTTCCCATATTTCGTTACAGTACAGGGTGTCCATTTATAAACTGACACATTTTAACTGCTTATAAGTCGAGAACGAAAAACGACAACAATGTACGGTTTTCACAGAACTTCATCAATATTTTTAAAGTTTTTTTTGACAGTGTTATCAAGTTTCAAAATTTACCTGAATTTTTTTTACAGAGCCAATTTTAGTAAATGACACATTTTTGAAAATTCTCCTACAATACATATTCGGTAATCGATGGGTCCGTTACAGTAGCCCCCCCCAGTTGTTTAAGAGCATTAATTTTTTAGCACCCTATAGCTCTCACCTAGCACTACCTAGCACCCAACTTACAGAACTAGCACCACACCCCCCAGCGAATTATAGAATATTTTCACCGGGGAGGGCTAATGTAACGCGAACCGCCCCCCCCCGTTTGTGGTATTTCCCCAAAATTTTAGCACCCGATAGCCCTCAGCTAGCACTACCTAGCACCCAACTTAGAAAGCTAGCACCACCTTCCTTAGAAAATTATAGAATATTTGAACATTTTTAGCGGTAGGGGGGAGGGGGTTCGGGTAGGGTTAATTGGCTATATCGATCGACGCTGTTCATCTTGAGATATGATTGAGACGTGTATGTTTTATTTTGTGTATTTATTGTAGAAGATAAATTCAGAGAAGAAGGCACGCGCGTCATATAAAAAAGGACAGAAAAGTGTATATTTCTTGAGATGGAAAAAGCTTGGGTGGTGTAAAAGCGAGATGGGGAATCAACGAGCTCGTTGCCGCTGATGACGCGGTGGCTTATACTCAGTTGAATTTAAATCAACAGAGGTTTTTTTAAATTTTGCCTTCATTATTTAATTTATAACCTAAATACTTTTTTGACAATATAGTTTTTCTTACTCGATGACCTTGGTTAATTTATTATTTTACAAATTATGTACAGGATGGCCCAAATTCTAATTAATAATAATTTGATGCTTAAGAAAATGACGCTAAGAAATTTAAAAAAAAAACATATATTAGCATTTTAATTCGCAGATATAGGCAGGTTGACCAAAAACGAATATCTGTTAAAAATATAACCTTGCAAACAAAACTATCTATATTATTGTTCAGAATTTTCACTTTAAATAAAATTTAATTAAAATAGTTTCCTCTGAAAAAATCAAGGAAAAAATCAATCCAGAATCAAAAATATAATTAACAGTATAATTTGTTGATTATTAAGTATATACGTTGGTATATAAGCCGCCAATTTGCTAATTTTTATTAATTCTTATAAATTATTGCTTAATTTTATTATATTTATCTTTTTCAATCTTATCATTCTCATCACCTCTCAATCTCAATCCTCAATTTGAACTAACCAATAGTCAGTTAAAGCGATATGTATAACAACTTACTTTATAGGGATAGAGAAATACGATATACGGAATACACGCAACCCGCAACACGCCGAAGCCCTGTGACCGGTCTCCCTAAATGTCAGTCAAGACGCTGGGATTCCCAGTGCTCCTCTGATTTGTTTTAGGCTTGCTTTATTAAACTTTATTTACATTTACACGCATTAACTGAAAAAGTGAAGTTGTACTTACATACCTACGTAATTTTTGTTGTGTTTAGTTGAGTCATTGGTTAAGTTGGTCATTTTTTTTTTAATTTTGTTTATCTAAGAGGTAACCGTATTAATACCAAACTAGCTGGTATCCGCTGATAGGACAAACATGTGAAGTAGTCAAAGGCAGTAAGGCTGAGCCAGTAGGTATTGATTTGTTGGGGTAATTAAAAAATTCGAAAATAAAATGGTCAAATCAAAAAACATATAGTGTTAAAAACACTTATGTATATGGTGCTTGTGCTTACTTGGTTATTTTATAAATTAACCAATAATATTAGCTATTTGTTCGAATTATTAACTCAATTATTATTTTATCGGTGTAATTTAAAGAGACCAGAAGAAATTCAGGCTAAGCAATCGAAAGGTCCGCGGCGAGACACTCAGTTTATTTTTCTTTCTTTATGAATGATCGTTATGTATTATCTAAGAACTGTTGTGTAGGCAAAAGGATAGCGCGGTCGATTTTGTCACGAAGAACCATTTTGTGTGTTTGTTTTAATATTTTTAATATTTAATATTTATTAAATAAAATTTCGTAGAGTTACTAAGCTTTTTATGCTCTATTTAACGAACTAAAACTTAGTATTTGATTGTCTTCATAATTTGTAATGAAATTTTCAAACTTACTTAGAGATCATCGTCGGTAATAAGTTTGTTACATTTGTCCTACACATGATCAAAAAAGGTGCATGCAGAAGTACGTATAACAAAAGAGCAGAGTGCTTTTTAACATAACCTAGGACAGAGCTTGCTCAAGGTCTGACTAAAATAAATGGCGAGGCTACAATCTCTGAGGTCCTAGATCATTTTTTTGGTGGAAGTATGTTTTCGGCAGAATATATAAAAAACTGCAAAAATTGTAGCTTTATGTCAATAACGAAAAAATCTTATATACCTTGTAGTCTAAACTTTAATGATTTAGAGCAGGAAATTAGCAATACTATTCCTAAAGAAAAAACTTGTATACAGTGCAAAAGTGATACCATGTGTAATAAAATATCCATAAATCCACACCTTCTAATTTTGGAACCGTTTGATGTCTTGAATAAAACAGCAGAATGTTCATTAAATAGTATTAATCAAACATTGTATATTTTTAACAAAACTTATCAACTTGGTGGAATAGTATCACATATTGGTTCAAACGTAGGGCATTTTAGAGCTTACTATGTCCGACATAACAAGCGTTTTGAACTTTATGATGACCTACAAAAAAAGAAAATTGATATATCGCCCACCACTATCATTAATATTCAAGTTTTAATTTATACTTCGTAGCTTCAGTTGCAGTGAACTAGATTAGATTCAAATTAATGCATTCTTCATTAAAATTTGATACAATACCAAAAATGTAAATATGGTTCTTATTTCTATTTTTTTTTGTTAAATAAGGATATTTAAATTTATATTAAATTTCTCAAATAACCTGTATAACTACATCATTTGTACCATTTATTTTAGTTACCAAGAATGTTAAGTTTTTTTTGTACCTACATTTGTTATTTGTTAGAATATTTCAATTCTTTTATTTTTAGCCAATTAGAAGGCTACTTTTTTTGATGTTTTACTAGTAAAGTAACTTAAATAAACGAAATTAAAAAGTGATAATTTTTCTGTCAAACATAATGTGCATTAAATAACTACTGAAACCAACTTGTTATTTTAACACATTTTTGTAATATTAAAACTTTGTCTTTAGTTGAATGTGAAATAAGAATATTTATATTTCACTCTGAAAAATATTTTTATGCATTAACGAGTTATTTTTTTCCATTTTTAGCACGAAAATTCATCCCTTCTTTTTTTCGCAAGCATTACATTACCTACATTGTCTACCCCCCACTCTCCATGCAGTAAATTTGTTCGCTAAAATTCGGTAGGGGATGAGGTGCTAACTTTGTAAGTTGGGTGCTAATTAGTGCTAGTAGTATGTTAAACCGTGTTAAAGTTTTGGAGAAATATAGAAACGGAAGGCTCGCGTTATATTAGCTCTCCCCGGTAAAAATATTCTGTAATTCCCTAGGGAAGGTGGTGCTAGCTTTCTAAGTTGGGTGCTAGGTAGTGCTAGCTAAGGGCTATCGGGTGCTAAAATTTTGGGGAAATAACACAAACGGGGGGGGCTCGCGTTACATTAGCCCCCCCCGGTAAAGATGTTCTGTAATTCGCTAGGGGAGGTGGTGCTAGCATTCTAAGTTGGGTGCTAGGTAGTGCTAGGTAAGAGATATCGAGTGCTAAAATTTTGGGGAAATAACACAAACGGGGGGGGTTCACGTTACATTAGCCCCCCCCCGGTGAAAATATTTTATAATTCGCTGGGGGGTGTGGTGCTAGCTCTGTAAGTTGGGTGCTAGGTAGTGCTAGGTGAGAGCTATAGGGTGCTAAAAAATTAATGCTTTTAAGCAACTGGGGGGGGGCTACTGTAACGGACTCGTAATTGATGAACATTTTCTGGTAATTGCCTATGTATCGCTTTAGCATGATCATAATTAAATAATTTGCGCTATCACCATGTCTATAAAAAGTATTTATTCTACGTATTAAATTACAAATATTAACAACAAAAAATTGAAGAAATTAATTTTAATTTAGAATATGACCCCCATTTTGCTCAGAACACAAATGCAGACGGATAAATAAGTTGCCGAAGGCGTTTTAGGCATTTTAGGCATTAGAAGGCATTCGCGGTGTAATTTGGTTAAAAACGTTTACTATGTTGTTGCGCAGTTCATCCAAATTTCTTGGGGTTGGATTGTAGCAGCAGTCTTTTACATATCCCCATATACAAAAATCTTAATATGAATGGTTAGATCCGGAGAATAAGGTGCCCACTCGATTGGACCTGCTCGCCCTATCCATCTGTTTCCAAAACTAATATCTAAGGAATCCCTTGCGACCCTGGAGAAGTGTGGTGATGCACTGTCTTGCTGGAAGTAGACCGTGTCTAAAATTCCTTCCTACTGAAGTTGAGGATAAAAAAATGTTTCCAACATATCGGTGTAATTGTTTCCATTAACTGTTGCTTCTTGAAAAAAAAATGGCCCATACATTTTAGATTTCGATACTGCACATCAAACGTTCAGCTTAGGAGAATCTCTTTCAAATTCGTTATACACTCGAGGATTTTCATCTCCCCAAATTCGGCAGTTATGCTTATTTATTCGACCACTGATGAGAAATGTTGCCTCATCAGACATTATTAAATTGGTATCCGGCTCATTTCTAAAAAGATCTAGTAGTGTTTCCCACATTAAATATCTTTTTTCAAGGGCGCGATTTTCTATTTTTTGGAAAGTTTGAATTTTGTAGGGTTTAAACTTAATTATTTTTAGAATTTTATGTAGTTCACTTTTTGACATATTTGTCGTTTGAGCTATCTTCCTAATAGATATTTGGTTATTGCTTAAGGACAACACTTCTTTTACCAGCAAAATATCATCCAACAGATTATCTTGTGCATTTAGGTTTGTTCTAACTTTTCTTTTAACTGTTCCCTCCTGGGAAAATTGGCGTACCCAATGAAGTATAGAATTGCGAGAAGGTGGAGCCCTTTCAAAAATTAGCCTAAATCTTCTTCTCGTCTGCGTAACTGATTTGCACTCACTAAATAATAACACGCAACGTGCTTTTTCCCGGGTGGTAAACATATTTGAACCTTTCAAAATCTTTAAAAAAATGCAAAAATATATATAGAAATCAAATTATTGGGACTGCCCAACGAATGACGTTAAAAAGATTTCACAGTAGTTAAAGCCCACAAAACAAATTGTGCACCTCCTTGACAAGCTACAATTGCTATTGTTATCACTTGATATCGAGAATATTATTTAATAGGTATTTATTGTAAGAAAATTTTCAAAAAGGTGTCATTTACTAAAATTGGCTCTGTAAAAAAAATTGTGAATTTAAGACAATTTATACATTTTCGGAAAGGGGATTTAACAGGCTTTCATGTAAAATTAAAAAGTACAGGGTGTTACGTATAAAATTTTTGAGAAATCGGCCTTTGAAAATCATCAATTTTTTTCCTCCTATTTCAGGTAAATTTTGAAGCTTGGCAACACTGTCAAAAAAAACCGCACATTGTTTTTATTTTTCGTTCTCGACTTATAAGCAGTTAAAATGTGTCAGTTTATAAATGGACACCCTGTATTATAGATTTATTAATAAGTTTTTATTATTCTTCGTTTATAACGACGGTTGTCCCTTGATATGACGTTATGACAATATCGGTATTTACTTGTGAAAAGATCGGCTTCAATCGCCTTTTTCCAAGGGTGCGGTACAAACAGCACAACTTTTTACTATCGTAACAATTCACAAAAACACTGAAATGACTTTTCCTTTTTTAACCAAAAACTAAAGAAAAAATACAGAACTTAACAAATGCGGAATGTAAACACAAAACTGTTTGTCAAGATGACTTTTGGCAAGATCACATCAACTTTTGCAGGGCGATGTTGCCATTTCAAATTTTTAGAAGCGGTTTCAGAAATAATTTAGGAATGTTTTTTTTTTGCTTTGAAGATGTTGTTTTTGCACTTAGAATAAGATATATCTATTTCTACTTTTTATTTTTAATCCAAAATCTAACATCAATAAGTTAAAATAACATTATCATATGTTTTAATATATAGCTGAAAATTTACTCTTTTGAAAATGCGTGTAAACTTGACAACAGATAATCGATGAATTTGTTTGTAGACGAAATACCCCCCTTGCTCTTGTGCACATGTTGAATTTAAACAAAGTTATTGTTTACTAATTCTAGCCTTTCAATATTCTAAGGATTCTGCCTTCAATATTATTAATTGCATCAATTATGCTCTAAATCCATAGGTAAAATATCCATAGGCGTTATGTCAGGTGATCGAGGAGGCATCCCGATAGGGCCGTTAGCTAATAAAAAACGGTCATCAAAAAGGTCCATTAATAGGGTATCAATCTGACGAATATTAT
Organism: Anthonomus grandis grandis; assembly: GCF_022605725.1. Lineage (NCBI taxonomy): Eukaryota > Metazoa > Arthropoda > Insecta > Coleoptera > Curculionidae > Anthonomus > Anthonomus grandis. Next base: position 47,087,250 of record NC_065548.1, read on the forward strand.
GGACAGAAGTGCCGTCTTGTTGGAAGTAGGTCTGTTGTCTATCTATTAGACTTAATTATCTAAGAAATCACGAAATGTGACAGGCAACATTTCGACGGACCGCGCTCACCAGTCAGTTAAAATACAGGACCTTCAATTCTTGAGCCGACTAAACCCTTAGAACATTGAAAGGCTAGAGTTAGTAAATTATAATTTTGAGTTCAACACGTGCACAAGGGCAAGGGGAGTTTTTTGTTTACAAACCAATTCATCTGGTGTCAAATTTATACGCATTTTACTAGGACTTGATTGATAGTCGAGCTCACTGCCAAGAAATGTTTAAAAGATTTAAAATACTAACTCTTCCATCTTTATTCATTCTTGAATCTATTTGCTTGGTTCGCAAGCATATATCAGAAATTCCTAATAAACCATCTCGCAATTATCCACTTCGAAACGCAGAGCATGATCTTTATGTGCCAATCCCAAGGTCAGAATTAATAAAAACTCTATTCTTTACGGAGCTGAAAAAATGCACATCTGACTTAGGAAATTAAATCATTGACATCTTTTGCTCGATTTCGATGCTTTGAAATCTTATTTACTGGAGAGACCTTTATATGCTGTAAATATTTTTTTTATATTAATTTTTGAGTATCATGCACGCACTGGCTAATTATTAATTTTTTTACGATGTAGAATAGCAATATTTTGTATTGCTAAATTTCTATAAAATTTTTTATGACTTTTTAAACATTGTATTAATGTTTTTGACTGCTTTTGTTACTTTCTTGTTACTATTTTTATTTACTTTCCTATTTTCTTACTTTTTACATTTAGTATAAGAAATTTGACCAGGTACATCTCTTGTACCCAGTTTTGTATATATTTATTTAGTACTTGTATTTTGGTTTCTATATTTGTGTGTTTTGCTTTTTATGTATAGCTTTGTCTACAAAATGCTTTAAATTTTTTGACAATAAAGCATATTTGATTGATTGATTGATTTTCAAAAGAGAAAATTTTCAGCTATATATCAACACATATAATATCGTTAATTTAACTTATTGATGTCAGAATTTGGATTTAACATAAAAAGTAGAAATATATGTTACTCTAAGCGCAAAAATAACAACTTCAAAGCAAAAAAAATATTAACATTCTTATTCCTAAACCGGCATCTAAAAAATTTGAAATGGCAACTTACTAAGAAATTATAATAATATGTGTTTTTCATAAAAATGCTTTTTATTAGATAAGTACCTACCGTTACTCTAATGAAGTACATTAAAAAACTTATAAAGAGTTGATAAACGGTAATATTGTATATAATTTGAAGCATAATCAATTAATAATAAATATTTATCATGTAAATTTTTTTTCACGACGTCACTGGTAAAGATTACTTACGAGTATGTCGGTGAATCAACAATGCGATCGAGCGGCGTTGCGATGTTGTTGCCTTTTTCTCTAATATGGGGACGTTATTTACATTTAACTTTGAATTTGGACTTATATTTTATGAGAAAAAATGCTTCATATTCTATTAAAGAGGAATAGTATTATTTTGCGCCTGTCAAATTAAGTGACAAATTTTTATGACATTATAAAGTGTGTTATTTTTGCCATTTCTAGAAAAGCATTTGGCATCATTGCATCAGAGATATTGCAAGCAAACAAACTGCCCATAGTTCCACGGCATTGCTAATTCTCGCATTTCAATATTCTAAGATTAAACTACACCAAAGATTCGCATTAGTGTTTCTGCAGATTACAGGGATGGAAGTTCATCGGATTTTCTTGACTCCAGTAGTGGGTGTTTTTCCTATTAAAAATGCCTCTGTTGCAGAAATTTGATTCATTCTTAGTGTTGTGATAGGCCATGTCAATTTGTTAAAAACAAATATTACCATTTTTGCCATTCATATTTGAGGAATTATTCCACTGCATTACAGGCATAAGTTGTCGCCATTTAATATTGTGAAATGCATATCCAAGATAAAAAAATTCATTAGTAGTAGTAAGGGTGGGGAAGCTAGAACTCGGCAAGTTGGCCTGAACAGTCCCTTTTCGCCAACCCCAGAATCACCCACCCCTACGCCTCCACTCCCAATGCGCGGTCTTAACTGAGTCGGCCCGTCCTTTTAATAAAGGCTCGCACGTTGTCCCAGTCCAGATCTTTAAGATCTTCCCGTTGGAGTGTCGTTGCTCCGAAAATTTTCCTTCTCAGGCGACTCCAGATACCTAGTATGTGGTATGAAGTTTCCTCCCCTGTACCGCAATTCGGACAGAGTGGGCTTTCTCTTATACCAAGAAGGTGTAGATGCCTGTTTAGACTGTTGTGCCCGGTCAGGATTCCCACCAAGTCTTTGATACTTTGTCGGGTCTTTGTTAGCAGTCGCCTTGCTTTAAAGCCGTCATGGTCTGGTATCATTTCCTTGGCCTGTCCTGCCATCCTTCTGTCCGTCTCCAATTCTTGCTTGTTTTTTCCCAGGCCCAATTAATAAGTGCCTGGGAGATTTGTTTTTAGCTAAAACCGAGACAAGGTTCGGGGCCTACGAAGGGGTTAACGGAACCCTGCCAGTTCGTCGGCCCGCTCGTTGCCCTCAACATCTTGGTGTCCTGGAATCAGTCTCATTTCCCTGTGTGCTGCAAGCCTTTCCAATGCGTCTCTGCATTCCTGGACTAGCACTAAGCCAGGCCCTGGGTTTCTGAATCGCCTTGAGGGCAGCTTAATCCTCCCGTTACCTTTCAATGCCTCTCGTTTGTTTGCTACTTCGAGTATAGCAAACACCTCCGCTTGGAAAACTGTGGTATGTTTCCCTAGCGGGAAAGATTCTCCTATGTTTGTTTCCATCCTGTACACTCCAGCTCCGGCTGAATTGGTGCTTTTCATCCATTATCCATCTGTGTACCAGGCCTGGAAACCACTTGGCTCTTTAATTTGGTTCGCCGACCATTCTTCCCTTGTCGAAATTTCAAATTGGAACCCCTTCTTTAACCTTAGTTTTCCACTTTCTGTAGTGCATCTGGATGTAAGAATTGGTATGTTCTTACGGCTGGTCACCATGCCACGGATCCGTACGAAATCCTCGGTCGTATGACTGCGGTATAAAGCCACTGGAGAACGTGGGGTTTTAGACCCCATCTTGTACCTATTGTTCGCTGTAATTGCCATATTAGGGCCGTTGCCTTATTTACTGCCTGCTCTACGTGAGTTTTAAATGTGAGCTTGCTGTCTAAAATGATGAAGTATTTGACCTGCTGCCTCAAAGTTAGGCGAGTCTGATACATAATGGGAGGTTTAAAGCCTGTCAAATTCCGCCTCTTAGTAAAGAGAATGAGCTCGGTCTTTTCAGGGTTGACCGACAGCCCTGTTTCCCGACACCATTCTTCCACTATCCTGCACGCGACTTGCATTCGCTCACAGACTGTGTTCACGAATTTACCCGTGACCATCCACTAGTCCCTCGTCCGCGTATGCCTGTGCATAGAATACTTCAAGTTCTAGCTTCCTGAGGAGACTGTCCATCGCCAGAAGATAAAAATATAGTTATATATTTAAATAGTCAAGCAATTAGCTCCTATATAAGGTTAAATCCAGGCCATGTCCGATAAAATATCTGTAGCATAGTACCAGCCGATGAATCATTGTCAGCTAGTCGTCCATCGTCGGACATACGCCTCCCAGTTTTCTCCAATCTCCAAAGATTTCCAATCAGTCTTCACATCGTGTGTCCATCTAGTATGGAGTCGTCCTCTAGTGATGCGAAGAGTCCGGATTAATCTCTCGCCGAACGGGCGAGACATCGAGCGGATGAATTAATCCGGATGAAAAAACCGAATTTTCAATTCATCCGAATCAATGCTGTCCGGATATTGAATTAATCCGGATTTTTACAACACTATCGTCCTCCATTCTGAACTCCACATTAGAAGGAATGTTTCATTTTTCAAATTTTCTTAATTACACTAGGGCTATAGGTATATTGTATTAATCTTATTAAATGTGTCTGTGCTACTAACGTTTTGATCTCATATATTTCTCTTATTTTTATTATGTTTTTTTTTTATTCTAGTGACTCATGTGAAAATAATCCTTCCAATTCATATCCTTTGTTAAATAGAAGTTCCTCCACATATGATGCCTCACATTCTTATGGAGCGGTGGGAGTAAACAACAATACTCCTGATGTATTATCTAACTTATTGGTAAGTATTAATAACAACAGTCTTTTATTCAAAAAAAACAACAGATTGTCAAATATTACAAATGAAAAAGAAAAAAAGGGCGAAGTTTAGCCTAAGGCTACTCAAACTTAATCCTAATAAATAATAAATAAATTTCGGTAATCATACATATACATAATCATCAAAAAAATACTTATACCCTTCTTTATATCCAACACGGGGGAGAAATAAAACTCACAACCTGCACCAAAACAAGACTGTACACAAACAAATACCTTTGTATGCAATCATATACAACCATCATGTTACCTCTGGAGCACACAATTTTAGTAAGTTAAAAAATAGGAGCTCAACTGTTCTCTAAACAAATACAACCTAAATTCTGACTTAAACTTAGTTAAATTATGAAGTAGTAAATCATTGTTTGGCAAGGAATTACATGTTTTAATCGCATTATAAGTGAAAAACTTCCTTAAATTAATTTTTTTAGAGATTTAGATATGAATTTTAAATTAGTAATTAAAACATTGATAAAAACAGCCAAATGTTGAGTTCTACGGTTTGACATACGAGGGCGGGTCAATAAAACCGTGACTTTTTGGATAAAAGACAGGTTTTTATATAAAAAGTTATTTTATTTTTCAACATAGTCTCCTTTGAGTTCTATACACTTAGTCCAACGTTTCTCCAATTTTTTTATCCCTTCGGAAAAATATGATTTGTCGAGGTCATCAAAATAGGCATTTGTTTGAGAGATGATTTCGTCGTTGGAGTCAAATCTCTTTGCGCCGAGCCATTTCTTTAACTTTGGGAATAGGAAATAGTCACTGGGGGCTAAATCTGGAGAATAGGGCGGATGAGAAAGTAATTCGTAACCTAATTCATGGTTTTTTGCCATGGAAACTGCATATGTGTGGACCCTTGTATTGTCCTGGTGGAAAAGAACTTTTTTTTGGCCAAATGTGGTTTTTTTTCTTTCAGTTCCTCATTGAATTTATCTAATAAGTTGGTATAATATTCTCCATTGATTGTTTTCCCCTTTTGAAGATAGTCAATGTGGATTATACCGCGTGCATCCCAAAAAACGGTCGCCATGACTTTGCCGACCTTTGCCTTCTTGGGCGTCGATTAACCCCAAGAAATCCACTGTTTTGACTGCTGTTTGGTCTCCGGCGTGTTGTGGTGGATCCACGTTTCGTCCACGGTGACGAAACGACGCAAAAATTCGTCCATATTGCGGTTGAATAACGCCAAACACTTCTGGGAAATTGTCACACGGTTGCGTTTGTGGTCGATTCTGAGCAAACGCGGCACCCATCTTGCGAAAAGCTTTCTCATACCCAAATGATCATTCAAAATTGAAACTACTGAACCATATGAGATGCCTATGCTTCCCACAATCTCTCTCACTTTCAATCTTCGATCGGCTAAAACCATATCGTGAATTTTTTCGATTGTTTTGGATGTAGAGACCTCGACTGAGTGTCCAGAACGTTCGGCATCTTCCGTGCTTGTACGGCCACATCGAAATTCAGTAAACCACTTCTTTACCATGGAAATGGATGGTGCAGAGTCCACATAATATTTATCAAGCTTAGCCTTGCTTTGAGTGATGATTTTTTCCGTAAAAAATAATGCCTAATGACAGTGGCGGCTCGTGACATTTCACTATGGAGGGGCGCGCAAATCCAAATAAATATATACTTACTAATAAATAAAAAAATATAACTGGACGTACCTAAGTATATGTTATAATATCTGAGACATGACGGTTTGCAGTCATCATGGTACAATCACAAAAAGTTTGCACATAAATTTCTTAATTTGGCAATCAAAAATAAAGAACATTGTTACAAAACAATCGCATTTACACATCACGGAACCTCGCACGAAAATTTTTTTGCCACCTCTCTGCAGTTTTAAAAACAATAACAATTAACTTTAAAACGTGAAGAAAAATTATACTTTCGGCAAATGTTTCGCCAAGATTATTTTCTAAAATAAATGAAAGCAAGTTCATAGCTCCAATATTTTGTGAGAAATCTGGTCTTGAGTAAATGACTTCTAGTTCAGTTCTTAATCTAATTTTACATAAAATTGGATAAAAAGAAACTACATTATCTAAAATATCCACTGGAAAGGTCTTGTTATATTTTGGATACGCTTCTTTATCGAACAAGTTAGCTGCTTGAAGATGACCTCGATAGGAAAATCTGTCCTTCGCTTGGGTAACAACTGTATCACATACCTCTTTTGCAATAATACTTCTTAAGTTATCGTCAGTTCTTCTTCTTTTGACACTTTCAAAGTTTAATTCTACATTAGCCTTAATATTATCGGTGTCATTCTTATTTTGACAATGCTTGATTCAAATATCGACAGATCTTTAAAGATTTGAAAAATTACTTAAAAAGTTTACACGATTCATTATTAAATTTCAATAATAATTATTGTATTGTTCACTCTCGAAATACTCACACACACACAAACTATCGATCACGGAACCGATTAAAAACAAAATTTTGCCGAATAAACAACAAAAAACGTCTTCCTGCCGCCTGTGGCACAGATTACCTAAACCAGATGCGAAAGCTTGCGTCGGCACCTTTCAAGTTCGTAACCCAAGCGGCGTACAAAGGCGCGGCTCCAGCCAAAGCGAGGCCTTTACCGGTAGCGGATGATTTCCACCATTGGTCATAGATTTTTTAACACGCATTTTTTTTTGCACCAGTTGTTCAGTTAAAAAAAAAACTATCTATTAATAAATATTTATTTTATTATAAATGGTTAAGAATTCGAATTTTTTTATTAGTTTTCTCCGATTTTTTTAAAGATTTCAAATCTCTGTTAGTATAGTCTTATAAATAACTTTACAATATCTAATCGAGGGAAATTATTACAGGGATGATTACATTTTATTAAACTCATAACATTTAAATATTTATGAGAAATGCCAGGTTTAGTAGATATTTGATCAAACATTGAAATAAATTTTTTTTCTAATTCATAAATAAAACATACAAATTTCTCGCTAGGTGTTTTTAAACTACCAAAAATATTCGTTTCGGTGTTGCTATATGCCTTTAGTTTAGTTAATAAATTTAAAGCATCAAGGTTGCCGGATTCTTCTGAAAAACTGACACAAATGGGACAAATATGAATATTTAAAGCTTTTTTAATTAAGTAACCACAGATATATTTAAAAGCATTTTGTGTGGTTAAACTGTGTTCTCTATAATCACAATCAGAAACAGTTATTGCCTTACATATTTGAGATGACTGCGTAAGCATCACTCCTCTTAAATTTTCATCTGAAACGTTTTTTAGCTCAGCTAGAAGCACGCCTAAATCGTTCTCGCAGTTCATATATTCAGAGTGTAAAAAATTCTGACAAAATATTTTTTTATGGGCTCTTTGAAATTAAATTGGGGTTGAATATACGCAGTTTCCTCCTTGTTGCCTTAAATTTCCGAAATAATTTTCAAGACGGTCTTGATTTATTTTTCTGGTTTTTAGGTAGCTAAATCCGCAATTTGAAAGGCGCTGCCATAAAACTTTCAATCCATAGATAGCTATCATCCAACACGAACGAAATTTACACTTTTTTGTCAATTTTTTTCCCTTATTATTGCATATTTCAAGGTTTTTCAAAAATAGCCACATGTGATTTAAAAACTCAACTTGATAATCAAGACCCTGATATGCATTTTTAAATTTATTCGGGTGGGACGTATCTGTAGAATTAAACAAATCAAACAAAGTATTAAATTTACCTATAATTTCAATTGTAGGTAAAGCATCTACAGGAAGTGCTCCTAAAGTCATATATGTATTTATTCCACTCGCAACACTATGACTTAAAACTTGAGTGGACAGTTTTACCTTCATCTTTTCAAAGTTATTAGGATATATGTGGGATTTAGTAAGTTTCGGAGCACAACTATACACTTGCTGGCTATCTTTTTCATAAAATTGTTCGATAAACTTCCAAGACATTATTTTGTTGTCAAAATGAAAATTATTTTCGGCTAAATTATTTTTAGTAGCCTTTAATAAATGTGGAGGGTCAAAAATGTAAACTAATTTCAAATCGCCCAATTAAAATTCAGGATTTTCTTCGTTAACCTTTAGCATTCTAGAAAGCTGTATAAAATTAGAGCCCATATCAGTTATTAAGCCTTGGATAAATAAACCAGCATCTGATAATTTTTTAACGCATTCAGTTAATATTTTTAAAATATCTGAAGCTTTAAGTTGGGAGTTTACGAAAAAATAAGCCAGTGGTTGCTTCCAGTTATGAAAAAGTCCGCGAACCATAATAGCAGCAACATTTTGTGCTATGATATTATTATTGTCATTTTTTCCAATATCCTCCCAGCCTACAATTTCATATTTTGTTAAATTAAAATAAAGATAGGACATTAAAGATGTTTCATCAATACATATGGTACACTTTGAACAAATTTATAATTGGTCGTTTGGTCAATCATATCTTTATTTGATTTAATGTTATTCATATCTAGATAATAACAAAGAAAAAAATAAATATTATAAAAAAAGGTTTAAAAATATTTATTTTCTAAAGCACATTTTAAAAAAATGTCCTTTTAAAAACAATTTTTTTATTTGTGTGAAAGTGAAAAAATAAAATAAATATTACAAGACTTGATAAGGCAGGGTAAACCGAGGGGCAAACAGAATAAAAACAAATACTTGACATTTTGCTGAAGAGAAATGTGACTTATTATATACATATGTTAGCGACCTGTAACTCTAAAGAGTTTTTATTTTTTGCATTGTACTAACTATTTTTTTATATTAGTATTTCTATTATACTTTTAGTGCAATTGATAAACAGCAAACCAAAAGCTCCTACTATAAACAAAATGTTATAGTTTTATGAGAGCTGCGCGCCATATTTTAAGAAATTTGTTGAAAAAGGATCACTTGGAAGACCAAAAAAGGTTACTTCTGTGTTCACAGAAGAACAGCATCTACTTAGGCACTTATAACTCGTCATAGTTAAAAAAAAAATATTTGCGCTCGCACTATGCCACTTCTCAGCGTCACAGGTACCGAAGCAAGCCTGAAACTAAAATAATTGTGCTCCCATACTATTCGATCCGACGTTGAGCAGACGAAACTAGTGGGGAACGCAGATCATGCCGCCAGGCTTACATTCGCATCTGGTTTAGGTAATCTGTGCCTGTGGTCCGATTTACAAAACATTAAAACAAAAGCCGAATCCACGATAAAACTGGGTAACGAGCGTGATAAAAGCCGAGAAGATGGGTCGTCGAGAGTAGCTTTTCGGCCAAATTATGGACGCGGATGTGAGCGCACCCACGACAAATAGAGGAAGATAGATGAGCTGTACCTTGCGCGAGACAGAGAGCGGTATACGTAGGATGCCAGGAGCACTTTGGTTGTTGATTTGAATATCGCATTATCTCCTATAGTACGGGCGCTTGTGTTATACTTTTAAACGCGGGTTGATAAAAAATATATCTAATATAATTAATAATTACTGCACACGAGTTTGCGCACGAAATTCACTTTTTTCCATTTTCTTCTCAAAACGAGTGGTAGTCTGCTATCAACAGCTGTCAAACACATACTAAATGACGCAGCTTGTTCAAATTTTGACAGGCGTCAACTGACAGTTCTCTGTTGACAGGAGCAGAGTTGCCATTTCCATTAAAGGGCTGGAAGTTCAAAAAGTCACGGACTTATTGACCCGCCCTCGTATTTAACCAGTTCAACCCATTAATTTTATGCGATACGTGATCTGATTTTCTTAAATTAAAAATTAGACGAATACATGTATTCTGCACCTTTTGAATACGATATTGTTTCGCTTGACGAAGACAAGGGCCATAAATAAAATCAGCATAGTTAAAGTGGGAAAGTACAAGAGTTTCACATAATATTGCCATTAACTTGGTAATTAAAAGGTTTCTGTTGGAATATAGTTGTTACACTTTCAACAAGTTGGAGCTCCAGCACACTATTTTCTTCTGGTTAGAGGGTGGTTAAATGATAGATTTCCTGGCGGATGGATCGGTTGGTCGATGGGGAGCAATTGACACAACGATCCAAGGGGCCACCACGATCACCCGATTTATCACCTTTACATTTTTTAAGGGGGTATTTAATAAAATCAATTGTTTTTAAAACACAACATAACAGTTTGAATGATTTAAAATGAAGAATCGAGCTGCGTGTAGAGAAATCCAGGCAGGAGTTGTTAAAAAAGAGAGGAATCTGAGAGCAAACTTTATTAAATAATAATAATAATAAATAAAATAAATAAATAAATAAAAAACGACTTTATTTTATACTCGGTGACATTCAGCACAGCTGTTGCTAGCCGAGTATTCATAGCAAAAACACAGTATAAGATTTAAATAATTACAACAACGTAGAAACATACAGTAAGGTAAATTAAATATTCAAATAAATAGAAAATACAACTGAAAATTGTCCCTAAAAAATCTACAAAACAAAAAGTAAATTAAAATAAAAAATAGTCTCTAACAACACAAAATAGTCTCTAGTCTACCAGACAAAAGTAAATCAAAAGCAAAAAAAAAAAATAAGGCAAAATTCTCTCCAGAATCCACAAGACAAAAACAAGTGATTAATCAAAAAAAAAACAATAAATAAATAAATAAAGTGATTAGTATTTAGAAAAAAGGTAACTTTTATACTTCTTTTTAAAAGTCGAAGTTGATTGATTAAACATTTTTATGTTTCCAGGCAAATGATTTAATAAATTAACAGAAGTATAGCTAAAGCAAGATTTAAAGAAGCTTCCCTTATGCCTTGGAATTTCATAATAGTCTCTATATCTAGTATCTCGGTTATGAAGGCTTGATCTAGGTGTAATTTTTGCAAATAGATAGTTTGGCGATTCAGTTTTGAGCATCCTATGAAGAAAGGAAGCAAAATGAAGCTGCTGTCTGTCCTCAATACTTAACCACTGAAGCTCCTTTAGTCTATGGCTGACGTGATCTTTTAAGCGTAGATTAAAAATAAGTCTTATGCCATCTCCCCTCCAAATAATCCCCGAGCAAATCTAAAGTTATTTCTTCAAAACCATAATATTTCAGCTTTGCTCGAAAAAGTTTTGGATCCAAAGTATCGAATGCCTTGCTAAAGTCGAGAAACACAACCGCGGACGTATATCCACGATCTGATGCCTTAATTATGTTATCAAGAATATTGAGCAGGGCCGTTGCTGTACTAAATCCCTTACGAAAACCAGACTGGCCCTCAAAAAGTAAATGATTTTCGTGAAAATAAAGCAGCATTTGCTTATATATAAGCCGCTCATATACTATTTGGAAAAGAATGGACAACATTTTAAACATTTAGAAATTAATTTACTTTTTTATATTCTTTTCATTACAATAGTTATTACTTAAAAAAATAAATATCTTTACAGTTTTAATTAGGTGAGGTATCACTTGACCCCCCTCCCCCCCTTTCTAATAAGAATTTAGAGGTTATAGGGCCAGAAGTCTGCTGCAATTTGATTGAAAACTAACCTAAAAATGTCCCCCACAAAAATAAATTTGAAGTGTTTTTGGAAATTTTTATATTTTATATCGGGACAGAAATATTGACTTTGTGTTGTTCTTTTTTGATTTAGAAATATAGAGGGTGGTACTTTTTCAAATTGACACCCTGTATAGTTTGTTTATGAAGACTTTTGGATGGTTATTCAAACATTCATATATTCTTTATTTAGAACTCAATGACATTAGCAGACAACCTCTCGAAAAACTTAAGTCCTACCGGCCTTTCCGATGTGGAATTGTCGAACCTGCAGAATTTGCAAGCCTTGAATACACTGAAGTACTTGCAGCAACCGACTGCTTTTTTGAACCCTTTATCACCTCTTTCACCCCAAGCTGGATTACAGGTAAAACTGACGAAGTATACACTAATAAAAGATCACAATTATAAATAATCAGAATTTATCATTGGTTTTATTTTTGTTTAGCTTGAAAAATGGAATTTAAATGGCGAAACTCTGTCCCCAACGTCAGAATGTTATCAGCTAGAAAAAGCTGCACGCTTTCATAGAACAGCTGCATGTAAGTATTTTAGAATTAGTTTATCAGTAGTTTATACAAGAATAATAAATGAATAACTTCGTTTATTACGGTTTTTTGAATGATGAAAAAATAGGGCAACGATTTAAATTTTCCTTAAAAATTCGTAATTGCCATGGTTCAAATAAATTAAAGTGAATTAACGTAACCGTTATTCTTATATCAGTGCAAATGCTATAACATATTTATTGGCAGAAGAGCACCGTTTTCTTAGTATAAATTACGATAAAGGCTAAAATACGTCTTAACCCTTTGAGGCCGGATTTATTTTTTTTTTTTTACTTTTGGTAAAAATTTTTATTTTGCTCAATTAATTAAAGATTATTTAATATGTTTTTAATATTAAGTCTTTTTTTTGCATATGAGTTAGTTACAATGAGGTGTGCTCACTGTTAGGACACTAGGCAGATAAACAAAAAAAAAAATGGCAAAAACTAATTTTTTATTGCTAGAAAAATACATTGATTATAAAAAATTTATTTGGTATGATATTGACGGAAACAGTTTTTCTTATCTGAAAGGCACAGGGCAACATCACACCTAAAAAAATAACAATAATTAACTATGTTTATTTATTTATCAATGTAATATCAACAGCTACATTGTACAGGGTGGCCAAATAAGCGAGGTAAGCGGCTGTATCTCAGGACCTGTACATCTGACAACAATGGAATTTTTTTATTATTATAAAAGTGGCTATGAGAAAATTCTGGAAATTATTTTTAAGTTCCGTGATTCACCGCAAGAGGGCGCAACTAAAAATTAAATAAAAGAAACGTCTTTTTCTCCGAAAACTTAAATATTAACTTATACTTTTGATATTATTTTTAGTAAGCCTAGATAATTTGCTATAATTTTGATTTATGAATTATTGACGTACGAACGATAGTAGGGGTGGGGGAAGCTATTGAAAGTGGAATCATTAAAATCGGTGTAAATTCTAAACCACTTATTCGATTTGAGCAATTCAAAATTTATTTGCAAGATAAATATTGCTGCTTTAAAAGTCTGATCTCATCACTACCGCCAGAGGGCACAATTTGTAATATTTCCAGTTTTTTTCATTTGGCTCCAAAAATTCAAATTAAATGGTATATTTTTGACATCCTATTTAAAAAGTAAATAAAATTTGCAAAAGTACTGTGAAAACCGCACGATGATATCTTTGCTCGTTTTAAAGTTATAGCGAATTAAAGTTTTTTACGCACCGAGCCTAAACTTACGTACCGCCATCTAGTGTCTCGCCTAAAAATCTCTAATTAGTATTACCACAACTAGGATACCATGATGTTGTCATAATTAATAAATTATGAAAGTAATAATTGATTGATAAATTATAAATTAATAATACCTATGTATCACAGAATGACTGGAAGTTTATGTGACTTTCTTAAGACGAATAATTTTATTAACGAATTTCTTTTTATATTTAAATTATGGTTCTGAAAAGGACCGATTTTAAACCCAAACATATTTGGTATTTAATTCTTTTTATTGAGTTTTTATTGTGTGTACATGGCTATTTAATCACGAGTTTCTTTGTACTTTTGCTTCAAGAATCCAGTAATTAACTCGTAATGATTGGTTTCTCCTAGAAACTTTATCACCTTATATAGATATTTATTCATAATTTTCATATAGTGATTCTTTAGTTTAAACTAGCCTTTATATAAAAACAATTAACGATTAATTAATGTTTATTTCAATTCTTTGGGGCAGTTAAATAAATAATAGAGGTTTATTATGTTTGGCTGCTTAAAAAAATACGTGTTTTGTTGCTTTCTTTTTTCTGTAACTTATATATTAGGTATATTTTTGTTAGAATATTTAAGATTTCATTTTTTTTTCCTAAAGATGACAAATTTTTTGGAATTTAGTGATGAGGTTGAGGAGGGTAGCAGGTTGGATGTAGTGTTGGCGGATGACATGGGACGGGCTGGCGAAGTTTTTAGTGATAGTGGTGGGCTTAATATTATACATTTTAATATCAGAAGCTTACAAAAGAATTTTGATGAATTGATAATTTATTTGAATGAATTGGATATCACAAAAATCGATATTGTAGTGTTGTCAGAAACATTTACAATTAGCAATGTTGACACATTCAGGCTTGCTGGTTTTGATATTTTTTATTTTTATATTAACTCTTTTTTTAATAAAAATGACGGTGTTGTAATGTATATAAAAAATAATTTGCATGCAATATCTCAAATAATAAAACTAACTGAAACTAATCTCTTGCATTGTACTATGAAAATAAACGATATTTCTTTGGGTATTACCGGTGTATACAGACCACCTTCTACAAATTTAAACTTATTTTTAAACGATCTGGAAACACAAGGATTTATAGGAAAGCAAAATATGTGCAATATATTTATTGGGGATATTAACATTAATATTTTGGAGGAAACTGATATGAATGTAACTAAGTATTTAAGTGTTATGTCGCAAAATGGTTATATGTCGTGCATAAATCAAGCAACAAGAGAAACCCACAATTCTAAAACAGCACTCGATCATATATTTTTAAAAATAGATCAGTTTGATTTAAGAAAAAACTCTATCATACCATTAATCTTTAAAACTAATCTAACTGACCATTATCCTATTGGGCTATCTATTAAAAATGTAACAAAAAATATTGCCCAGTTTAATAGCATGCAACGGAAAGCAAATATAAATTACACAAATTTAGAAAATGATCTGGCTAAAGAGATATGGGAAGAAGTGTTTACAAACAACAATATAGAAGAGTCATATACCTGTTTTAAAAATCAAATTTTATATTTTCTAAGGAAACACACGTATATTATAACACTAAATAGCAAAACAAGAAAACGTAAGCCTTGGGTCACCCAGGGTATTATTAATTCTATAAAACAGAGAGATAGCATGAAAAAATCTTTAAACATGAACCATAATATTGCCGATGAAATAAAATATAAAAAATTTAGGAATAATTTAACTAAGGTAATGAAATTGGCAAAAAATAATTATTATAAGCTAAAAATAGATGAATCCAAAAATGACTACAAAAAAACATGGAAATTTATTAATGAGATTACCAACTATCAAAAAAAGCGCCTCAAAATAATTTTAAAATAAAAGTAAATAATGACATAATAACAGATGAAGTAACAATTAGTAATACCTTTAATGAGTTTTTTACAAATGTAGGTTCAAAAATTCAAAAAAATATCAATAAAAATTCATCGAGTTTTAAAGAAAAAATTAAAATTAATCCTAACTCCATGTTTCTTTTTCCAGTTAATACAAATGAACTTATAATGCACATTAAAACATTAAAAAATAACTCAGCACCAGGGGAAGATAAAATTTCAACTAATTTAATTAAAAGAATTCATGTTCATATTTTAAAACCTTTAGCTTACTTAATAAATTTGTCATTTTCAACGTTTAACTTACCCTCTGATTGGAAAGTTTCTCTGGTATCTCCTATATTTAAATCAGATAATCGTGATGAAACTACTAATTATAGACCCATTTCTCTCATAAATAACTTTGCTAAGATATTTGAAAAATGTTTAAAGTCAAGAATAATGAATTTCCTGGAAAAGAATAATCTTTTATATCAAAAGCAATATGGTTTTCGAGATAAAAAAAATACGGAGAAAGCCGTATTTGATTTAGTTAATAATATTAACATTAATCTGCAAAACAGAAAAAAAAGTTTAGCAGTTTTTATGGATTTTTCGAAAGCCTTCGATACCGTTTCACATGAAATTCTCTTTAACCGTTTAGAAAAAATTGGTATTCGAAACGGGCCTTTTAACTTATTAAAAAATTATTTATCAGATAGAAAACAATTTGTTAAGATTAATAACACCATGAGCTCTCCTAAATACATTAAAACCGGAGTTCCACAAGGGACAGTGCTGGGACCAGTACTCTTCCTTGTGTATATTAATAGTATAGGAAGCTTATTGGCCGACTGCGAAGTTATTTTGTACGCAGATGATACTGCATTATTGTTTTCTGATAATTCTTGGAAGAGAGTCTTTAAAAAAGCCGAAATTGGCCTTAGTAAAATGTATGAGTGGCTCAACAATAGTCTTTTAAGTTTAAACTTTAATAAAACTTATTATATGAGTTTTTCCGCAACGTCAGTAGATCAACCACCGCCCACAGAGATTGTTATTCATAATAATGACTGCTTATCGCATAATGATGCATGTAATTGTATCAAAATAAAAAAAGTTGAAAAAATCAAATATCTGGGGGTTATACTGGATCAGTATCTTAAATGGGAGGAACATATTGCATTCGTTAATAAAAAAATTAGAAATATTTTCTATAAATTGTATCAGGTACGTGAAATCCTAAATGTAAAAATGTTAAAAACTTTATATAACGCACTAATAGAATTCAATTTAAGGTACTGTATTATTATATGGGGTTGCGCGTATAACAATACTATAAAGAAGTTGTTAATCACTCAGAATTCTGCACTAAAAATAATATTTAAAAGACCATATAGATTTTCAACTGGTGAACTATATAATAATCTAAATTTACTAAGTGTCAGAAATATTTATATCCATTCCACTTTAAACTATGTCCATACTACATTATCACCAATTAATAATGATTCTATCAACTATCTCACAAGAGCAACAAAAGAGATAAATATGTTTATTCCATTTAAACGTACAAATGTGACCCAAAGATTTGTAACCTATTATGGACCAGTTCTTTTTAACACACTGCCTGCTGAATTGAAAAAATATTATAATTATCCAAAAATTTTCAAAGCCAAAACCAAACAATTTTTATTGAAAAATCAAACATTTTTTGAAACGTTGTTCTGAGTTTGTGGATATTGGGTTATTTTAGTGCATGTTAGTCGTAATTTTTACTACCTTTTTGTTCTCTCGCCTGTTTTCCGCCTGCATAGCGGCCGGGCTGTTGCCGTTCTTAACCTCTTAATATCTGTGCTATTTACCTATGTAACAATAACACTTTTGTATATAACTTTACGTAATATATTTGAATTTGAATTTAAATTTAATGCCTCGATAGGTGTTCAAACTGCTTTCCATCACATTCCAAACAAGCTTCCAACCTTCTTTGAGTGGATAAAACTGCTGTTTCGATTTCAGCAGCTGATATTTCATTTATTGCACCACGGATTCTGTTTTCCATATCCTGTCTTGTTGTAGGTGGAGTTTGGTACACAATATCTTTTAAACGACCCCATAGGTAAAAGTCTAGGCATGTTAAGTCGGGTGACCTGGGCGGCCAAGGATATAGACTCCCCCTTCCGATCCAGCGCCCTTGAAAGTAATTATTTATATGATGCCGCACCAAACGGGAAAAATGTGCTGGGCACCCGTCCAATTGGAAATACATGATCCGTCTTACTTTCAATGTTAAATCTTCCATTAAAATAGGCAAGGAATTTGATAAAAATTGCAAAAAAACATTACCGGTTAATGTGCCATCAAAAAAATAAGGACCAATAATTTTCATTCCGATAATGCCACACCACACGTTTACACTCCAGCGGCCTTGGTGCTGGACTTCTCGCATCCAACGAGGATTTTCAACCGACCAATAATGCATATTATGCCTCTTGACTTTCCCATCGTTACAAAAAGTGGCTTCATCGGTCCACAGAATCTGTGACAACAAATCCCTGTTTTCGCGAATCATTGCTAGTATCCATTGGCAAAAATCAATTCGGCGCTCAAAATCATGTTCGTTTAGAGCTTGGTGTAGGATTATATGAAAAGGGTGTAGCCTTAAAATAAAAAGAAATGCCTATATTCGAGAAGAAAATTATAATAAAAAGATGTATTACCTGTGGTCTTTAAGTATATTTTGAACAGTAGTTCGAGCTATTCCCAAATCTAAAGATAACGCACGAGTTCCAATATGCCTATTAAACTCTACGTAGGCCAACACATTAATAAGGTTTTCTTCAGTTCTTCCAGTAGAGCGACGCCTTCTAAATTTGGGCCGACTAAAACGCCCAGTATCGCGTAGTCGCTGTACCAACCGTGGAAAAATTCTTCTGCCACAATGGCGGCGATCTGGATAGCGAAGGGCATACTGTCTTTCAGCTATTGCTGCATTTTGAAAGCACTCAAAGAAAACCGCAATCAAATCCACAGCTTCATTATTTGTTAAAGGCATTTTACAAAAAATCGAGCAAAGAAAATTGAAAACAGATTTAAACTGGCCGTCTAATAAATATTTGACGTTTCCATACAATTCTTTTTAAAAGTTTCTTTTGTTTTGCCGCCTAATATACGTTAACTAGACATTCTAAGGCCGAGCGCTAGATGGCGGTATATAAGTTTGGACTCAGTGCGTAAAAGACTTTAATTCGCTATAGCTTTTAAACAAACAAAGATATCATCGTGCGGTTTTCACAGTATTTTTGCAAATTTTATCTTTTTTTAAATATGATGTCAAAAATCCACCATTCGATTTGAATTTTTGGAGCAAAATGAAAAAACTGGAATTATTACAAATTGCGTCCTCTGGCGGTTTTATTAGAAACTATAGGGTAGTGATGAGATCAGACTTTTAAAGCAGCTACATTTATCTTGCAAATAAATTTTGAATCGCTTAAATCGAATAAGTGGTTTAAAATTTACACCCATTTCAATGATTCCACTTTCAATAGCTTCCCCCACCCTACTATCGTTCGTATGTCAATAATTCATAAAACCAAAATTATAGCAAATTATAAGTATAAGTTAAGTATAAGTTAATACTTAAGTTTTCGGAGAAAAAGACGTTTCTTTTATTTAATTTTTAATAGCGCCCTCTTGCGGTGAAATACGGAACTTAAAAATAATTTCCAGAATTTTCTCATGGCCACTTTTATAATAATAAAAAAATTCCATTGTTGCCAGATGTACAGGTCCTGAGATACAGCCGCTTACCTCGCTTATTTGGCCACCCTGTACAATGCCATCTTGATTTGTGAGGTTTCGTCTTGGTACTACAAAAAGCACATCTTCCAGGCTTGCCATATAGAGGCATGTGGGAACAAGAGTCGTACCGAATTTCGTATGGTACAGTACGTTTGAAATGATTCACCGTTGCCGATGGCCGACCCCTTTTCGGTAAACCTTGTTCAGCTCCCACAAGTCCTGGGCCCACTGAAAGTCGAAAAAGTTTTAGAGAAAGTTGCGCATTGGAATCCGTTCTTTTTTGATACAATATGAATGCATTTACTAAGGATAAATCTATGAAATAGAAAAAATTCTATGCCATCACTTTTTCGACTTTTGGTCAACCTTATAAAGAGTTTTTAACATGTCCGTCTTATCCACGTTTCCGATATGCGTATTATATTTCTTTACTAGTTCAGGACAAGTAACATCTTCGGCGGAACCATCTTTTTTTTTGCGGGAAACCCATTGATTTATGCATGGATCCAGATAATTAGTTAAAAAATGGACTGGCCTATTGTCAACCCATCAGTGCTAACTCTCCAATCGAATTCACCCCTTGTTAACTGCTTGTCATCTAGTAGATCTGTTGGTAGATTCTTTCGATCTTTTCTGATGGTACCGCAAGCGTAAATCAACTCAGTTTGCAGTTGTTTTTGCAGCTCGACCCAATTAAAATAATTGTCAAAATATATTTCGTACCCTTTTCCAACTAAGTCTCTCGTAAGGTCTCTAACAAGTCTACCACTAAGAGACTTTTCGGTCATTTGACCTATTTTACCAGTGTGAGTCTGAAATTGACATACGTATCCTGAATTTTCGGAACGAATCCAAACTTTATAGCCACGTTTTCCTGGTTTCTTTGGCATAAACTGTTTTAGGGAGCTTCGTCCTTTGAATCGGATCATCGACTCGTCAATAGCTTGATGTTGACTTGGTTTCAAAGCATTTTTATATGTATCAGATAATACATCTAACAAAGGCCGAAAATTGTAAAGCTTATCAAAGTTTTGGTGATCACGGCCAGGCTGTACAGAGTTGTCGTTTAGGTGCAGGTCGGCTAACATCCATGAAAACCTGTCTCTTGACATTATTGAACTTATGAATGGATCTCTCATTTCCAATCGTGAGGACCAGTAATCCTTGTAGCTGGGTAGCTTTTTTATGCCCATTATCAAATTTATTGCAATAAAACCCTTTATTTCCTTTACATTAGTAGGCGTAAATGCATGACTATTACCTCCGTTTCTTTGCAAGGCATATAAGTTAGTTTGAAAAGCTATGTGGTCTAACAGATGCTCAGGGAATATATGCAAAAACATGTCGGTAGGAGTTTCTATATCGGTGGGAATGTTTGGTCCTATTTCTTCTCCAAATTCTTTAAAATTTCGAACACAGTGTGAGTTGGAGTTAGTCCATATAGTTTTTTTGCGAATTTCCTGGGCTCGTATTAGTGACAAAGGTAGCTCATCCTCACTGCTCCATTCGGCTAAGTCAGCATCAGCGTCTTGGGATAAAGTATCATTCTCAAATATAATAGGCATATTTTCTATGTCAAACAAATCAATTGCTGGCGACGCCGCTGCCGTTGGGCCTACTATTTCTGCGTCCCCTTCAATCTCATCTTCACTAGCATCTCCTAACTTGCTAATGTTGTCACAAGCAATTTCTTCCAAATAATCATACAGGTCATTGGAGTTGAGATTTATAAGCTTGTTATAAAATTTATCTGTAAATAAAAATAAAATCCTATAAAAAAACCGTTAAAAAAATACTCATGAAATTTTGAGAAAATTATTTGCCTAAGAGACTGGTGTCACCGCCCTGAGCACACAATATATTTTCTATAAACTAATACCTTTTTCTCAAAATTGCATTCTAGCGATAACATAAATATCATCCTAGACATTTTATTTCTAATATAAAAGCAAATCTTACCACCCATGGTCCCAAAAACTGCTCTAACAACCAAAAAACAGGGAAACTTGTTTTTTGGTTGTTGAGGAGCGACACGCTTCCGCATACGTCATCAATGATATCTTCGCTGTAAGCACATCAGGACCGTCAGTAAAAATTAATTTGTAAGTGTCCTCACCGCAGGCACACTAGCACACAAAGGGTTAAACGGAATTGAAAAAGACGCCTGATGGAAGACGTCAAATATTTATATAGGACGACGTTTAAAATGACCTTTGAGGACTTCTTGAGGATAAAAAAAAACATACTTTCTTAAATTTCCAATATACAGGGTATTTCCTAACTACGGTACGAAACTATACAGGGTGAGTCGTTAGGTCGTTTTATGAAAAAAAGTTGCTATGAACGTATATCGGGAGTTGCTTTGTTTCTGAGATACAGGGCGATGAAGGTTAAAAAAAATAATGGTATTTTAAAAATACTATAATTATCCTTAAACCGATTTGGTTGAAATTTGGTGCAGTTATTTGAAGTTATAAGACGCTTATTTAGCTGTAACTAGATTGAAATTATTAGGTCCAGTGGCGTGTCAGTGGGCACCACATGCTTATTGTTGAGAAAAAAACAAGGCCAATAATTGTTTTGCAGCTTTTTATTTATTTTTGTATTTAAGCAACTAAAAATACAACTTTTTCGTATCTTATCTTATTATCTTCATATCTGGCTTTGTTTTCGAGAAAAAAAAATTAAAGTATCTTTAACTCATTCTAAAAATTATCCATGGACGACAACATGAAATAAAAACCAGTTAATTCGATAAACAATTTCGAACCGAATTTGTCGAAACGTGTTGCCGATCGTCATAAAAAGGCGATCGGCTTGCCGAACGGCGAACCACCAAAAGTCGGTCCAGATCAAAGGACGCCGAGCTGAATCCAAGTGGTGGAAACGCAAAGCCCATCGGCACGTCGTTATAGCTAGACGATCTTGAGCAGAGATGGCGTTTCGATAATTTGTGTCCTGCTTACTAATCATAGGTCCTATTATTTGAAGTAGGTGTTCAAAGGCACTGCTAGACATTCGGAAAAAGTTTTTGAAGCCACCGTTACTTCTATATTCTAAATTTAACACATTTGTATCGTCAAGTATTAAGTCCTTTATTAAATTACTTGCTCTGTATTTTTTCTGCTTTGAAGACTTGGTCCAACCCAAAATCGTAAAACATGGGGTTTTCCGTATATTTAAAATGATTTCATGGATAAATTATATAAAATTTTGCCATTTAAACATGTATATCATGCGACAATAAATACGACATAGACGCACGGACTATTTAGTGCGGCATCTGCGACACATCAAAGATTCTAATAGATCTCTGAACTGGACTTTACTATAGTAGTGCGGGGAGCAGAGGTTATTTAAGAAAAGGGTAAATTAAGAAGAAAGGGGGAGGGAAGGTATGAATGATAAATATTTCTTAAGAAGGATATTATTTAGTTATTTGGAAGTCGGAAGGTTGTGGTACTTATAAGGCGTTAAAAAATAGATTGCTATCATACTTAGTCTGTTCGTTGACACAAACAAAATCTGTGATTTTATGGCTTTATTAATTTCGAGGATTTCTAAAAAGTCCAGCCTTAAGCCTTAAACATGAAGAACTTCTGTGTCTACCTCCGGTACGAACCTATGTCTAGCCTCGATGATATGGTTGGCGAAAGGTGAAGAAGTATTATTAATAAACTTATTTATTTATGTTATTTTCTATCAGTTTGGTATGCTCTTTTAATTTAGTTCCAATTGTCCTTTCGCTTTGCCCGATGTAGCACACATTACAGTCAAGATGAGAACAACTGAGTCTGTAGACTCCTGATATATGGGTTGCAGCAATATTATCTTTGGTCTTAGCCAGGTGCTTAGATAAATTATTAGAAGTATGATAGCAAACACATAATTGACTGTCTGAATGTCTCAAAAAACTTTTGGCAACTTGACTGGATAATTTATCAAAATCTTTCAACGTACAACTTACGGTTTCAAATTGGATATAAAAATTTTAAATTTTCTTTAAAGTGATGGGTTGCTATATCGTACCGTATTTCTGTTTAAAAGTATTTGAAAATTGGTAAGGCGTGAAAAGCCAAAAAAAATCTTTTTCCTATATTAACAAATCAATTTTTAAATTGTTTTGGCTATCCACGATCCAATTTAATAATAATAATAATAATATGTCTTTATTAAAAAAAAAGCAATATTAATCTTACAATATTACTTAATACTACATTGCCAAGAAGGTGAAGATTAGCTTAAAGCTACTCTTTAACTCTTAACCTTCCTAACATTCACAGTTTAAAAGGAGAAAACGAGAAAAAAAAAACAAAAAAAGAAACAAGTATATATAAAGTATTTATCTTCTAGAACACTAGACTATATTTTGGATTGATTTAAAAACAAAAGTTTATAATATTTCCTATACACATTTAACGAGGTATTAAATATTGGTTTATAAGTATTAAAGAACTTAACGGCATTATAAGTAAAAGATCGCTCGAATAGAGCCGTGGAATGGTGCGGCATGGTCAAGATATTATATCTAATATTTCGAGTGTGAACATGGTTTCTTGGTATTAACTTTTCAAAAAAATATTCAGGTCTTTGACTAACATATAATCGATAAAAAAAGTAGAAGTGAAGAATTTGAATAGGTAAGGTAGCGTTAACCACCTTAACTGAAATATAGAGCCTGATACATGATCAAACTTTCCGAGGTTAAAAATAAATCTACAGCAAGTATTCTGCACGCGTTGCAGGCGGTAACGATTTATTTGGTCTAAGCAAGGATAATAAACTATAAGGCAGTAATTTAGAATAGATAAAACAAGAGTCACTACAAGTTTTTTCCTAGTTTTAAAATTTAAAATGTGTTTATTGGTATAAGGCCTACGCATGCGTAAATAACACCTCTGCAGAAGAGTATTAACATGTTCCTTAAACCTTAAAGAATTGTCTATTGTAAGTCCCAGAACCTTCACAGTATTAGAGAACAAAATAGTTTCGTTATCCAATTGAATGTGAACAGTTTCCATTATATTTTTATATGATCCTCGGTTTGAAAACAAAACCATTTTTGTTTTATTAGGATTAATGACAAGGTTATGCTCTTTTGAAAATTGATTTATTACGTTCAGATCAGCGTTAATAGTATCAGCCACGTTATCAAAATTAGCAGAGTCAAAATAATGTATGTATTGAGTGTCATCAGCATACTGATGTATTTCAGAATCTTCAACTAGACCGGGTAAATCTGAAGTATATATAAGAAATAATAATGGGCCTAGGATCGACCCTTGTGGGACGCCAGAAATAATGTTTTTCGAAGCAGAATATTCATTATTCACCCTCACTTTCTGGGTTCTACGCCATAAGTAAGTTTTAAAAAAGGACAAAACAACCTCACTCCAGCCATAATATTTCAGTTTCGCTACAAGCAAATCATGATCGATGACATCAAATGCTTTCGAGAAATCAAGGGCTATCATAATGGCTGAAATCTTTTTGTCAAGAGCTCGCATGATATTATCGGTGACGTTTAGAAGTGAACTAGCTGTACTATGATGTTTCCTAAAACCAGATTGATGGGAAGGGAGGATATTATTTGACATTAAAAATGATGACAGCTGCATATAGACTATTCTTTCGAGAACTTTGGAGATTACGGGAAGCAAACTTATCGGACGCAAATCTTGAATACTTTCAGGACTGGAGGATTTGGGAATCGGACATACCACTGATTCACGCTAGGCCGTAGGAAAATATCCTACCTCCAAACAACAATTTATAATATGAGTGACATGATCCAGTATATCAGGGAGACATAAGTGTAACATACGTCGAGTTATGTTATCCAAACCAGAGGCATTGGACCTAATATTTTTTATAGTTTTTTCGACAGTATTTTGGTCTACAAAAAAAAAATGAAAATTATCCTCGGTAAATTTATTACTGGAGGAGAAGTTAATTTTGTTTACACATTTATCAGATTTATTAAAAACACTTACAAAAAAATCATTTATTTGATTTGGATCAGATATATTAAACGGCAGCTCGTTATTATTCTTGGTTGTTTTAATATTTAAAGTTTCTAGACCTTTCCAAAGTTTTTTACCAGTTTTGTCACTCTCCAAGCTTGTAAGATATGCAGATTTTTCTCGTCTTATTGATGCCAACGCAAAATTACGACACTCCGTGTAATATCTCCAATTTTCTAAACACTTGTGATTTTTGTATTTAGTCAAAGCCTTATCACGTTCCTTTAAAATAAGTCTTAATGTGTCTGTCAACCAGGGAGCTGGCTTTTTACTGACTCTTATAGTTCTGTAGGCTGCATGAATATTAAATAAATAATTAATATTTTGTTCTAAATATTGAACTTTTTTATTTATGTCCTCAAGATAATAAATATTATCCCAGTAAATCTGTGATAAATCGATCCTAAAATATATCTCATTGAAATGGCGGATGGTTATAAATTTTTGTTTTTGTCTTTTAACTACTAATTCTTGAAGTGCAAAAAGGTATTTGATTGTGATCACTTAAACCTGAAACAACGGTGCCACTTTTATGACAAATATCTTTAGTATTGACAAAAATGGGATCTAAGCATGTTGCAGTAGTATTTGTTATACGAGTTGGTTCATTTATTAATTGTACGTACCCAAAAGAGTTAAGCATAGAATATAATGAATTAGGTTTTAACATATCAATATTTAGATCTCCGAGAATTACTGAATAATCATAGGTCACTAAAAGATGTGGAACAACTTCTTTCGCACTGAAACATTGACCTGGCATAGATGCCAACACCACCCCCAACTCTGTCTAATCTATCCTTTCTAAAAAAATTATAACCTGGCATAGAAACCGCACTGCTTAATATATTTTCATTCAGCCACGTTTCACTTATACCCAAAATATCATATTTATTGTGTACAAAATTGAGAAAATCCGAAAAACTTGGCAATAAAGATCTAATATTTAAATTGGCTACATTTAAATAAGAATTTAATTGTTTGTTAGCCATTTCTTATAAACTATAAATATAAAATAAACTATAAAAATAGCTATTTATCCCAGTAAAAAAAGTTATTCGTAATTAATTTGAGATCCAAGCTTTAAAAGATATTTCTGATAGGAAAGACAATCTTTATCAAAGCCATAGTGGTTAGTAGAGATAGACTTTACATTATGTTTGTTATGAGAACCTAATTTAACACAATTAATACACATTTTTTCTTCAGAAATACATTCTTTCAATTTATGATTTTTTCCGCATTTGGGACAAGTGTCTTTTTGTTCGCGACAGTCTTTTACGGTGTGACCATATGCACAACATCGAAAACATTTAATAACACGCAGATAGTCCTCCAGAACTGACTTGCTCCATCCCACAAAAACCGATCCTATTCCTAGAAGGCGCTTACGAAGTGCCGGGGAAACTTCAATCACAAGGTCAATTTTGTTATTGCGTTGCTTTAACTTGGTAATATATTTGATTTCAGATGCTAAATCTGAGATATCATTTAAAGACGTTATGTTGCCTATTATTTGGTCCGGTGTATCTAACCCTTCTAAATGCCACTCCCTTTATGATTAATCTTGGATTAAATTTTTTAGCTTGATCAATATTATATTTTTTGCCCATTTTTCCAATTAATGTTTGCAGCGATCTATTGTCTTGACAGTGTACTGCAACTCCGCCACGAATGTTCGTTGTATTGTTTATGCAAGCTTTAATCTGACCCGGATTAACGGAATGTGAAATGTCATTTAAAACATCATCCTGCTTGGTATTCTCTTTGTTACTTTTAACAATTAAGACAGAAGAATTTGCTTTAACGATATCGCTATATTTGTTGTTAGGTGGTTTGTTAGAAGTGCTACTATTATTAGGTAATAATTTAGTTTTCAAGCTATTATATTCATTACTTTCAAGGGAATCTAAAATTGTTTTCTGCAAATTAATGGTATATTCAGAGTTTTTTAATAATCTATTCGTTAACTCAAGCTCCTGCTGCAAACAGGAAACCTTCATTTCCAAATGAGTATTTTGAGT
Organism: Anthonomus grandis grandis; assembly: GCF_022605725.1. Taxonomy (NCBI): domain Eukaryota; kingdom Metazoa; phylum Arthropoda; class Insecta; order Coleoptera; family Curculionidae; genus Anthonomus; species Anthonomus grandis. Next base: position 47,114,495 of record NC_065548.1, read on the forward strand.
ATCGACTTCGTTGCCCTTAAAAGCCTTTGTAACATTTTCATTACATTTTTTTGCACAGCCAATGCAGGTTTGGTGTATCAACAACAATTTTTAACCATGTCTCACGTGCAATACCAGAGCATTGCACGTGAGACTTAGCCGAACAACCGCTGCATTTAATCTGCTTGTTATTAACAGTGAAATTGTCGCTACACTCGCAGCATGTATCCACATATACATCCGGAGCCATGTTGAGCTCTCTCTAATGCAAGGAAATTGAGCACAATCGGGCAACGTTGCAAGGCGATCACCAAAAGTTTCGCTGCACAGTAAGCAGTGGAAATCGGAATCCCAGATAATGTTATTACAAATATGCATGAACACCGCCAAAAAAAAAGTAAACATGCAAATAAGCACTTAATGTTTTACAAGTAAAAACATAAGAATGGAACTTGCCTTCAATAGCCGGTAAAGATTGCACTATAATTATTAACAGAATATCCTTTTTACTTATTAAACTTTGCAAAAAACTCTGCTTTTAAACATTTTCAAGGAGTAAATAATATTTTGATGTTTTACGATCACCAGCGTTGCCGGTACTTTAATTTTTTTAAATTTAATTCTTGTTTCATTTTCAAGTGACCACCCTATTATTACTTTTAATGTTTTTTTTTAGCTGTTTATGATGCTGTCTGCACCTGGAGCGGTGTTCTCCCGGCTCAGACCGTCAAATCAGCCGGTTTTTCGAGCAAAGTGTTCCTAGGAGGTGTCCCGTGGGATATCACCGAACAGTGCCTTGTACAGGCGTTTAGGCCATTTGGACACGTAAAGGTTGAATGGCCCGGAAAAGAAAGACACATTTCGCAACCCAAAGTGAGTACTATGTACGAAAAATCATAGACAAATTTGTTTAGATTAAATTCAACTTAATCCAACATGATTAAATTGGTTTTTTAGGGTTATGCGTACATTGTTATGGAATCAGAAAAGGCCGTCAAAGCCTTGTTGCTAGCTTGCACTCACGACTATATTAATAGCGGCAATTTTTATTACAAAATAGGAGCCAAGAGAATGAAGACTAAAGATGTAAGTACTTACTTTAGTTAAAAATCCGAATATAACCTTTCTTATTATCTTTAATGTATTATTATATGATCACTGTATCTCTTGCAAGAAGTTGCAAGATGACGTCTTTAAGACATTAATTTTCATCTTCTTCATGGATTAATACTTCTTAGACACCCCCATAAGAGCCAATAGAACACTGAACCGTCGATTGACTGCTTAACATAAAATACAGCATCCACACTAAGGAGTATTGGATAATTATTCCTCTAAAACCGGAGTTAATAGAGCTGATTACTCAAATTGGTTGTTTGCTTCTGTTCGTGATCCCTTACGTTTTTTTTTTTAACTTTTACCTTTGGTTTTCTGGTTGCCCTGTCCTGAAGACGCCCAACCCAACCCAATAGTGTGCTCAACAATAGACACTAGTCACATTTCTAATAGTTTTTCTTATATAAATTTAGTTCTGTGTAAATGTCTACTTTCTTATAAACTATTGTTTGTGCTTCTATTATACAGGGTGTTTCACTTTTTTGTAGCAGGACTTTAACAGTATTTAGAAAAATTAATTTTAAGGTAGGTTTCTCATATAAATATTGATCGTCAAACTTTTTGTTTCTGAGATACAGGGCGTCAAAGTTTCCCAAAAAAAAAATGTTTTTATTTTTTAATATCCGAACTATCAAAGATATTAAAATCAAAATTGGTATAAATAATTCTAGGATGAAGGGTCATAATCGTAAATAATGTCATGTTTCTACGTTGGCCAATGGCGGAGATATGACTAATTAATAATGTTAATGTGACTAAAAAAGTAGCACGGCACTGGATTAAGTCGATTAAAGGATCATTTCTAAATAGTGCATTTAATTGTAAACAAAAATGCCCTCTTGATATTTTTTCGTATCTGACTCCGTTTTCTCCTCAAATTGGGTTGTAGAAATCACTCAAGATTTTAAGATAAATTTATTTTAACCGTCTAATAAATCGCAACATAGAACATTTCTATTTCTATTTTCTAAGCTATTAAAGTTTTGAATAATTTTTCGTCTTTTTTCAGCGGATATAACCTCAAAAAAACGAAATCTTTTGCAGCCACATGCATTCTCAAAAATTTTGCCGCATCACACGTCCAAGCTTTAGTCTTTTTTTACTGTTTTTCAAAACACTTAAAGGTATATCACTGTCACTACTATTACTTTCTTCCGACATTTCAAGATAGCAAAACAAACAATACACAACGCTAACAACCTCTTAGGACGATACAACAATAACGACTAAAATGCTAACGAATCTTAAACGATTAAAGGTCGGGACACACATGCCCGCAACGAGTCCGCACCGAGCACGCACCGCAACACGGCCGTAGCTCGGTTCCGTGTTCACCAAACCACACATAACCGAGACACGGGCGTATGTCTTTCACAACGCATTTCAAAAGGTCTCAGTTTGCACCGAAACTCTAAACAAAACGGTCAAAAAATTTAAAGTAGGAATGTTTTCCAACTTTCGGAACAGCGAATTGGCAATCTTAGCTATTGCACTGGATGAAGAAGAGGAGAAAAAAGTAAGAAAAAAACAGAAACGGTTGAGAAGTAAATGGATACATAGTGCTTGGAAAACAAGGAATATTGAAGGGGAGTTTCGCACATTATTTCCTCATCTAATGGACGATGAGACGAAATTCTACCAATATTTTAGAATGACACAATCCACATTCAATAAGCTTTTGTTAAAGGTGCAGAAGAAACTAAAAAGGAAAGATACTTTTTGGAGGGTACCAATTACACCAAAAGAACGACTGGCGGTATGTTTAAGGTAAGTCATTTATTTTTACTAGCTAAAATTGTGGAACTATTAGAATAGAGCACGAGATTGTACTGCATTATTTCTACGTTTTTTCTTAATTAAAATTAATTTTGTATAGAGTATGTTTCGATCAATTGCACATTATGGATTATCGAGAACTGATTACAATCTATCGTATATTTATGGATAATAAACAGTATTTTCTTTTCAATTTCGTTAGGATACATTAAAATAACCATATAAACTAAATGTAATATATATTTATAAGAATACAGTCTTTCTTAAAAAATAAATAACGGTATAAACTAAAACATAATGTAACTTAATATTCAAAACAATATTATATAGCTACCCAAAATTCAGGAAATTTGGTTGATCAGAACTTTGAAACGAGTTTTCCAATTCAGTGTATACAGGACGAGAATTGGTATCATATTCATTGGGTGATGTATATGGCGTCTGGACACAACTTGATGATGTTGATGAAAATAAAGCCGGGTTAGGAGAGGGGCGGCCCATATATTGTCCTTGAGGCTCTAGAAGTTGTTTCATTTCAAACTCCTGAACTGTGCTAAAAATACGGCTTTTAGCTTGGTTTAAAAAAATGGATTGAGAGACTTCAAAGAGGGTGCTATGCCAGCCAGAAACGCATCAACGGGATGTTTTTCGGTTTCTTCAATTGCTGGTCTCTTTGATTTTTTTTCCGCCTCCTTCTCGGTCAAAATGTACGTCATGAGCTGAGAAGAGGCTGACTGCTCGGGCCTAACTTGACGTCTTTTTCGTTTTAATAGCCCAGGTTTAACACATGTGTTACTTTTGGCTGACGTGTTCGAAGTAGCATTGACCTGGGAATTTTGCGCACCGTCTTCTTCCATTTCTCCCTGGTTATTCTGACTTATAATTTCAGAGTTCTCTTCTGCATTTTGTTGAGTCGGTTCCTCAAGGAAATCTTCCCGCATAGAGTCATCCTCAGTATCATTGTCGATCCCCAACTCACTATTTCCTGAACCGGAGACGTTCGAAAGTGTGTCTCGTTCTGTTAGTTGAGGTTTTAAGAACTCCAAAAGATCTTCATACTTATATTTTCTATGATTTGTCCAGAAGCTGTCTTTCGTTTTTGCAGAGTCCTTCGTAATTGGTCCCGAATGGACGTCCACCTTTTTTTACATTCTTCAGCACCGCCTGTAAATAAATATTATATCATTACAAAATAATTACAATACAGAGTTTTCATTTATATTTTGACGCCTACCTACAATAATTATTAAAAAACGTAGAAAAGCCAATCTTTCATATAAAACCTTAATAAAATTTTGTCTTTTATATAGCATATCGAAAGAAAAAAAAAACATCGCAAAGTTGAAAAAACTAATCATTAGGGAATAGGGAATGTTAAAAATATTGATGACACTTTTTATTTTAAGTTTCTGGCCATTGGTGACTCTTTCAAAACTATTTCCTTCAGTTATAGATTGGGAAGATCGACTGTGGCAGCTATAGTTCATGACACTTGTAGAACATTAGTGGATGTTCTTTTAAATGAGGTGATGGCGATGCCAACAGAAGAAGAATGGAACATTATTGCTGATGAGTTTTGGACGAGGTGGCAGTTTCCAAATTGTATTGGCGCTTTGGACGGAAAGCACGTAACAATAGAAGCTCCAAAAATGTCAGGGAGTCTGTATTGGAACTATAAAAAAACCTACTCTATTGTTTTGTTGGCACTAGTAGATCCTTTATATAACTTTATCGCAGTAGATGTTGGAGCTTATGGAAAAAATTCTGACGGTGGTATTTTGTTAAATTCTAATTTAGGGAAGTCATTAGAAAATAACAGTCTCAACATACCAAAGACAAAAATGTTACCTGGAACTAATACTGAACTACCTATGGTTATTGTGGCTGATGAGGCTTTCCCCCTTAAAACATATATGATGAGACCATATCCAGGGAGAGATTTGACTGATGACAAAAGAATATACAACTATCGTTTAAGTCGGGCAAGGAGAATATCCGAAAATGTTTTTGGCATTTTGCAACAAAAGTTTCGAATATTTAGTAGAAGACTTCAAGGAAAACCTGAAAACTTAACAGTTGCTGTTACGGCCACATGCGTCTTGTACAATTTTATTCGGAAAAATGAAGGCTCCATGCTACCTGAACTCTTGCAAAATGAAAGTAATGACATATCTGGGAGGCCGTCGAACTTAAATAATATAGCTCGCATTCGTGGAAGATCAGCAAATGCGGCATTTGCTGTGCGAGAACAGTTAAAAACTTTCTTTACTTCAGCAGAAGGTAGCGCAGACTGGCAGGAGAGAGCAGCCCTGGCCGTTTGAATATTTGAAAAATGGAATAGGTTGAATAGGGTTTTCTCTTATTTTCTGTGGGTGATGTACATTATATTTATTCATTTAAATTAGTCATACAAATTTAGGTAATTATTCTTTCCTTACTTAAATAATATCCTATTTTCCTCAACATAAATAACAAAAAAATTGTAAATATAGAAAAGAACTAATTTAGGAAAAATCGACACTTTCTATTAACTTAATGCGCAGATCAAAAGCAAATGAATAAACTAAAAATGTTGGAAAGATTGCTTTGTTATTATTTATGATTTAGAATATACTATCTAACTAATAAATAATGTTAAAGCGTTATTACTCTTACTACTGTTATTAAAATTATTATTATTATTATTATTATTATTACTATTATTACCATTAATACATTATATTATATTATATGAATTTTGTTTGTCCTACCTTTTACATTTAATTCCATGGCAATTTTCTTCCACACTCTTTCCTTATAATCTACATTTCTGTATTTTTCATCGCGTTGTTCGTAAAGTGCTGGATATTTCCTCACTTCTTCGATAAGCTTCTCAATTTCCATTTTAATTTCCAGCTGTAAGATCACTACGGGAACGCACCGTCGTCCGTCACCGTCGGTTTTTAAAACAAAACTATTCTAGCTCGTTGCGGACTCAGTGCGGAGTCGGCGCACGGGCACGGTGCGGTCATGTTAAGACTACTTCATATGATTACGAACGACAATTCACAACCGAGACACGGCCGTGCTACGGTGCGTGCTCGGTGCGGACTCGTTGCGGGCATGTGTGTCCCGACCATTAAGCGGACACATTGTGGACTTCGACCGTTCTTTGTCGAGTTCGGGCGGACTTGGATCGTTATTCCAAAGTGTATACCAAACTTATATCGCTGATTTTAGTGGACTACGATCGGTATTCTGAAGAATATTTTATGGCACGTTAATAGTAAACCTAATTATAATAAATTTTAAATATAATTATTTTTTTGCATGATTTCAATTTAATGCGCCTTTCAATAAATCGGAGAATTTACTCTGCCGAACGCTAGTGTTAAAAAAACTAGGAAATATTGGAAAAAAGCATATCGAGAAATCAAACAATTTATTCCCTACTATTCATTTAATGAAATTTAAAATTAGAAAATTATAGAATAAGTAACACGAAAATTAATGTTTAGGTCCAAGTCATTCCATGGTACCTGAGCGACTCTAACTACACCAAATCCGCCTCGCAAAAATTGGATCCCACTAAAACAGTTTTTGTGGGAGCATTACATGGAATGCTTACTGCCCACGGACTCGCCAAAATTATGAACGATCTTTTCGACGGAGTAGTTTACGCAGGTAACAATTCTAATTTCTTAGTAATATAACTTTGTTTGATATAACTTTCTTTATTCATCAGTAATATTAATACGTATTGTTTGTATTATGTAGGAATCGATACTGACAAATACAAGTATCCGATCGGTTCGGGACGAGTAACCTTCAACAATTCTCGATCGTACATGAAAGCTGTTCGAACTGGTTTTATTAATGTTAAAACGACCAAATTTATAAAGAAGGTAAGTGTTCATTACAAAACAAATTATCTAATTTTATGCACTTTTATACAGTGCATCCCAAAAGTTTTTTTTTTATCAGAACGTCCAAAAATTTCTGAAGAAACAAAATTAAACATTCTGCTCTCCATCGAAGAAAATCCAAACAATGCAACTTCACAAATTTCAGTTGATAATAATATAGCCGGAACGTCAGTAAGACGCATCTTAAAAGCAAATGAATACCACCCTTATAAAATTAGACTAATACACGAATTAAATGAGGACGATCCTGATCGAAGAAACCAATTTTGCGAGAAAATAATGAACATTTGCAATAATAACCGTCAGTTTGTGTTACTAGTTTTGTTTGCGGATGAAGCAACTTTTTGTTTAAACGGTGTCGTAAGTCGGCAAAATTGTCGGGACTGGTTAGTGTCAAATCCACACTGGGCAACTGAAATTCATACACAGTACCGTAAATCTATTAATGTTTGGGCTGGTACTGTGGAAAATAAAGTAATAGGGCCATACTTTTTCGAAGAAAATTTAACAGGACAACGCTATTTGAATTTTCTTCAAGAAGATCTTATCCCTGCTTTGGCTAACTTGTGGTTTCAGCAAGACGGTGCACTGCCACATTTCTCTAGAAATATCTGTAATTACTTGGATAGAGTGTTCCCAGGAAGATGGATAGGACGAAGAGGGCCAATAGAGTTGTCGGCCAGGTCACCAGACCTAAATCCCTGCGACTATTTTCTATGGGGATACCTGAAAAGTAAGGTTTATATTGAGAAGCCAAACAACGTAGAAGATTTGAAAAATAGAATTAGATATGAAATTAGACGTATATCACCCGAAATAATTGATAGTGTTTACAAACTCATGTAGTTTGTAAACCGTATTGCTTCCTGCCAAGTAGTAAATGGGGATCAGTTTGAACGCTTAATATATTAATAAGAGTTTCACAGTTTATAACATTTTATCCTCCATTTTATCTTAATTTGTAAACAGACGTACTTACTTGCTTTCTTGTTGGTTAAATGTAAATATTTCTGAAACAGTTGAGTTTTGAGATAAGGTGTGTTATACGAAACTTGCTTGGAATTTCGCATATATTTCATAAATGCAATTAAAAATATAGCATTCCATTTAAAAAAATGGCCGATGACCTCATATCTTTTTTTTTGTTCCACCCTGTTTACAAACATTTATGTGAAATAATGCGCAATTTAAAATAAAAATCGACGGGTCCCAGAGTTTTCTCAAAAAAATCATGTCTCTAATTTTTATCGAATTTATGCGGAACTTTAGGCGGTCACTGTGTATTACACTGTATTACACTACTCCACAGAAAAAAGTCCAATTATTGAGTGGGGGAAAAAATACAATATTATACAAATTACAATCCAAAACTAGAGAAAAAAAAAGAATACATTATTAATAATAATAGTTTCCTACAATATTATACAATACTTGAATAAAAAATAATTTTGTTTATGTCTACTATCTAGGAAAAGCGTACTCTTTTAATTTCGGACAAACTGCAGTTGAATATGTCACATTGATCCTGAACAGAATTAAAAGTGCCACATGCTCTACGCATTGGAGAATATTTACAAATATTCGTTCTAGGTCTAGATAGGTAAAATGTGTCAGAATTTCTAGATGATATGCGGGGCACATGAAGATTTACATGTCGTAATAAGTCTGGCGAATCAATTTTATTATTAAGAAGTTTAAATAAAAATTTCAGATCAGCAGATTTTCGCCTCTCCTCAAGACTACTAAAGGAGTACCTTTCTAGTAGGCGTTGATGTGAAAAACCAATTTCTGGGTACACTCCGTCACATTTATATGAAAGGAACTTTAAGAATTTACGCTGAACATTTTCTAGTTCATGTATATGATTCATATAAAATGGTGACCACACAGAAGAAGCATATTCCAGTATTGATCTCACATAAGGAAAATACAAAATTTTAAGACTAAAGATATAATTAAAGCTATGTGCGTTCCTAATGACAAAACCCAGCATTCTGTAGCTCCGATTAACAATGTCCTGAATGTGTGGCTGAAAGGAAAGAGTGCTATCGAATGTCACCCCCAAATCCTTGAACTCCGTTGATCTCGGACAGTCTCACTGTCCATAGTATAGTCATACATAATCAGGTTTTTCTTCAAAGAGTAAGAAACAACTTTACACTTGGCAGCATTAAGAGGAAGATTGTTATTTTTGCACCATGCATTGAGGAGATTAATATTATTTTGCAATTCCATACAATCTAAGATACTATTGATGCCATAATACAATTTTGTATCATCCGCATATAACAAACTATTTACAGTGAGCTGTTCCGATATACTATTAATAAATGTGTTGAAGAAGAGCGGCCCCAATATGGAGCCCTGTGGAACTCCAGACGTTGCAACAATCTGAGCCGAACTACGGCCATAACATTCCACGTGATGAAGACGACCCGTAAGATAAGAGCTAAAAAAGTGTATTAGGTGAGAAGAAAAACCGTAGTTTTGGTCAAGATTATTTAGAAGAATACCATGATCCAGACGGTCAAAAGCCTTCGAGAAGTCTGTATAAATAACGTCAACCTGTGACCTGGCATTTATTGACTCAGATATATGTTCTGTAAGACAAACTAAGTTTGTGGTGGTAGATCTATCTTTCATAAATCCATGTTGACGATGATCTATAAGACCCCTCATTGAAGGAAATAAGGCCGAATGAAGAACACGTTCAGAACATTTAGAAAAGTTGTTGATTATTGTAATTGGCCGATAGTTCTCGATGAGATTTTTATCATTTTTTTTGTGTACTGGAATTATCTTTGATGACTTCCAGAGGTTCGGGAAACATTCTTGTTTTAGAGCCAGATTAAAGAGAACTGTTAACGGTTTAGCAAAAATACAAGCACAATCATATAAGAGAAAAGCTGGTATTTTATCAGGGCCAACTATTGATTTTGGCTTGATAGTCTTTAAGGCCAGTAAAACATCATTTTCAGTGAAATCAGACAAAATTATGGACTGTACATAAGGCTTTTGAGTTATATCAACATTATTTTGCGGCGATTCACCAGTAGTGTAAGAACTCTGGAAGTAATCGGCAAATGCCTTGGCAATACCCTGAGGGCTACTTAACAGTGTAGCGTTTTATTTTTCTATTTCTTAGGTTCATTAACGCTCCATTGATATTTCATTAATTTCAATAATTATATTAATAATTTCAGTCAACTTCTTTTGTCGATATTTCTTTAAATTCACACTGTCAATGACACATTACTACTGTAACGCATCACTCTCCTGGTTTTATTATTCATGCTTTCTGTTGACGGTCCGTCACTCTTCTGGTTGGTCTTAATTAATGTTTTCTCTGATTGGATTGACATTGACAGCTCAGGCGAGAGGTGGGGTCGTAACTTATTTAGTCGGTACTGCATCCATTTTTCGAGGACTTGTTCCCGTGTCGCAGGTAGAAGCGCACGTAAAAGGCCAGTTTTTTATTTCCGAAATTTGTGAAGCAGGAAGTGGCCAATATGGTTTATAATTTATAGTCCTTAATCTTGTTCCTTTAGGGAACTGTTTATTTCATAATTCTGGTGCAGGATGTCCGAGATTTTGATGGATAGATAATGAAACTTAGCAAGGTGAGTGTGTCACATTTTGAACGCCATTCATTTTTACCGACAGTGAATACAATGGCAACCGTTGTTTTAGGGTTTTACTTTTCCGTTTTCGTCTTTATTCTTCTTCAATTGTTGATGGCTGCAGGCTTTTGATTTCCCCGAGAAGTTGCTGTAAGCTATGGAGCTGGAGCCAGAGTTAGAGCTAGTATTAGAGATTCCCAGTCCAGATAGCTAAGCTACAAATGGCATACATTCGCAGCCTCGATTTTGAAGGCCAGCCTTTCATTTCTTGGAGGAATATACAGGCCAGTCTATTCCATTTATTTAAATATTACTAACCATAGATTTGTCTCACTTATTTACATTTTTATTAATATATCTTTAAAATCAATTTATTGCTACAAATATTTAATCAACATCATAATTTAATATGTCAATTTCTTATCTATAATTTTAGTTATTTTTTGTTCAGTATTTTTCAGTACCTTTTTTGGTAGTTAAGTAGATATAACTCGGTTAAGGCTGATATGCCTAGGTAAAAAGGTTCATGAACTTTCCCCTGCGTAATACAAATATATACGAAAAACTTTGATAATTGCAATTTATTTTTCAAGTGCTGAAATCTACCTAGTAGTGAAATCATAATTTAAATGTTACTTTTGTCAAACTTATTTTAATCACATCAACATTATTCATATTTTAATTCATAATAAATTATTAACATTTAACAGATTAGAACATGAGGTGTAGTATACATATCTTTGATGTAAATATAATTTGGTTGTATTGTTAAGATATTTTTTTTGCCTCTTTAAATCTACTTTATCCAGGGTCATTTAATTGTTAATTGAAACCTATATACCAAATCTTTTTTCTTAGTTTTCTTTCATTCATAAAAAAAAAACTAAGTGGCGCCCTCTTATTTAATAGTTATAATCAAGATTATATTTTTTAATAGCCAGTCATAAGTGAACCTTCGAACAATCCCAAGCCTCCAATAATTCTGAGCTATCGTCTGCAAACTCTTGGCAAAATAGTAACACTGTAAAGTTAACGTCGCAACAGCTCTCTTCTCTGATCAAACATAGATTGTGGTAACGAGCTATTTTCTTTTGAGTTCTGAATTAACTTCCAAAAATTATGAGGTTTTAATTTTAACTCATCTTTAACCCCTCTACAATATTGCTTATAAGACAGATCAATATCTCTTTTAATCTTAGAACGTAATTCTTTAAATCTGGCTAAATCTTGAAGATGACCAAAACGTTTAAATTTTTTCCACTTGTTATGTTTTTCTTTTAGGGATTTCATTATCTCTGCGGTAAACCATGGCGGATAGGTTCGTGTTCGTTTTACAGTTTTTGGGACAAGCTCATTAAGACAGCAATAAATTTTTTGATAAAAGAGCTCCAGGGCATTATTGACATCCCCAGCGACTCCCAAATCACTCCAATCAATTCCGAGGAAGTTATCATATAAAACTCTAAGATCAGCTCTCTTAAAATTATAGAAAATATTTTCTTCTTTACAAGTATTACATTTCTTGCTCTTGACGTCATTAATTCTTATGAGTAAAGATGGATGAACTGCTTCCTCCTCCACCAAAGAATCAGAGCAACCCTCCACTGTGCAAAGCTCAGAATCAGACGAGATGACAAGATCCAATATCCTACCTTGAGAATTCCTAATAGAATTAATTTGATGCCAGTCGAAAAATTCCAACAGGTGAATAAACTGACTTAGTCTACTGGATGAGGCAGAATTAACTGAATAAGAAGTAAACTCGGGGATATTAAAGTCACCCAAAACAAGTACTCTTTGATTATATTAATAGGTTAAAGTAGATAAATATTCAAAAATATCTTTATATACCTGGGAGTTGAGTCCGGGCGGTATATATAATAAAATAATAAACAAGACAGAAAACCCAAGAATCAACTTAGTTCCTACAATCTCGACCATATTAATAAGATTTTGAGGTAGCTTTAAATTTAAGTTAATGACCGAAAATGTTTGCTTCACGGCTAAAATAACACCGCCACCCCTCTTCTCTCTCATCTCTGCATAGTTACGATCACAGCGGTACACCGAATATTCATTTGGAAATAGTTCTGACGAAAAAATGCCATCATTCAGCCAAGACTCCGATATCGCAATAACATCGAAGTCCGTCGATACAACCGCGTTAAAAAACAACTTAGTTTTTGAACGAAGTCCCCTGGCATTCTGATAGAATATACGAAGGTCGGTGGTACTGGTACATTCGCTCTGTGATTGCTCAACCGACTGCAGCCGATGACGCTCACGAGTGTCGTGAGAGGAGGAGGCCGCGATGTCCGTCCTCGGTAATTGCTATAGGGTGCCCCCAAACACATCCGATTTATATTTCGCATTGGCTTGTTTGAATGCGTAGCAGCTAGAATAATTCCACACTGCATGATTGACTGCAATATTTAATTTATATTAATTTTTTAAGGCAACGCAATTATTACATTTGTAATTACTATCGATCGCTGCGACAGAACAAGCTTTAAGTTCATGTGCCCCTGCGCAAAGTGGACAAACTGTATCACCCCTGCAAAATTTCACAGAATGACCAAAACTGTTACATTTAAAACAGCGTGTTATTGATGTTGAATCAGAAATAATGCAATTGTCGAGACCTACAACGATTTTTTTTAAGATCTATCAACCGCTTATATGTAACATTATCCAACTGCAACAATATCCAATAATCCAATTATACATACATATAAAGACCTTTCTCATTATTACGATGTAGGTGCAAGTGGACCCGTACCTAGAAGACTCCCTCTGCTCCTTCTGCAACGTCCAGCAAGGCCCGTACTTTTGCCGCAACGGGGCCTGCTTCAGATACTTTTGCCGCCCGTGCTGGGTCTACTATCACGACTCGGGACTGATGCGGTCTCACACCCCCATGAGTCGCAACTCCAAGAACAACCAACTCGGTTTGGAATTTCCATCGAACGCCGTCGCTACCATTTAAAAGGTACATTACGTTGAAACTCAACAGCGACGAATACCAAAAACGGAATTATTTATTCGGTGTCACAACACCCCTTAAATGTATGTTTGTTTTTTCCTTCATAGTTTATTTTTCTAATATCGGATAATAAAGTGATTACTTTCGGACTAAGACGAAAGTAGTAAGTTAGTTTTGTGAAAATAAAGTTACCGTTCCGTTAGGGAACGTTTTTTTTTTTTGAAACAAAGCCCCCAGGGCCATTTGTTGTTTGTATTTTTCGTTATATTTTTATAGTTTTTAAGGTTACCAATGTTACTAGTTAGGAATTTGAGTCAAGATTTATACAGATAAATCTTAGCAAAGTCCGATAATTATTTACTTAGTTCTAAGTATTGATTTGTGCGTTGGCTTCGTTTAAACTTGTTTTTGAAACGATAAATGCCTTTTCTTACTAAATTTAAATAAAATTAATACAAGGAAAATAATTAACCACTTATTATCATTAAGAAAACAGCATAATTGAACATGGCTACACTGTAGCAAGTTTGCCTTAGCAGTCTAATTTCTTTATGTACATTAAATGGTTACAAGAAAGAGGGAGATTTAGTTAGCACCAATCTTTAAGTATAATACTATCGATTTGCATCTAAAGTGAGGGGTAGTATAGGATAAGTATTTCAATAAATTGAGTTAAAAATTCTTTACTCGATTACTTTGTATAATTCAATTAAGAAATAACGCGACGCCAAGTGAGAGCTAATTTTAAGTGTCATAACCCTCTTCGCCAAGATGCTAAGTTATGTTTTTCCAACTAAAATACTTTGTGGCATTTTTAAAATTTATAACTTATATGTATATTTACTTATTTCTCTGATTGGCACATTTAATTTTGACATACCAAGCTGTAAATAATTGAGTTCCAGATTCGAGAGGCGTGGAAATTCTCTTTTAAAGCTGTGTACCGGCCCTGCGTCACGGCAACTCTAACACCTTAAGAGAGAACAATCATGAACTAGAAATCATTATTAGCGTGTTAATTTTTGTTAAAAATAAATTGAGTCATAGAATTGACTAATATACTGGGTGTCCATGATGAGAAGAATTATTTAATAGAGTTTCGTTCATTTTCTGGGTAAACAATTATCTTACTATCTAAAAAAAATATTACAGAGGTCTTGTTTTCTTGTAAATTTCATTTGCCAGTTTTTAAGAGTGTCCAGAGCAAAATCCAGAAATTACTCGGCTCAAAAACTGGATAAATCCTTACTCAAGAACACATAGAATGGTATAAACTTTTTTAAAAATATCTTGTTGTACTTTTCCAGCCTGTTCAATTTATCGAAAAAGTATTCCATTCTTTCAGTGGAGTTGTAAGATTAGGGAAATTAAACACATTTATTCTCCCTCCGCTCAGAATACCTTAATTACAAAAATAACATACATTTCGAACATAAAAATGTTTATCTTTTATCTTCAGGTGTTCAGATTTTAGACGTTTTTGCTATTAAGGTTCAAACCAAAACCTTTGGGTCAATTACGACTTCTCTCTCATTCTGAAATCCTCAGGATGAACATTTTTTTTTCCAAACGTATGGGACATTACAACGAATTTTGTAATTTTACTTGCGTGCGTTTGAGTCACCTTATAGAAAAAACCTATTTACCATTTTCCCACACACCACCACTGATTTTTGGTGCGTTTTTTAAAATTACTCATAAATAATCATCAAAGCATTATAAAAATGTGCAATTACACTCTCGAAGGGGGACAATTTATAGACAAAACATGCATTAAAGTTATTATTTTAATTCTTTTGGATTAATTTTAATAATAGTCAAACCAATGTGGCGTTTTGTGGGTAAATTTGTCAAGCATTAAAGGAAATTATTGGTTTCTTGCTAACGTTTCGAGTTATATTTAATCCATCTTCAGGCATCAAAATCTTTCTTTTTTCTCGCGTTAAAATGCGAAAAATACATATCACAAGTATAAAACACGCATGTATCCAAGTATTAGTCCAGTTAGAATATAATGAAAGAAACTATATGAAGTAAACAAACCTGTAGACTAGTAGAAAAGCTCAGTACTGACTCAAGTTTTTTATATACCTGTGATATGTATTAATCCAAGTATATTAGTTAGTTTAGTTATATTAGTAACTCAAAGTATTTCGCTCATCCTCCACTATATTTATTTAAAATACTATTAATCCAACATGTTTCGGACATATAAGATGTCCATCATCACGGATAACAAATTAAGAGGTTCTGTGAATTCATCTTATAAGTTCTAGAGCCTCAGACAAGGTTAAAATACATAAGAAAGGGACAAAACTTTAAAAAGACTTACAAAACTTAAAACTATATAATTAACAATAGGTCAATAATTGAATACCTGCCCCGAACAAAGTTGTAAACATCAAAAAGAACATTTTACAGGAAAAGTTTTTTTTGTATACTAATAGTAATTATCGAAATATAAAGACCTACATCATTTATTAAATCATATTGACGT
This sequence comes from Anthonomus grandis grandis, assembly GCF_022605725.1. Lineage (NCBI taxonomy): Eukaryota > Metazoa > Arthropoda > Insecta > Coleoptera > Curculionidae > Anthonomus > Anthonomus grandis. Next base: position 47,130,371 of record NC_065548.1, read on the forward strand.
ATATTAATCCACTATTTGGGCAAAAATAATTAATTTGATTCATAACAGTGGTGAAATAAAGAGAATAATAGCCGTTCATCAGAACAAGGTTGTAATATCATAGAACAAGGTTGTAACAGGGTGGTTACAACTTTGTTCAAGTGTAAATGCATGTGTGTAGATGGATGTGCGTGGGTGTGTGGATATGTGGTGTTAGCATGTATGTGTGTGAGTCTCTAAAGATGATGAGAAGTAAGTAAACATAACATTTTTTAGATTTTTTATATTAAATTTAATGAACTCATTACATTTAAGGATAAAATAAGCCATTACATTTTAATCGTCACTTAGCAAATTATTGTAAAATTCCCTGTATTCCAATGGAATAAATTTGCACATGTCTAACAAATTTTCCTTTTTCTCTTTTTTGATAGGAAGAACAGTGTTGTATAAGTTTGGGAGTGTCTCGAGCTCTACTCTCACTGGAGGAAGGCATCTATTTCGAAAACCCCTCATTTTTTTTGACATAGAATAAGTTGCTCATATTTGCAAGATATTGTGAGACACTCTTGCACGTATGGTTGTGGGGTCATCTTTTGTAATTTGGAGCCAAACGACCTCGGTTATTTTAAATGCTGAATCCTTTTTCTGTGACGATTCAATCAGAGAAAGATTCTTGAAGTCATTATTTTCCATACTGCACACAAGAAAAGGCTTCGAAGTTCGTGCATTTGCTATAACTTCTATCCACTGCCGAGGATGATAAACAGAAGCCGTTTTTTTCTTTCTTTTTATCAATGCAAAGTCACGGTCGCAAGGGAAAAAGCTGTGACCACTTGTTAAAAATGTTTGTTGAACAGATGAGAAGTACTTCATAGTAACAAGATACTGATAAAGAGATATCATTCTCCAGTTATTATTTTGCTCAACGCATCTGTCCGACCAAACAATAAGTTTTCTGTCTGTCGCAATATTTTCCATAGGTTTAAAATGTGTCGAAACATATTTAAGTAAACACGATGCTATTTCAGCGGACCCTCTTTTAGCTACGCTTTCATGCCAAAAACACATGAAAACATCATTTGTGCCCCTATCGTGAACGGCTTGATTATAGCAGGAGTAGTGTCTTTGATAAAAGACGGAAGAGTGCTTCAAAGTCGGACAGAAAAGAACCTGCTGCAGATCAGTACATAAGACTATTATATTTTTATTTTCTTTTGCTAGTTTAATGTCATTACTCAGTGCAGAATATGCCTTTTCTGCTCGCCTGTGGTGGATTTCACTTTCACAAGAGATATTATTTTTTTCTTCTTCCGATCGTGCTTTAATAAGTTTAACATAGAATTTATCACAATAATGGCAAGTATCAGACCTTGGTGTACCGAATCTTAAATTGAAATCAGACCTGAATATATCCCTGTATAGCTTCTCGCTGCATTTAACTTCTGGATGTTTGCCATCTGCTTTAACGTTACAAAATAAACATCTGCTTTAACGTTAAATCGGGACTAAGGCACAATTTTTCGGTCCGACCTCTTGCATAGTGACTTTCTTGTTTAGGAAAACTCTCGATATGTCCTTTAATTAAATCCTTAATAGTGTCTGGTATAGCTGTAGGCCTGTTTGAATGTCTTTCTCTTTTATCTTCTAGTGGCTCGTTAAATTTTAATTTTAAGTTAAATTTTAGCTTTTGTAGGCGCCTTGGTGTAATTTTTAAAACGTAACATAATGTTTTTTGACATACCTGTACCTTTGGTATTTCTTGATTTTCAACGGGTAGATAATATTTTACGCTACATTGTCTTCTGGAAATATCTTCATCCACATACCTTCGTTTAATATTAACAATATCCATACACTGTTGCGCAAGCATTCTTGTCTGATTGTCATAGTTTAAATTATAAAAATCTTTAAATGCCTTTTGTTTATTCGCCAAAGTAATATTTTGGCATTCATATTTACAGCGACAAACGCGTACCTGAAAAAAAAACAATCATTTTATAACCGCTCATTAAAAACACTCAGAAACATGGGTGATGGTTACAACGTTTTTTTACTCACATCATCAACAGCGATTTTTCCAGGAATGGCAACATTTCTTTTACTTATATATGGCCGTCCACTGTCCCTCAAGCTTTTTCTTTTAATATCTTTCCATTCGGTAATGTTTATTTTACGCTTTCGGCCTTTATTCAGCTGCTTTTATGCAGCAGAGTTAAAACGCACAGCACTTGACTCCATTTTGCAACAAACTAAACAAACACACAGAGCAAACCTATTATTGTTACAACCTTGTTCAGGCCGATGCAATGTTCGCAAACTAAAATGACCCATAATAATATACATGTTAAAGTCGATTGCAGTAAAAACGGCTATATTATGTCGGTTACAACGTTATTCCATGTTTACCATCGTTTCTAAAATATTATTGGTTACAACCTTGTTCGGGGCAGGTATTCAATTGACCTATTGATTATTGACCTATTGTTAATTATGTAGTTTTAGGTTTTTGCAAAACCCAAGTTTTGTCCCTTTCTCATGTATTTAAATGTATTTTAACCTTGTCTGAGGCACTAGAACTTAAGATAAATTATAAGATAAATTGACAGAACCCCTTAATTTGTTATCCCTGATGGTGGACATGCTATATGTCTGAAACATGTAGGATTAATAGCTTTTTAAATAAATTTAGTGGAGGATGACCGAAATACTTTTAGTTAACCATTGATCTACTATTAACTCTTCTTTATAATTCGAAATCTTTGCAACAAATAGTTTCCTTTAGCACTTATAACCCACTATTTACCCATAAATCGTCACGTCTGATATGATTATAATTTACAATGTTTTAGAACATTCTAGGCAAAAAATAAAAATCATAATCTAATAAGGCAACAAATAAACGTTGTAATGGAACAATTTTTATATTAGAACATTGTAGCAGAATTAACAATAAATTGCTACAGTTGGTAGACAACAATTCGATACGACAAAATTAATTGTGCGCCAAAAAACGAACATAATGAGAAAAGAGATAAAAATTAATAAAGGAATATTTTAGTTTGGCACTAATCATAAGTATTTATATGACTATTCAGTTGGTTATCAAATAATTCCTTTGCCTCATCGGTGATTATTAGTGAAATAAGTGAAAATAAATTCTATCAAAAAAATAAGTTCCGAATGAAGCTAACGCAAAACAAAACCTTAGCATTAACAAAAAACTAAATAATCAAATTATTTCTTAAAAAAAGAAAATCTTGACAGAACGCGAAAAGTACTGTCAAATAAGGTCGAAACAATATTCCTCATTTCGAGTCTTTTCCCAAACTCACATTTTGTACGATATGAAGTGTATATTTTTGACAGATGGTTGGCTAAATATTTAACCTGGTAGTTCTGTAATGGCACAAAAACTAAACTGTTTAAACTACATGGTGTCCCATAAGAAAATTCATTTTTAATTAAAAAAAATTGTCCAAATAATGTTCGTAGAAATTAAATCAATTCTGTGCTTAAGTTCACGCATAGTGTCAAGATTATTACAGTAAAATATATCATTTTGTAAAAAATCGGGTGGAGTAAGCTCACGACTTCGGGGAGGCCATCAGATAGCGCCTCCGCGAAAAATCACTTTTGCAGGAAACACTTCCATTACAAATCATTTATTTACAATTTAAAGTCTTTACAAATGTCATACAGTAACATTCGAAATATGACGTAGTTTTTAATATTTATAACAAATTGTAAACTAACCTAAAGGAACTCATGTACAAATCCATTGCCCAATCTAATACAAGTGTTGATTCTAACTAAACTAATAGAAAAACAATAAAAGTCTATGAACGTTCTAGGTATGTCACGTCATCTACACAAACCGATGAAAAGAATTTAATCAGTCATTGCTGTGTTTGAAGTAAATTGGCACAGCAGGCGGGATGAGACGTCTATACCAGAGAAAATTAAGTAAAGGAAAAAGTAATCCTAGAAAAATTTCTATAACCAAATTTGAGTGCTGGTATCTGACAATTGCTTTATAAGCGGAATTCCAACTATCGCCCATGAATATTGAGCTATATTTTCAGCTTTAGTGAAAATAAGGTTTTTATAATTCACATAAATAGGTGAAGAACTCTGTGAATTTGAGTTAAAGTAGTACTAGCCATCTTCACTATACTCATGACATCGTGTGTATTAAAACATAAAGACATTCCAAACCTTTATGCTTCTATGATTGCTACTTCACCTCACCCGATATTCTAGTAATTCCTAGAACAGCCAAGAATAATTTCTTTGAGTCAGATGTATAAAACTGAGAGCCAGGAATTGTTAAATGTCACCATTAGAAGAACTCGAGCACAAATCCAAGGTATGGGGGGCCAGCTAATGTAACCGCTAGAATTAAATCTAGGTTACTCGGAGACTTTATTAATGATTTTCAGATAGAGGTAACGTTAATTTATTTATTATAGATTTGATCGTTAAATCGGGTTCTTGCCACCAAGTTATTCGTACCCGCAAGTGTTCAGTTACCTGCCTATTTAATCCCCAGGGAATAATATAATCAGGGTAAAAGCCATTAAAAGCTTTATTTTAAAATTAAAAAAAAATATTTTATTTAAGGAAGTTACAAAATTGGAAAAAATAGAGATAAACAACAACGGAGTATAAGAGTAGTAAATAAAAATGTCAAAGTTACGGAAAGATACAAAACAAAATACTAAATTGAGATTAGTATTTAGTTGGGCTTTATAAGTATTTACTAGATTTATAGGTGTATAAAGGGCGGGGATTAATGTAACGGTTCCCAGGGTAAATCATCGTTCCTACTAGAGTGATTTAAATGTAAAGAAAAAAAAATATCAAGATCGGAACAGAGAAAATATAGAGAGAATAGAAAAAAAAATAAATAAAATAAAAAGAAAAAAAATGGTACAATAGCGACAATAGCCAGAAAAATCTCAAAAAAACAATAAGGTCTACATGTTTACCTTGTAGTCTGGTTTTGGTAATTCGCGGGCACAAACTAACTCTTCCGCACTAGTGATCAAGACTGACTCCCCCCTAGGGTGTTTAATTATTCAATTTATATCCTCTACACTGATGTGGTGGCTTGGTTTATCCAAAAAAAAAATAATGATTCAATAATTAAAAGAAATTGCGTACGTGCCGTGGGTGGTCATTGGCAAAATTTAGATGTGATTGACGAAAGATTTAGGTGAAGACTTTCTTTGGCGGCCACTAGAGTAATTAAAAGACAGAGAGCTTTTAACGGGAAGCGCGTGAGGCTAATTAACCCGTAACCTTTCGTTATTTTCGGCGAATTTGATTTGACACTCGTTTAACGCATTCGGATATAACAATAATTATTGTTTTCTACGAAATACTTTTTAAACAAAAATATGTTTTTTTTTCTTATCTGGTAAATTATATGAAAATTCAAAAAAAAAAATAAATTTTTTCTGTTCTTTGAAAGGAATGAGAAAATTAGAACCGCTTTGTTACACTAAAACTACCCGTCTTAGCTGCTTTATTCACTTAAAATACTCGGATACAAGGCAAATGATAAACGACGAATTCCTCGAACTCTGAACGTAATTTATTCATACTTGAGTTACAAATGATAGAGAAAACAAATAAACACATAAAATACACAGTTATTGGGAGTATTTAACAAACATCAAACACAGCATAAAGAAACCAGCAGTCGCACTTCAATAAAAATACATTGGCTTGAATAAGCGAGTTCGGTGCATGTGTACTAACGCAGGCGAGGCATTTTTGCTTATAGTAGGGATGCCGCTGACACTCGCTACGGTCCACGCGGCTTTTGCCTTGGCTAGAGCCGGACTTAAACATTTTTTTAGATGTTATTATCTTGTAAAATAAAAATACCTACATAGTACAAATATTGATTTTTTAATATAAATAAAGTTCATACATTAACAAAATATTTAAACAAAAATAAACATCGCATTTCTACATCTAACAACGACGATATAGAAGAATACGTGCAGGAAGTTAATTAGGTATGTACCATAAATTTAAGAGACCATTCTTTGAGTAATTTTAAAACAAAAAGTTCATATAAACATATGTCCAGAAATTCTTCGTTCTCAATATACAGGGTGTTAAAATTTAACAACAACTAAAATATATGCCACTGACTTTTGTGCAATTTTTATTATGTTCTGTGGATTATACAAATAAAACTTTTCTGTCTCTTGAATTTTTTTCGTATCTTGCTTAGTTAATAATAAATTCCAAATGAAACTTTTCCCCAAATTCCTTGTGTGATCCAGGGATATGCAATTAAGTGGACTTTTTTTTTTCTCGAAAAATAAGCGAGATACGAAAAAGTTGTATTTGTATTTGAGTAAATCAAATAAGATATGAAAAATGGCACAAAATTCAGGTGCCCCAATTTTTTTGCCACAAATATTTCTTTAGGTCCCGTTCGAGATTACACTGAACCTAATAAATTTAATCATGTTAGGGGTAAATTAGCTCCTTAATGTTATAAATAACACCGCCAGAGAACTTGCGGACCTATGTTCATATGAACTTTTTGTCTTAAAATTACTCAAACAATCGCCTGTTAAATAATTTATGGTACATACTTAATTAACATCCTGTATAGTAACGCTTTTAGATTAACATCTGACTACATAGTAGTTTAAGGATAACTAATTATACAAATAAAGTAATATTTCAAAACAAATAGAAACTCTTAGGCCAATAAATAAAGACAAATAGTTGGCAACAATTCAAAACAATTCTAACATCTGCGAATTTTTGTTATATTATTAAGTACCAACTAAAGTATATAATTTTGCAACTCTTTTAAATATGGCAACACTGTTAAAATGGCAGAAATATAAATAATGTCCTTAAAAATCCAAAAAAAAAATATTACATTGCTGCAACTTTAATTGATGCTTAATTATGTTATTTAAGCCATACAGCCAAATTTGCAGCTATTAAAAACTTTGGCAAAGTCAATTATTTTGCTTCATTAATAATTTTTGACATACCCCTCTTTTAATACAAAAGTTTTTATAAAAAACGCTACGCTTTGTAAAAATGCTATTAAAATAGTCACTAAGTACGGCGCTGAACTAGGCGATACACCTATGAACACAGTTCGATAAACAGTGAGCTCGGCATCCGGAGAACATGGCTGCGGCATGGCTAAGGATGCTATTAGTTCGCTTACATTTTCGAGCCGAGTGAGACTGCTGGTTTCTTTATGCTGTGCATCAAACTTAAAATTTTTATGAGTAACCGCATGATTACAGAGGGCCAAAACACGGCGGCCGCGCGACGCTACTTAATCGTTTATTAAATCGATGACAATAGACGACCAGTGTTGCCAGGTCCAAAATTTTTATTCCTCTAAAAAAAATTCCCTAGATTTTCCCTAGATATAAAATTGGCTATATATTGACAAATTAAAACAATTGTTTTTTACTAATCCTTTAATTAGGTATATACTTATTTTAAAATACAGATGTAAGAATAAAAACTGCTAATACATATAATACAGCTTAAAAACTAATAAACTAATACTTAAATATGTTTTTCAATTAAAAATAAAATGTCTTCTCAGCAAAAAAAATATATACTTTAAAAAAATTAATTAATTAATATTTAATTATACAAAAATAATGTTTAATTTTTTATTTCTTTAATCGTTATAAATTTGGTCATTTAGCATTGCGACCATTTCTTTCGGAATTACAAATTCAAAACAGAAGTATTTTTTGTTAAATTTTTAGAATGATCTTTAATGTTTTTGTTGATAGGCGGTTACGTATTTTTGATTAATTTAAATTAATTTCGGAAAAAATCCGTTCTACTGTAGCACTACAATGCGGCAAACAAAGTAGACTGAACACAAAATTGCATAAATTGGGAAATATGGGATTATTATCTCCGTCTTTAAATTTGCTAACTGCTATCCAAAAATCTACCAAACTTTCATTCTCAAGTGTATGCAATTCTACATTTTGTAGCTCACGCCACTCTCGATCTAAGTCATTTATTGTGTCTTGTTTGACTAAATTAGGAAACAGCATTCCCAATGGAGCATTGTATTTTTTATCAACCACTGATTTAGGATCAAGCAAATTTAATTGTTTTATTATTTTTGAGGCTGATCTTTAAAATTAAATCTTTTTTAAATTTGCTCACGTCCTTCAATAAGAAAAGCCAAACAGTGTTTCCTAAAATTCAATAACTCACCAGCCTCCATTTTATGTAAATTATTTTGGATTTTAGCAGTGACTATCCCCCCATGGTATAAATCTTCTATTTTCATAAAATTACGGGGATTTTCACAATTTATGTTTTCGATATCTGTTGAATTAATATATTCACTTTTTAAATAACAACCTAATATTGTCTTTAAAATGGTACAAACTCTTTGCTATAGAAAAGGTATTTTAATATTTTCCGATTGCATCTCTAAATTTAAGCTATTGAAAAGTGGTAAGTTAAAATCTAAAAATTCTAAATACATTAAAAAAGAAGGGTTTCGTAAGTTATTTAAAATTTGTTCAGCATTTTGTATTTTGTCAAGTAAATTTGCATTAGTAAAATATAACACCAACGCATTATATTGCTCTATAAGTCTTTTTACCACAGCAAGAAGAGATAGCCATCTGGTTTGGCTGGGGTGTAAGATTTTATGGGGTTTAATTTCCAAATATTTCTGGAAAGTCGTTAAATAGCCTGTCTTTTAAAACTATTTTTTAAAAATGAATATATATCTCTAGCGGTATTCTCAATAAAGGAGGGCAGTTTCTCACATGCATAATTTGCACACAATGCAAATGAGTGACAAATACACCTCATTATAAATAGGTTTGGGATGTCAACTTTAAATAATATAGATAGAGAATGGCGCGAACCCATCATAACACTTGTTCCATCTGCCGCAAAACCAATCATATTGTCTTTATATGGAATATTATTTTCTATAAAGAAACTCGATACAGCGGCATATAGGGCATCAGCAGTTGCTAGCGGCACTTGCAGTAAGCCCAAAAAGAGATTAACCATACTTTTTTTCTTTATCAAACAGCCTTACTACCATAGCCAGGTGTTTAATATCCTCCTGATCCGTAGATTCGTCCAATATAAGCGAAAATTTAGTTTTTCTTAAAATATCTAATAACTTCTCAAAACAGTATTTTCCTTAGTTCTGCTTTAGTTCTTCCGCATGTAACTTTTTTTTACAATATCGGAGTCCGGATATATTTCGCGATTTAGCTTTGCTAGTTGATCTAATGCATTAAAAGAAAAATTATGCTCCACTGCATAAGATGCTAACCTAATTTCAGCCTCCTTAACCTTTTGATTTAATGACAGTTTTTGCTGTAATGTAGGCATGTTAGACAAAGTTTGCTGCCTGGTTAACCCCTTCGAATTTTCCTTATGTTTTTTTCCCTTGAAGTGTTTTTCTATTTCTGACTTACCACATACAAAGTCTTTGTTGCACGCCTTACAATAGCCAAAAGTAGATTCTTTCTTACTTTTTGTGAGCCACTTCCTAAACCGCTCATCCTGTTCCCACTTATCTTGGTAATGTTGTATATAGCCTAGGTTTTTTTTCTCTTTTTTACTACCCTTGGCTTCTGCGACGCTGAATCCGAATCACTAGAGCTAGACGAAATCTGGCGATATGTTGAAGCCATTATAATTTGCTGTTTTAGCTTTAGAATAAAATAAAATTTACATTAATTTTAGCAACAAACAACTTTTGGTTTACATATACCTGCAAGTCCTGCAACTCTGACACTTATCAATATAATAATAAGACAAATGTAAAATATTACTCGTAAAAAACGACGCACCACTTTAAAAAATAATTACTTATACAACTCACAACGCCTTAATGCTTGATGGTTTGTTCTAATAAAAAACCCGACGAAATCACGAAAATAATACTCCGAACCCTCTGTGAACTGTCACCACTTACCGGGACGGCTCTTTTTAAAGGCGCACACGGCACATACACTGCAATTTTAATGTCCAGTTAAACCGTTCGTGTAAAATTATTCGGTCAAAGTTGCATTCTGTATGTGCAAAATGCGTATGGGCAATTTCTGTAGTATTAAAATACGTACCTAGATATAATTATTTTACCGGAATTTTACCTAAAAAAAAAATCCCTAGATTATTAAAAATTTCCCTTTTTCCCAGAGGCAACCAATTTTTCCCTAGATTTCGGAAAATTCCCTAGCAATGGCAACCCTGTAGACGACTGACTTATTGTTCGCGGGGCGGGGAAATAACAGCGCATAATTATAAATAGATTGACAGATGAGCGCTGTTGCCACTAAACTAATTATGAAATTAGGGGAAAATAATACTGTCCCGAACACAAGGCCTAATTTAATTCAAGTGTTAAGAGAATGAATGAAACATAAGTAATGGTACTGTAACTGGGAGAAAAACAACAAGAGTGTATAAACTTGTTAGTTAGATTAGACCATTTACGTAAACACAATGCAAAGATTTTAATCGGTCATTGCTGTTTTTTAATTAAATTGACACAGTAGGAGTGATGAAAACTCTACCAGGGATAACGTTATTCAAGTAGTTACGATAAAGCGATTTAAACATAAATCCGCCATCCTAGAAAAATTAATGTAAACCGACTTACCTGCAGGTATTTGTGTGCATACACAGAGAAACGTGCTGTCCAGATAGTTTAGGTAACAAATCAAGTATCGATAAGAAAAGTATTCTTTTCCACACCTCTTCATACGATAATAGCAAGCAACTTAAGGTAATGTGCCTATCAATTTTTGTAGTGTGATGTCACGACTATCCAGTTTTGAATGCCGGATTTTAAGTTCTTTGGAAAATGAAGTGGTTTTAATGGTCGTTTCTTACGGTAACAAATTACAAACTAACTTAAAGGATCTCGTGTACAAATCCTATGCCTAATTTAATACAAGTGTTCCATCCTAGGATAATTAATGTAAAATGATTTACATACTTTTTGATGAAAACGGATTTGATAATAAAACTCCAACTGTCATTTATGGATAATCGCAAGCCTTCATATAGGGAGCCAGCAAAGTAAATATGAGTTAAACAGTCTTTACCATCTATCTTAGTGAAAAAATCTATGAGTTGAGCGATTACTCCCTCTAGCTCTAAAGAATCAGCAATGAAAGTGGCAATCAGGATAATTTATGAACATTAATTGGTGTGGAAAGATTTGCATTTTTGTAACCGAAATCTGGTTTTCTAGCAAAACTTCACAATACCCCCGTAACCTCTAAACTATTAACGATTATTCCTTTTAGCATCTCTGTTGGAATTAGGTCTAAATTATCAATAATGGAAGTTTCAGTTAGTGAAAATAGGGTTTTATAATTTACATGGGAAAGCAAAAACTCTATTAATTTGAAGTTCTGAATATTAGTATCAATTTTCTTCACACTCATGATAAGACATTTGGATGCTGTCTGAGGACTTTTGTGTATTCATTTTATAAATATTTTCAGCTTCTTTGGAGCATCCAGTAAAAGTGTTGTTAGAAACCTTTTGAAAAAGATCCACCAAGCAATAAAATAGATTCATTTTGTTAATACCGCCTTCTGATCATATGTATATCCTTAAGCATTACATCAATCATATCTCCAGAATTCATGCATAAAAACCGCACTCACATGATACAGCAATTTTGAATCCTAAGGTCTGCCAACTTGCTGGATTGAACTTTTTTTCTTTTGTACACAACAAAAATTCTAATTATACTAAAAACAAAGAAAAACTCGATGAAACATTAATCATGGCTTTGATCAGCTAAAATTTCTTGTAAGAATTTGTCTATAATTCTTAAAATGATTGTTGTTTCATGAATGCCGGCATTTTAAGATTGGGATTAGATAGCATAGCGAACTACGACGTTGTCAGATTGTAAATTATGCAAATTTTTTAAGTTAATTTGCTAATGCAGCGTTTTGCCATCCGTGGAGGTTCAATTAGCTGTCTGCGCGTCATAAAAATTATAATATCGGGAAAGGCGTGCAGACAGTACGGGACAATTTTATAGACAATATTACAATAGTGAATTATTAGAGCAATTCCTCTACAGGCTCCGAATAACCAATGACAATTTAATACTTGACAACATCCGGTGCATATAGCATACTGTACTGCGGCGTTGCCAAGTGTTTTCAGTTGGCCATATTGATAAGTTTGTTGGGCATGGGCATTTGAAACTCACCTAATATAAGAATCATTTTTATCAACGTAATCAACATTTGATAACGCGGTGGTGCTACATGCTGCCTAAAGTGCATAGAAATTTTTCAGTGGCTATACTAGTATTTGCGCTTGATTTCCGAAAAATGTTCTTCTTCTGCTTTGAAATCTATGCAAAATCTGTTTATCTTGAGTGTCCTTTTACATATTTTTAGTCATTTTGGCTCCATTGTATACTCTGCGACAGCTGCGAGTAAACTAAACAGACTCTTCGACAGCAACAGCAGCAAAACTGTTCATGGAAAAACTATTAAATCGCAATACTATATTTCGAGACCATTTATATGTATTTGTGACCCCATTCTTACTGATATACTACCTACAATACGAAAAATTCGAGTAATGGTACATTAACTTCGACATACACTATCGGACAAAAGTAGAGAAACTTTTTAAATTTGCGTTTTATTTGAATACTTCAAAACTAATGCAGTTCCACACATAATGAAAATCAACAATAATTGTTAAGACTTAATTTGTATAAAGTAAAATAAATTGTAGAAGAAAATCCTATGATTTAATTTAATTAAACAAAATATTTATGAGACAAAAGTAGAGAAACTAAATTTTATTCCAAAAGTACAAGTTATTTCTTATTTCTATCTTAAAAAAATTAATAGTAAGTAGAGTATCCCTTATTGGCAATCACCTCGCGGCATCGATTTGGCATGGATTCCAACAGTTTCATAATGGTTTCCTCTCCAATAGAATTCCAGGAATCTTGTAAAACTTTTATAAGATCATTTTTATTACTGATCTGATGTTGCCTTACACGCCGGTCTAGTTCCTCCCAGAGGTTTTCAATCGGGTTAAGATCGGGACTTTGCGCAGGAAAGTCCATAACCCTAATATTTTCCGATAAAAACCAATCTTTGACAACCTTTGATTTATGTTTGGGGTCGTTATCTTGTAGGAATATCCAAGTCAAAGGTAAATTATCCTCAGCAAAGGGTAGCATTACATTTTGTAGGATGTCTAAATACACAAATCGATCCATGATACCCTCAATGATGTGTAATGGTCCTGTACCGAACCCAGAGAAGCAACCCCATACCATGCAGGAGCCACCACCATGCTTTACCGTGGGCTGTGTATATCTTGGATCGAATCTTTTGCCTTGTGGTCGATGTACCCATGAGATTCCATCGGACCCAAACAAATTGAACTTACTTTCTTCTTCTTGCTAATAAACGGCTTTTTAGCGGCTCTTCTACTAAATAATCCTCCTTCCCTCAGTCGTCTTTGTATGGTCTTAGAACTAACATTAACACCAGGTAATTCACTTAAAATTTTATTTGCTGATTTGTGAGGATCAGACTGGGCAATTCTTTTTATCATCATTTCCATGTGTTTGGTTGTTTTTCTTGGGCGGCCACTTTTTTTAATGCTTTTTGTTGAATTTCGTGTTTTAAAATTAGAAATTGTCTTGCTAACAACGGACTTATGCAAATTAAGCGTTTTACTAATGTCCACTTGTCGTATACCACTCTTGTGTGCATCAACTATTTTTCTACGAAGGTCTTCAGACAAATATCTTCCGCGAGGCATGTTGATTAAAAAAACTATGCAAAACTATCAACAGAACTCACGTAAAGCGAACTAAATACTAAATTTGGACGATTGATATTTAGGTTTCTCTACTTATGTCCATCCGAAAATATTTGAATTCTTTTATTGTAAATAAACAACTGATAAGAGGCATGTAAAATGCGGTAAAAAAACGCAGTTGTTGAGAACTACAATATTTGTAGTAAATATTTAATTTAAATACATGGTTTCCGTAAATCAAAGAATTTTTAGAAGTTTCTCTACTTTTGTCCGATAGTGTAGGTAGATCGAGCAGTTTATTTCTGCAAGCGATTGCATTTTAGAACGCAGAATTCGAAAGGAATTAGGGGTCTTGAAAATTTCACCGTATATTCTGAGAACCATAAACTGTCCTAGTAGTCAGCCAGGTTTCTTTGAAGCAGAAGTTAAAAACTGAGACTCGCCAATTGTATTGGGGAATGTCACTATCTTGAAAGTTAATGCAAGCCTTCTAGTCAATCTATCATAATTAGGTTCAGTTAGGACTAAAGATGCAAACACATTTGTCTGCATACATAGAAGTGTATGCTCTCCAAATAGTTTAGATAATAAATCAATGTCTAGGTATTGTTTTCCACACTTCTTCATAAGTTAAAAATAAGCAATTTGAGATAATGTGGCGCTTAATCTACTGGTGTCATGGTAAAGTGTTGCCTACCCAGTTTTGAATTCTAGATTTGAAGTAATCACTCGTGATCGTTTATTACAAAGGAACGATAATACTCCACTTTGCAACAGCAAGTTTAAGCAGTAACCTTCGAAAAAAGAAGTGGTTTTAAGCATGGTTTCTTGTGATAAAGAATTACAAACTAACCGAAAGGAGCTTATGTACATATATTATGCCTGATTAAAAACAAGTGAGCCATCTTAGGATAATTCATGTAAAAATATGAATGCATAATTGAACTATCAAGTGAGCGATTATTCTCTCTAGTCCCTCCGTTGAAAGTGCCTCTAGAGTTGAAGGGTCTTTACCATCTACCTTAGAAAAATCATCTATGAATTCAATGATTCCCGTTGAAATAGCGTATCAGCGTAATAGAGTATCAGCAATGGAAGTGGCAGTCAGCTTTAATAGAAATAAGATTTGATAAATCATATGGAAAGGGCAAAAGTTCGAATGAATTTGTTTAAAATTTTTAGTAACCATCTTCATTATATTTATGACATCATCTATATAAAAATGAAAAGACATTTCCATTCTTGCATTAGTGATTGCCACTTCACCTTACTTGATTTTTTATTAATTCCTATCACAGCTAAGAATAATTTCTTTAAGTCAGATGTAAAAAACTGAGACTCTCGGAATCGTTGAATGTCAACACTAGAAGAATTCATGTACAAATCCAATCGCTAATCTAATACATGAGAATGAATAAAACATAAGTCATGCTGTTGTAACGAAACTAGAACATAAACAACAGAAGTTGATAAACGGTATATAAATGTCACATTATCTACATAAATCAATGCAAAGATTTTATCAGTCATTGCTGTTTTTGAGTAAATTGGCAAATCAGGAGAGATGGGATGTCTACCAGACAAAATTATATTCAATCAGTCACTATAAAACGATTCAATTCATTCTTAAATCAGCCATCTTAGAAAAACCATATAAACCAATTTGTATGCTGGTATCTGAGAATTGCTTTGCAAGCAGAACTATATCACACATGATGACAAAGTAATTAGTTCTTTAATTGACAGGACTTACATATTGTACACAGGAGAAGTCTTTTCTTCACATAAAAATGCTCATCCTCTAATTTCAGGAGTGATGCATTTCGGCAAGTATTCTGGCCATCATCAGACTCTAAAATACATTACAAACAGTTCAAAAACATTTACGAACATTTTTTCTGACAGGTGACATAAAAAAATACGGACAAAATCGTAAAACGCACATTCAAATTCTAAACAATAACAAATAATACTTGAATGGTTCATTGCACGATATCTAGTGAACAGTTAAAAATACAAATCTGCTAATCCCATATTGTTCAATTTTGTTGTAATTTTAACTGTTCACTAGATGTTGTGCTTGTATTGTTCAAGTATTGTTTGTTATTGTTTAGAATTTGTTTGTGTATTAAGTAACTTAACAATTTTGTCTGTATTTTTTGATGTCACCTGTCAGAAAAAATGTTCGTAAATGTTTTTGAACTGTTTGTAATGTATTTTAGAGTCTGATGATGGCAAGCAACACTTGCCGAAATGCATCACTCGTTAAATTAGAGGATTAGCATTTTATTTGTGGAGAAAAGACTTCCTCTACTAACTTTTCAATAAAAAATTACTTGTTAAACCTGGAAAGCTTATCAAAAAGTCTAAAAACATGGACATTTCTCAAATTTAAAAAAAAATTGAAAAACGCAAATAATTTACCCTAAAAACCTAAAATTAAATAAAAAATAATTTCAAACGCCTGGAAGATCTGAACAATGACTCCAAAATGCCGGAAAAAAAGAAGCCTTATTCCAAATACTTGAAATTATTCGATAAACTTGGAAAATTAAAAAAAATATTAAAAAAATTTCAAACTAAAAAAACAACAACAATACAAACTTAAAACCATAAAAAGCTAAAATTAAAAGATAAATTACTTCAAATACTCGGAAGACGTGGAAAAAAAGTCCAAAGTCCTAGAATAAAGCGGATATTTTATTTCAAATTCCTGGAATAATAATAAGAATTTATTTTAAAAATTCTGACTTCAAAAGCTGAAATGAATAACTTATTTTAAAACGTTAAAATTAAAAGATAAATTTTTTAAAATACAACTGTGTTTATTATTTCTATTAAAAATACCACAGTTTGTAAACGTACTTTTAATCTGTCATATCCTCAAGAAAATTGGGATAATATTAAATGGCTTAAATCCGCTTACAAAGTACAAAAATCGCTAATCGTTACCTAAAAGAACTTAATAATCTTATTAAGTTCACTGTATATGCGATTTTTGTTTTACAAGGACGTGATTTTTTTTACAATTAAGTTTCACACCATAATGTTCACTTGCGAGTACTACACGATCTGTTATTCTTTGTGGGTACTATCAGCGAATAGTATAATGTTGTCTACGTATCTGAGATTATGGATTATTTCGTACACATCGTCTCAAACTTGTAAATCTTCCCTGAATAACTTCTCTGAATATGTACGAAACAATAGGTGTGAAGGTAAACATCCCTATCCGACGCCTCTCTTTAAAAAATCTTGTTCTACCCATCCTATTGCCTTCTGGTTAAACCTCACGATGCTTTATAAAAATATCAAATCTTAATTTTTCGTCTTCAAATTTTACTTAAAGTCACATTTTTTGTATCAATGGACAAATCTACTGAACCTGAAAACAGCACCATCTAGGAGGCAACTAAAAATGAATTTTCTTATGGATTACCTGGTATAACTAAGTTGTTTTTTTTATCTATGCACCTAAATCGAATTAAGCGATTTGTTAAAACTTTCCTTCCTTCGCTTCGGTGTGAACTTTAAATAAATTTAGTTTTGCCAGTTTGCCAAAACAATTTATACTTAAACACGTGTTTCCCTAATCATGTTGGCACCTTCAGGAGAAGGCGTTTAAATAAAACGTTTTGAAAGACTATTTTACTTGTAAAAAATATGCAATGTTCTTGTACTTTTAGCATCGTGTATTATATTGTCTCGCTATTTTTTTTTTTTGATTTTAACTATTTTTCCTATTTTAAGCGGTTCATTTTACTTGAGAGTTTGGGAAAGGTTCGTGTCAATACGATTGCCAGTGGCAATAATTATTTTTATCGAGTATAATAATTATTATTATTAAGGTACATTATTAATTTTAAATATCAGAGGTCTTCTGGACAAAAAGACTTTCCACTGTTGTTTCCAAACGCATTTGTAATTTTTCACAAAGATGAAACAAAATATGTAGTTTTTGATACATAATTAACTTGAAATTTTAAAATTTTACGCGAAGATATAATTGTGTTTGTTTATAAAATAATAATATGCATTTTTCAAAATTACGATAAAACTTTTAAAAAAATCGCTTACATGATATCCCAAAGTCGAAGCTCATCATTGGGATCTTAGAAACAGTGAAAGATTCGAATAAAAACTTCCGGAAAAACCCCGGAAACCGTTTTCGTGTACTTGTTTCCTGGCTTTATGTTTACTGATTAAGAAAATCCACGATAACTCTTTTAGATTACCTTTACCCAGGTGATATCAGACTTAAAATTCGATGTTTTGGTTCTCTGAGACTATTATTATTATTAATCTTTTTTTTTTGCCTGGTATAAGTGCAGAACCTTTTGTTTTTTTTTAAATTTTTTTCCTATTGGAGTAATTTTAAAGCAATTTTAAATACCAATTATGAACATATAAACCTGATCAAATTAAATAAAAAACAAATTTTCCAAAAACAATATTTATTGTCAATTAAACAAAAAAAAATGTTTTACTTTAAAGACAAAAATGGAGAATCTTTTGGGTTTCATGCTTTATTTCACACTATTATACAGAAAATTTAAAAAAAAACATCATTAATTTGTGGCATAACCTTTGTTCCTTAGAACCTCAGCACGTCGTCTCGGCATGGATTCAAGAAAACTGTGAATAAATCATCTTTATTAGCATTTGCTTGTCTGACTTTTCTCTCTAGGTGCTCCCACAAGTTCTCAATGGGATTCAGGTCCGGACTTTGAGCTGACCACTTCAAAGCCCAAATTTGTTGAGAGGTAAAAAAAATTTACAATTTTGGATCGTTGTGTTTCGAATCGTTGTCATATCGAAATTAACAGTAAATTATCTTCAGCATATGGGTGCATATATCGTCGTCATTATCACGAAGTGGCGTAACAAATTTTTTGTCATTTTTCAGGAGATGCTTTTAAAGTTTTTCACGATCTTTGCTTCAATGCTAACGCAAATTCATTACAGCCACGGTGTTTCGTTTTGGACAGTAGTTATACAGGGTGTTTCACTTTTTTGTAGCAGGACTTTAACAGTATTTAGAAAAATTAATTTTAAGGTAGGTTTCTCATATAAATATTGATCGTCAAACTTTTTGTTTCTGAGATACAGGGCGTCAAAGTTTCCCAAAAAAAAAGTTTTTATTTTTTAATATCCGAACTATCAAAGATATTGAAATCAAATTTGGTATAAACAATTCTAGGATGAAGGGTCATAATCGTAAATAATGTCATATTTCTACGTTCGCCAGTGGCGGAGATATGACTAATTATTAATGTTAATGTGACTAAAAAAGTAGCACGCCACTGGATTAAGTCGATTAAACGATCATTTCTAAATAGTGCATTTAATTGTAAACAAAAATGCCCTCTTGATATTTTTTCGTATCTGACTCCGTTTTCTCCTCAAATTGGGTTGTAAAAATCACTTAAGATTTGAAGATAAATTTATTTCAACCGTCTAATAAATCGCAACATAGAACAATACCATAAATACTTATAACTTATTTATAACAAACAACAGATTACAAGAACACAACAAACAATTAACAAATTTAAAGAAGGTGTTCGAAATGTGAACCATTTTCTGCAATACATAATTCACATCGACGAATAACCGAACGTGAAATGTTATTTAAAAATAGTACTATTTCATTACAAGCAATCCTAATTCTATTTATAAGGTTATCCCTTGTTGGAACAGGTGTCGCATACACTCTTTCTTTTAAAAATCCCCATACTGAAAAGTCTAAGGGGTTTAAGTCTGGGGATCGTGGAGGCCACACTACTGGCCCTCCACGACCCATCCACCTTTCTGGATAATGGGTATCCGACCAGTTTCGCACAATTCTCCCATAATGCGTAGGACAACCGTCAAGCTGGAACCAACTCCGTCTCCTTAAATTTAAAGGAATATCTTCCAACATATTCGCATGCTCCCGTTCTAAAAATTCCAAGAGGGCTGCAGCATTTACCCGTGGTGGCAAAAAATATGGTCCAAAAAGTCGATTGTCATAAATACCAATCCAGACATTAACACTAAATTCATGCTGGAAGTTTCTTGTTCGAATTCCATGTGGATTTTCATGCGCCCAAATGTGCTGATTATGGAAATTGACCACTCCCACGCCGAGTGAAGCACGACTTATCGCTCCACAACACGTTATTTCAAAAACCTGGAGTAATATTAGCTGCATTAAGAATCCAACGACAAAATGCAGTTCTTTGTTCTTCATCTCCTGGTTGTAATCCCTAAACAGGCTGCAAATGATAAGGACGTCTATGATCCCGTCTTAACACTCGGTAAACACGGGAAGCTGAACTTCCTAAACCAGCGGAAACTCTTCTAATACTTGTTGTAGGATCTTTGTTGAACTCACGCCTATTTCTCTCTATTCGAAAATTTACATTATTTTCATTTTCTTGTACATTGGCTAAACCATTCTCAATAATTTGTCGATGGACTCTTACAAATACAGAAGGATGTGGATGCCTTCTAATCGGATATCTGCGCATATATTCCCGGGCTTCTTCTGCCGAGTTTCCATTTGCAACGCCATAAATAAAGTGGATATCCGCTAACTCTTGATTTGAAAACATAAATGGCATTTTGACACAAAAACGATAAGAAGAAATAAACAAATAACACTTTTTGAGAACGCAATTGCAATTTGACACGATAATACTAATATGACATTTACATTTTATGACACTGTTTTTATTTCATGGCACACTATTCAAATTATTAAAATAAATTAATATAAATAACATTTCACGTTCGGTTATTCGTAGATGTGAATTATGTATTGCAGAAAATGGTTCACATTTCGAACACCTTCTTTAAATTTGTTAATTGTTTGTTGTGTTCTTGTAATCTGTTGTTTGTTATAAATAAGTTATAAGTATTTGTGGTATTATTCTATGTTGCGATTTATTAGACGGTTGAAATAAATTTATCTTAAAATCTTGAGTGATTTTTACAACCCAATTTGAGGAGAAAACGGAGTCAGATACGAAAAAATATCAAGAGGGCATTTTGGTTTACAATTAAATGCACTATTTAGAAATGATCGTTTAATCGACTTAATCCAGTGGCGTGCTACTTTTTTAATCACATTAACATTAATTATTAGTCATATCTCCGCCACTGGCCAACGTAGAAACATGACATTATTTACGATTATGACCCTTCATCCTAGAACTGTTTATACCAATTTTGATTTCAATATCTTTGATAGTTCGGATATTAAAAAATAAAAACTTTTTTTTTTGGGAAACTTTGACGCCCTGTATCTCAGAAACAAAAAGTTTGATGATCAATATTTATATGAGAAACCTACCTTAAAATTAATTGTTCTAAATACTGTTAAAGTCCTGCTACAAAAAAGTGAAACACCCTGTATATGTATAAGTACTATTTATTCATGATAACCAAAACGCATATTAGATTTTATACTTTAAGTTATTTAGCAAAAAAATAGATACGCCAGTTTGTGAAATTGATAAATATAATTTGATAAGACAAAACTTGAGTTACGCTTCTGAACATCTAGGTACGTTACCATAGATAAAAGAGACACACTCAATTTATATGAAAACATAAAAAGCGACAAAATAAGTAAACATTGTGCTTAAAGAAACTACTATTACAAAAATAAACGAGAAAAAGTAATTTTTAGATCTAAATACAAACATTATAAACTCAGGTTAATAAAAATCTAATTTAAATACGTTGATATAATAAAAGAAACCATACGTAATAATAACGGGCTGGGTTTAGAACTCACTCTACATGAGGAATATTCAAATAAAACTTTTTCATCATAATGATTTTAAATATGAATACTTTTCTTTAGTAATTTTTTTTGGTTCGTTATTTAAGATTTCAACATTAATTTTTAAGGTCAGTGATTTTCGATTGCCTTTTTAATTTTAACTTTTTGTAACTTTCATGGAGATGACTTGTTTTATAAAGTATTGTTATGTTGCCTTTGGAGAAAACTATCCGTTAAAACCTACTAACAACGGTTCGTTAAATAAAAGGCCAAAAAACTGAATTTAACCCTTTATTCTAAAAATGGTAGCAGATTATTCAATTATCACGAAAGATTACACTAGGTACGGTTACAAAGAAAAAAACTATACTTATTACTTAGAATCTTATTGCATAAAAACAAAACGAACGCCCGCGGCAAATCGATCATAAAAGTAATAAAAATACCGTTCTCCAACTTAAAACTCGACTTGAACTGCTTTTCAAAACCGATCCTAATACACTATTATGCCTAATAAGAGCCACAAGAAGCTCGGGAGCCACAATACACTTTTGCTTTTTTGCTTGCGCACGCGTGAAGAAGAACAGGCTGATTTTATATAGTTTATTCTGTGTGTCTGCCGGGGAGAATTTTATTTATTTAATAATGTATTAAATTACTTTCCTTAGAAAATCATTTTGAATATTATTAGCAAAGTGCGCGTAACTTATTTGGATAAGAACCAAATTTTTGGCCAATCTATTAGACAGAAGGGTTATTTTTTTATTATAGATAACATGTAAAACGTTTTCAAGATAAAAATTTGCTAAAATTAAATAAGTTTCATTTTAATATTGAGATGCATTTAATTATCAAATATAGCTAATATCACCGCGCGATGTATGTATCTGATAAGATATCCCCAGTTAGGTTGATTAATATATAATAAATACTTAAATAGATTGATTTATTGGTTATATTATTATTTTATTTGGGTTTCAACAATTTTAAGGCAATTTCATTTATTTCACTATTATTGGGCATACAGCATACAGTGGGTTTGATTTTGATTTTTTGTTTTGCTTTTTTTGGTTTTATACAGTCTTCTTTGTGGTTCAATATTTTTATTGGTTGATGGACCAGAACTTCCAGCAGATGCTATAAAATCTGAATGAATTCTTTTTTCATTTTATTTTATCCTAATTGCCAGTATAGTGGGTTCAATTGGAATAACCATTTTTTTAACAACATCAACTTATTATCTACTAGTTTTATTAAATAACTTTTTAATCGATCTTTTTCACTTCCTAATATTTCTCCCAGTTCTGGTACTTCCTTATTATGGCTAATAGCCTTTATTAATGAAGTTTCTTCATCCTTGTCAATATTTTTTGAATCGTCAATTACAACAATGTCTTCATTAGTTGCTAAAACGAAAAAAAGAGGTATAAGGTATATAATTAACAATATGTATGAAAAGGTAACTAACTAAATGGATTCTCTTGATACTATATAACAAAATATACAACATAACAATACAACACAACATAACAATAATAATCGAATTATTCTATTGCCAACACCATGATCTAATACACTACCACATAAAACCTCATTAAAAAATCCTCAACTAGTATTATATGAGAGTGAAACATTAAATAAATATGTAAATATATTTAAGTGATCAACAGACCTAAATTTAACGACTTTAATCTTTGTATCACTTGCAAAAACGAATAATTAATATACATAAACAAAACGTTAACAATTAACATTAAACAACCGCAATACACAAAAGACAAACTGTGGTTAGGTTCGTGTACGTACTACGTATGCGCAAGCAAAAGAACAAAAGTGCATTGTGGCTCCAGAGCTTCTTGTATAAGAGCCCCCCCCCCCCCATCGCACGCCCACGCCTTGTTTTGACCATTCCGCGGAAATACAAATACTGAGAAACCTTATGAGAAGCATCGCGCGAGGACCCAAATTACAATAACACAAACAAAAGATATTGCGGCGGCTTTGACAAGTATTGTTAATGGTTCTTGTTTAGTTACTTTAATTTCCATAATATCATGCCATTTAATTGAGTTTCCTGTTTCAGAAGTTTTAACAGACAAGATTCTCAATTCTTGAGACAACTTTTTAAAATTTAAAAAGTCATTATATTGAAGAGGATGCGCCATGTAAGTGTGTTTATGGCGTGCTAAATATGACAGGATATAATTGTGGCGGGATAAAAAGATCACCTGCGCGCAAGATGGCAGCTGATATTGCGCTATGGGCAGAATCTCCTTCATTCTGCCCATGAAATGATTCAAAGAAACGTAAAGAAGCTTCTTCTATGTTCGAAAAGTTAGCAACTGCATACAAAAGCATTGCAGCAACGACAGAATTTTTATTGTGCCCGCTGCATCTATCTAAAAACAAGGCTACTGACTTAATAGTTTTTTTAGAGTCGTATTTTTGTAAAGCATATATACACATGAACCGATTTCCGACGCACCTCTTTGGCTACTTGGCTCACTCCAAATGAAACAATGACATTCCTTTGAAGCGATATCGTAAAAAGTAAAGTTATAGTTTGCTAAACGTCGTTTATAAAATAGAGCATTTTCTTTTGACTGTGGCAAGTAAATTACCTGCTGAAGATCAAAGCTTGCACATCCAATAGTGCTATCTCCAGCTAACACCTTCCTTTTAATGATCTTTTTAAGTTCCCTTACTTTAGTCTTTTCTGCAACATGTCTATTGAACTTATCTATTATCTTCTCTTTTAAAGCTGGATCTCCTTTTCTGTAGGACAAACATAACGAGCACTGGTCCTTTGGCCGGTGGAACATCTAAACACCTTACGATACAAATCAAGTGAAGGTTTTTCCTCATTTGGACTTAATTTTTCAAGAAGCATATTGTACATCTTTGATACCGTTAATTCGGGGTGGAGATATTCCCTGCTAGAACTAGCACGAACATAGTGAGCTTCTACCTTGGGAAATCTTTGGATGTGATTTAAAATTGTAGTTCGAAGGATATTATCACGTTCAATTACCCTGACTGCCTGTCTACCACCTCTTCTTTCTCCTTCTAGTACCCCACCTGAAGTCAGCGAAGTTCTCATTGTTTTTTCGGATATCCCCAACGTATGCAAAAAGAATGTTTTACACACCAAGTATTTTTTGTGATTCAATGTCAAAAAATATTTGTGACTTTTTTGTCTTCGAGACTGCTCTTTCTTGGTAGTTTTGGTAGCCGTTTCCAGAACTTCAATATGGCAAACAATAAATTCACGTTGGGATGCCAAATTTTCTAGATTTGTAAATGATGTAAATAATTCCATTCTTTCTTCTTCACTCAGTAAAAAGCACTGACGCATCCACTTTTTGCATTTATTAACGTCGCATCTTTGTTTTAGCTTCCGTGCCGGTACGACTGCTCCTGTCTTCGTGCTGGTATATTCTTTTCCCATATCCCTTAGTTTCTTTGCTATTTTTTTTTTGTTTACCCTGGACTTTTTTAATAAAGTCTGATTTTCTCTGCTTTCACCTTCTACGTATCGTTTTTTTTTCTTGCGGGATTTATTATGACTTGTACAAGAATCGTTGTACTCCAAGAAGTGTTCATAGCACAGCAATTTAAGGCATAAGTGGCATCAGCTCCATACTTCTTTCTTGCAATAAGTCGCCTCACAAGTCTGTACGTACGTAGGATCTTCGCGATCGGAGATGTCCTCTAAATAACTACTTAAGTAATTGCTCTTCATTTCCTCAGAATCATGGCCGTTAGTACTCCCATAGTTTTCCAATATTCCCCCAGACAAAAATACTGTACTGCTTTGGTCCTGTAATCACGTTTGCTCTATATTTATTTGATGAGCTTGCATGGAACCTGAACATCCATAGCGTACTTTTTATTTTGAATATTACACAAAAAATAACACGTTAACTAAAGAAAACCCTTTATCTAGCGCTAAACCGTAACCAAGCACATACTCAATCGAACTAAACACGTTGCGTCTTCGATCACTCATAAGAAAACAAAAATATGCAGGTATTGACAAGAAAATTCTGAGATAAGCCGAATAGTGTAAGTCGACACCGACATTTAATCAATTTCACAAAGTGGCTTAACTGAGATACGCCTTAGAATGACCAGATAATATGGAGAATTCTAAATTTTACAAAGAGGCGTAACTTAAGTCTGTTTGTAAAATTGTACCTTATAATAAATCTAGATACGCCTGTCAGTTAATATGCTGTAAGTCAGAACGTAGAAAGGATCGAGTTACGCCACTTCGTGATATTGTGCGCCATGTAATGTGGTATGTAAAAACGGGCTTAACTCAATTTCGCGTTTTTTCGAGTTACGCCACTTCGTGATATTGACGACGATATTTCCTAGACATGATGCCTTCTATTTCACTAGTCGGTCTTTGTCAGAAAAACATCCCCATACCAAGACATTATAACTTTCATGTTTTATTGTGGGCTTACTGTACTTAGGGTTATTTCTTTGATTTATTGGACATTTAACTCATGTCATACCATCCGATCCGAATAAATTAAATGTACTTTCTTCTGACCGTAAGATGTTTTTACATTCACTATAATTCTAACGCGCTGATGTCTATTTTTCATTGGTCTCCTCTTCCTTTTTTTCATCGCATAAACGTCTTCGAATAGATCGAACTGAGAGAGATAGGGTTGGATGAGCTTTTTTATATATATCTTCAGCAAAGGTAAATGGATTTTTTATAGAACATCTTCTCAGTACTGATGTATCAGCTTGTCAGTTCTAGATGTAGTTTTTTTTTAGGTCTACCTGGTTTCCGAATAATAGCAGCACTTCCTCTAGTTTGCCAAAATTTGTTTACAAACAACACTTTTATGTAAATTTAGTTCTTTAGCAATTGTCACTTGTTTAATTCCGGCGTTGTGCTTCTCAATTATAAGTTTTTTTATTTGAACTGTTAAATTTACACCTCCAGGCATATTCTGGTGAACAATTGAGCTTCTCAAAAATTAAAAACGAACTGATCTGAACAAGAACTATTCAGTTAATAACG
This sequence comes from Anthonomus grandis grandis, assembly GCF_022605725.1. NCBI lineage: Eukaryota > Metazoa > Arthropoda > Insecta > Coleoptera > Curculionidae > Anthonomus > Anthonomus grandis. The sequence goes on from NC_065548.1 coordinate 47,156,998, forward strand.
TGTGTACAAGAAGTTTCTCCATTTATGTCCACATGAAAAAAGACTGTGCATTAATTACTCAGATTCCTTTGATAAAAATCTGGATTTTTTGTATGTATTTATTGCTCAGGTTAAGATTGTTTAGTACATAAGATTAGAAAATAAATTAAAAGTTTGTGCATTTTTGGCCGGCACTGTATACCTAATTTCGATGTCTTGGATGAAGTTATTTATCTTCAGCCCAAACTCAATAAAACCACAAATTACCTAAAAAGTCAGATACGTTAGAAACTCTTGCTTGAATTAATTAAAATCCTACATACTCCTCTGAGTATCATGCTGTTTGTTTCAATGCGTGAATTTAGTATATTGACCGTACCCCAATTTGTATGGTGTTCGAATTGAAATCATCTACACTATAAAAAGTCTTCATTTTGAATCCTTCACAAGAATTGCTGAGAATACTCTTCTGAATATTATGAATGACGTTCTTTTATGAAATCACATCCACTAGTTTTTTATATGCTGACCTTCAAAGGGACTAATCACTGGAAGATCAAACGTTGTCCTAAGATATCACTACTTTAGGAGTCAGATATTTTTAGAACTATTACACTTGTCTCACTTTAAAGCTCACAGAGAGCATAAAGATACTTCTTTTATCGCAATACTTACATACTAGTTTTTAAAAGTTTTAACTTTTATAGTAGTGCTCGGTTACCTTGAAGAATCGGAACTTTTAACTTAATAAATCACTTTAAATCCTACACAACAATTGCTGACAACTGACTTGATATTTTTTATTAAAACGTTAAAATTGTTGTCCATATTAGATAAAAAGTTGATGATGGTCTCAGAAAATAGAAACTTCGAATTTTAAAAACATCAGCACGTTATGTATGGGTCTTAAAATTATATTGGATTTTCTCTATCTATAAGAATATAATTAAAGAAATAATAAAAAAGCACATTTCCGGATATGTTCTGTAGTATTGGAAATTTAACAATAGCATTTTATTTGACATCCAATTACCCGACTTTGTCAAGTCGAACCAAACAATTCAAATACTAAGTCTTAAAATGAAATATTTGCTACTATTATGGTTTCAAAGTGTTCATATATTTTTTCTTTAAAAATTCAATATCCAGTCATATGGTTACAAGTGCGTTTTTTACGGTAACAGCATTTTGATAGATTAACCCTCATAGTTTTAAGTGTTTTGATAGTTTTAAATGTTAATATTTTTTCGATGTTCATTGGGATATTGGGTTTAAGTAGTTATTATCATTATCGTTATTATTCATGATAATTAACTTATATTTTTTTAAAAGTTCATTATGCTTTTTAAGCTTATGGGGTGGTTCATATATATTAAAATGACAAAAAACCACTTCCTATTTTATAAATTTATAATTCATTACTGATTATTGACATCAAAAATTATTTTCTAATTCACGGTCACGTTAGATTTATGAACCACCTTGTGTTTTCAACTTGCTTTTGGTTTATTGCCTATTGTTGTGCATTTTTTTGGCACACTGATTATCGTTCCAAAAATGGGAAAATGCAAAAAATCTACTCCATATCCGCCAGCTGACCATCCGGTATCAAAGGAAAATAATTTACTACTTACTCTGTTGTCCACTTTTGAACTTAAAATCCGATAATTAAATTGATGGTATATTTGGAGTTGATTTATTGTAGAGTGCTATATGCCAAAAGGACTTCATTACATCAACGCAATTTTTGAAAACTAAAGTTAGGATACGGAAATATTCCATTTATCTATTTTAACCGAACAACATTGTAAACTATATTTGCGTTGATATTAAGTCATATTGATATCAAGTTTATTTTTATAATTGTAGCTCCTCTTCGCTAGGACTGCTTCCCTTATGTTAATATGCACATTAAATAAATTGCAATAATCACTCACTGCTTTAATTTCACCTGCACAACCTTCTTCCCGCTTATTGTATATTTTTTTATAATTTAACCCATGACCACCCAATTTAAGTTGCTTGTAAATAAATATTAACTTTTCACCGCTTAAAGGTCTTCGGCTTAATAAATATTTTTGGGCTTTCTTTGTCTTAATGTTTTTGCAAAAAAATTTTCATGACGGTTAGTAAGTAGCACCAAAAATATAAAGTGTAAACCATGGTTGCACAGACTTATTAAGACTAGGGGCCACTCGAGCAAATCATGAACCGATGGCCGCCAGAAGTACAGGTAAACAAAGACAATAAAGAATTGATAATAATTTATTAAAACTGAAAAGTGGTGCTTACAATCTTTTCATTTGCGAGACGGTTTCGATTTTTTGTTTTATTATTAATTAGTATTGAAAAAGTTTGTTCACATTATACAGATCGTGTTTTCGTTCGTTACTTATAGGAAACCCCATAGAAGCGAAATTTTGCAACGTCGCGCGTGTACGAGTGCTTGCGACAGAGCACCGCCCCGGTCGCACAGTGCTTCGACCAATGGACAAAAATCGAAAAAGTGACTTGTTTTTCAGAAGTATTTAAATACCTTATCTTAAAGACCACAAACTAATAGCCACTATTCCACAAAAATGTTATCGCAAATAGCATTTTTTGTTAATAAATATTAGCGCCAAAAATAATAAAATCTCGTGCGTTGACCAGTACCTTTTTGTTATTAAAACTTGAGTATACTTTGTTGGTGTTTCAGGACAAGCGGTTAAAAGTTGAAATCTTTTTTAAACATGGACAGTGTACAACAAGGTATGTACTTTAATATCATGTATTAAAAAATTTAAAAGTCGTTTATCATTTAACCATAATAAATGTAAAAGTAGTTTGCAATTATTTTATATTTCTCTTTAAATTTGAAACTTTGAAAAGGCATATAAAAAAAGCCTCTTAAAACCATTTGTAGTTTTTTACATTTTATTGTTAATACATTTATATATTATCATTTCGTATATAGTTTATCTGCGTCAGTCTGCGACGAAGCTTTAAATTTTTTTTTCAGAGGATGTCAAATCAATAAAGAAAGCGGATCTTTTTGAGTCATGGCTAGAACATCGGAATTAAAATCCAAAACTATTTATTCATGAAAAAATCCATTCCCTTTTAAATTTGAGCAATCCGTTGCCTCAAGTTGAAACTCACTTTACCAAGCAAAGCAGAAATAAAATGAATGACCTTAATAATTTTATTTTAAAATTTCAAAACGGAACTACTTGTATAGTATCATTTAAAATGTTGTTCACTATGATGGATGGTAGTGTAGCAAATATTCTCTCTGACACAAACGCAATATCCAGATGCATCATCTGTGGATCAAGTCCGAAAGAAATGAGTTTGCCAAATACCAACCGTTCTTCAAAAGTAGAAAACTACAGCTTTGGTTTGTCCACATTACACTGCTGGATAAGATTTTTTGAGTGCTTACTTTACATTAGTTATCGATTGCAAATAAGATCTTGGCAAGTTAAAGGAGCAGAAAAAAAGAAAATAGTGGAAAACAACAAAAAGAAAATACAGTCAGATTTTAAATAAAAAATGGGCCTGATTGTGGACAAACCAAAGCAAGGATACGGGTCAAGCAACGATGGCACTACAGCTCGCTTTTTTTACAATCCAGACTTAAGCTCTGAAATAACAGGAATAGACAAGCGTCTTATAATAAGTTTTTCGACTATTCTTGGAACTCTTTCTAGTGGCTGTCACATTCAGGTACTAGAGTTTAAGAAACTTTTAGATGAGACTAAATAATTATATTCAGATTTATATAATTGGTATTACATGCCAAGTAGGCATAAGGTTCTGGTACACGGATCTGAAATACTTGATTCATTTCCTTTACTTATAGTACAACTTTCCGAGGATGCTTTAGAAGCGAGACATAAAGAGGCAAGAAAATATCGATTATTTCACACCCGCAAGTATTCTAGGACAAAATGTAATATGGATTTATTAAAAAGACTACTTTTAACATCAGAGCCCATTATCTCATCGCAAAGGACAGTCACTTCAAAGAAAAATGAGAATCGAAACCGGGAATTATACGAGAGGAAAGGACATTAATTGATGATATAGACATAAATTAAGAAGATTCTGTCAGCAGTGATTTTAGCGATAATTCTGATTCAGAATAATTTTCCTTAAACCTATACATAATATGTGTACATATTTTCCATATCTTTTTTAAGTTAAGATTTTTTTGTTATAGTTTTCAGTTTTAGTTAAAATACAAACAAAATTTTTCAAAAAAATAGTTTTGATTAGATTAATTTTCACATAAAACTTAAAAGCATTTTCATGCTTAGTTTTAGTACTGTTTATTTTTTGCTAAATTTAGGAGTTATTTTTTCCCACTTTTTACATTTATTATTTGTATCTATAATATTTTTTGCCGTATTTCCTTTGAAAATTGAATTGAAAATGAAAATTCCTTTTTGAAAAATTTGTAGTTGTGTGTATATACCTTTTTATTAATGTGTTAAATACATTATATGTATAGTGATTACATATAATGTATTTATATAGTTTTATATATTATACAGTTTTTTTTTGATTAAATTTCTCTCGTAAGAAATACCAGCATACTAAAGGTTACGAAAAAGAAATCAACTTTTACACTTATGGAAGTTATAGATATCGTAAATTTGTTGTGTAATTGTATTGTTGTTATTAAAAGTTAAGTAAATAATTTAATTTTCATAGGGTAAATCGGCAAGTTACTGTTATTTTTTTTTATAAGAAAACTAAAAAGCAACATTTTTATTTGTCCAGCTCTTAATGTATTGGTCGCATATTTCCCTGTAACATTAGATATTAAATTCTCTAAATTCTTCAATGAAAGGGCCTTTTATTTGTGCAAAGTTGCATAAGTTTCGTAGCATTACGCTTAGCCTAATAGAAGTAACTGATTTGTGTCCCAAGGTCCTATATACTCGAAGCACTGTGGGCCGGCCCGAGGACGAGATTAGTAAACATCTGACTTTCGTGGGAGCTGCGTCGTTTGGCGACAAAATTTACCAAAATATTACTCGAAAATCCAGACATTTTTAAAATATTTATTCTAATGCGGGTTTTACAGACATGACAATGTGTAAAACCCGCATAGAATTGTAATCTTAAAATGTTTAATATGCTGTGTTTTGCATAATGAAAATCTAATCAGCACTCTGATAAAAATATAATAAAAAATCAGAAATAAAACTCTAATAAATAAACTTAACAACATATCATTTTTTAAATAAAAGGCTCAAATAAACCGCCTTCTTTCTCTAAACAAAATCTTAACCTATCGTAAAAGCTATTTCGCACCTCCAAAAGAGTTTCAGGTAAAATGGAATTGGCACCTTCGACAATTTTATTTCGCAGCTCTTCTAAATTTGTTGGCCTACTAAATTAATGCTTGTAAATGGTCTGCTTAAGGTAACCCCACAGATAAAAGTCATTTGGAGGCAAATCTGGAGATCTAGGTGGCAATTTAATATCGCCAGTCCCACCAATAAGGCGGTTAGGAAAAGTATTTGTTAAAAATTCTTTTACCCTAGTCGCGTTATGAGCAGGACAGCCATCTTGCTGAAAATAAACCGATCCCAGGTCTACATTAGGTAGGATTTGAATGGGAGGAAGAACTTGATTTTGCAGCAACGCAAGGTACTTTTGGGCGTTTAAAGTGCCATCAATAAAAAATGGCCCTATATCATTGTCGCCCAAAATACCTGCCCAAACATTCAATTTCTGAGGAAACTGAAAACTTCTGTGCTCGTTTTCCTGAGACCAATACCGAACAATGGAAGGATTGTGTTTGCCTGGTCTTCGGGAAATATTTCCTGAGTTTTTGAATAATTGAAACATTTGTACCCATATTTTTTCCAGATACGGGCAACAGTTTTATTGCTCATTCCCAGTTCCTCTCCAACACTTCTAGTGGACCGTGTCGAATCAAGTTCTAGGGTAGTGCAAACCATTTCTTCCCGCCGTTCTATATCCTGGACCACTTCAACAGGTGGTTCTTGACGTTTTGTGTGGCATTTTTTACAATCTTGAAGACAAAAAGATGTCTCAAAATTTGTAACCACATTTAAAACCGTTTTTGTACAAGAAATCGGTCTATTCTCGAATGTCACTGAAAACAAATCTCTACATTGTACCTTGCCGAAAATGGCCGAATTGCCTCCATAAAACCATTTAATTAGTTGACCTCTTTCGGAAGGGGTATAAACAGCCATAGTGAAAAAAACTCGAAAATAACGCTCAAAAATTATTAATGCAACGTGCAGTAACACAACAAAGTGAGGTCTGCTGACTCCCGGTCAGTGTTGCCACCCTCGACCCTAACGAATTCGGTAAAAGGCTTCGTAAAAAATCGGTAGATTTCGGTAGATTTTATAAATGCAATTGAAAACGTATTATATTATAATAGGCAGTGTTGTCGTTTCTCTACTTGGCAAAATCTCAGAAGTTCACATAAAAAAAAACATGGGTTTTTAAGTTTTTTTAAACAAACCCCATGTTTTAATTTATAATTTATTATGGTTAGGTTTAAGTTGTTTCTAATGTTAAGTCATCCTTAAATAGGTAGGGTGCAAGTGGCCATATTAATATTATTTAAATAAAGAATTAAGCTGGGTATATTAAAAAAGCAACTTTTTATTAGCTGGTTTATTAGACTGTATAAATTAAAGTTACATTTATTTTTTAATTCATTAAATGAGTCAGGAAAGAACACATAGATACCATAAGTGAAATAATCTTATACAAAATTGATATAAAAAAATTAGCTTTTAATTTAATCCTCGCAGGAGTTTTTTCCTTTTAAATTGAAATCTGTTATTTTTGAAATAAGGTTATTTTTAATAGGAAAAGTATGGCATAAATCTTTGTCAATAAATTGTTTGGTATATAGTAGACCAGAAATCGTTTTTGTTTCAAGGCGATTTCCTGCTTCTCTTACTTTAAACATTGTCTCTGTTAAAGTAAAAAATCGGTAGAAAACTATGGTAATTCGGTATATCGTAAAGTAAGAGGCTAAATCGGTAGATCTACCGAAAAATCGGTAGAGGTGCCAACACTGCTCCCGGTTCAAAAAATAAAAACGAAAAATTCCGCCGCCTGCAAGCCGCAACCAAGCGGTGTTGCCATTATTTTGGGTAATACGTAGCTCACGATAACACGATCTGTATAGGTAGAACCAAATAAGCTGGCACATGTCAGAGCGTTTATGCGCAACACTTTGTAAATATTTTTATCAATGCAGCGGTAAAAGTTCAGCAATTCTCCTTCGTTGAATTTGTTGCGTAAATCTTGGTAGTTTTGAACGTCGATAATTTCTAACTGCATTGACTCTGGCGCATATTCAACTGAAATTGTGAAAGGATTGCTAAATATGTCCAACAGAGGTTTCACTTTTTTAAACTCCGAAAATCTGTTTTAAAAAGATTGAATCAAAATATCTAGCTTTTCTAACTAAAATTAATCGCAGTTTTGTTGAATTTTTCAGCGATTTTCTTATAATTTGGAAAATGATTGTAATTTCCAGAATTCAATTGCGATCTGAAAAGTGTCAGCTTGCATTGAATGAATGATACATGAGCGTAGAGCTGGGATATCATTTGATTTTTGCCTTGAAGCCGTGTGTTCAAGACATTCAAATAATTTGTAATGTCAACTAAAAAAGCCAAATCACACAACCAATCGGGATTTTTAAGTTCCGGAACATCCCTTTGCTTTTCCGCCAGAAATATTCCAACTTATTCTATTAAATTTAGAAATCGTTCCAATGTCAATCCACGACTTAGCCACCTTACTTCTGTGTAATACAGTGAATCTCCGTATTCGCTTTCGATGTCATCAAGGAATTGTTTGAATTGTCTGTGATTAAGTCCTTGTGATTTTATGAAATTTACAGTCGAAACTGCCACTTTCATGACATTTTGAAATTCAATTTTTTTAGAACAGAGTTAGTTCTTGGCTTCAGTGAAACTGTATGACACCTTCTGCGTTTATGTTTTTTTCTTGCAGATTCTTTTTCAGCAAAGTAACTAGCCCGGAATTGAGCACCGTCAGTCACAACTCCCGATAATTTTAATAAGTCCCAATCAGTTTTTGAACAGTCATCCAAAAGTACATCGAGTATATCAACTCCTTTGGTTTGACCTTTCAATTAACACAAGACTTTAAAATCTTGAGTAACACCTCGTATGAATATGAGAAGTTGAGCTGTGGAACTAATATCAGTGGATTCGTCGAGTGCTAATGAAAAAAATTCAATGATCTTAGTTTTTTCATTTAATTGTTCCGCAATATTACCTGAAATTTAAAGACACAATTCGTCTTTGGATAGTCATACGATTCAGTCGAATTTTCTCAAACTTTTTTGCTGCTTCTGTACATCCTTTTACAAAATCGCTTTGCTATCAGTCGAGAAATTTCATAACTAACTTCTGTAGTTGTTTCTGAATCTTGAATGGATTTTGTAAACATAGCTTGCTGCCCAATAAGCTCCCGTTTTAAAGACAACCTTTTTTGCTTTCTTAATTTGCCTGTAAACTTGGTAAAAGAAGAATGAAGCGTTTTATAGTGCCTTTTTACATTATATTCCTTTGCAATCGCAACAGAATTCTTGCAAATTAAACAAGCGACTTAAAAAGGTATTTCTTAGTCCAAATTTCCTGAAACTGCCGATTTGCATCTTTAACCTTACGTTTTTTTAGTAGGTCCTGGCTTCTCCATGTTGCGTTCTAATTTTGGGGAGATTACCACAGCACTTAAAAATAATTACAAGTATCTACTTAAATTACCCATCCTTTTTTAATTTAGCATAAATAATTGATTAGATAGTATTCCTCAGAAATGTTAATATTTTAATACAGATTTTATATCTAAAATAATGACGTAGGTATTACAGTTAGAGAAATTCTGAAAAAAAAAATTATTTGTTTTATTTTAATATTCGGTTAACATTAAAGCTAAATTTGATTAAAATCTATTAAATAGGTAGAGAAACACTTATTCATAACACAGTTTTACTTACGATTTCACAATTCAATTATACACGGCACTTGACGGATTAACACTGCAACAGGAAATCTACGTTGATTGTGGATCAAAATATATGACACTGGCTAGTCGAGTTAAAATCTACACTAGAACTATTGCCTCCCCAAAATACTATTAAACTGCACTTATTCTCAATCACTTATTACTTCGCTTTGTATTTTCGCGCTTATTTCTTTCTGTCTTTCTGACATCAACTTCTCTCAAATTAAAACCGAACTGCCGGTCGCTGCGGTTAGCGTGGCTTTTATACCGCGCATACGACTCTGGGAGCTTCGTGTATATCACAGATGTAAATAGTAGGGGTGGTAAGATCAGTTCCTTTTTGGGATCAGGTGCACCTGCTCCAGTTCCGGCTGTGAACCTAGCTCCGTTAATCAGGTGCAGGTGCACCGGGCTGAACCAAGATTCGAACTATGGTTTTTATTTTTATGGCCCTCTCCTATTTACTGTTCCCACCTTTTAGTCTTATAGTTATCATGTATGAATTTATGAAAGCAAATAGCAAATAGTTCAAATCAAATACCCCTTTTAAGAATTTAATAACTTATATATTTCTGCTTGGCTTTGGAATTGATATCCCGAGAGGATTAAACCATTGAAATTGTATGTTTGGCTGTTTCGCTGTTCTGTTCGACAATCTGCGGTTAGTTGGCGGCAACTGCACTGTAATCTTTTATTTTAATTAATCAGTAATTTTTTATCTATTTTGTTACTACAACTGTTCTAGAGTAGATAGTAGATATTATTCTATTTTTCGTAATTTAACTCCTTTCATAATTCACAAAAACTAAAGTATTTAAATTTAATTTTCACAAATTGTCAAGTCCAAACCGCCATCATTATAAAATTCTCTAACGTAATATCTGTCCGAGTCCGACTAAATCCTAGCTTTAGCTCCTGTTGAGAGTTGGGATCTGGCCGGTAGGTGCACGCCGGATTCGTTTCGAACCGGTTCAAGATCTGACGTTACACTAACAAATCCGTAGTGCACCTACACCTGGGTATTATAGGTTTTGGGATCAGGTGCACCGCTCCGAAATGGCGAACTAGGTCCAAAAGAGCAGGTGCAGGTCTTTTATACCATCACTAGTAAATAGCTCCGCACATCCGTAAATAACTCCGTGCGGAGCTATTTACATCTGTGGTGTATCTACCTACGCGAGCAATCGGGAATTCGGGACTATTGCTATCTCGCTTGCTCACATCGCGCTAGAAAATTCTTGATTTCTCTACTATTTTGAACTTTATATAAAGGCGGCAAGCAATGTTACTTGACTTATCATTTTTGGGCGCTAGATTCAAATAGCGCGCGCGCGATATTCAAATTACTTTTCGAACAAATTTTTTTTTGGTTTTATCTGGGATAGAATTCAATATTTTTCGAATGTACAACCAATATTCGACCGGCGCGGCGGGCCGCGGTCTGTGCATCAATGGTGTAAACTGAGCAAACTCTATTACCATGCACAATGATTTGTAAAGTTATATCAAACGTGAAAGTGCCGTTATATTTTAGAGCAACCTCATCATCATTCAGCCCTTTATGACCATTGTTAAACTTAGATCTCCCCAGTCATTTTCCATTCCAATCGATTTTGTGCTGTTTGTATCCAGTTGCTGCGGATTCTTTTCAAATCGCGTTGGCGGTCTTTCTCTACTTTGCTTGTCCGTTCTAGATCTCCACTCAAAAAGCCTTTTTTCTGGCCTTAAAGTTTAGTTCCACTTAAGCATCACAATAGTTCCAACGATATAGCTGCCATCAGTTCTACTGCGCAAATCCTCGTGTCTTATGTGGTTCCCCAAGGTCACATCAAGCATGGATCTCTCCATCTTCCTCTATGTCACTCGAAGCTTGGAACATTGAAAGGCCACAATTAGTAAAAATCAACAATTTTGTTTGATTCCGGAAATTACGCGTCAGGATTTCGGTGGGCGATGCAACAAACCTATATACAATTTTTTCGAAAATTCAAAATTAAGATACAGGGTGTTAAAAAAAATTGTTTTTTCTTATTTTTTTTTAATGTACTGATTTTCGCCACTGATTTACCTTCGTTTCTTTGTATTCACCCTATTAATTTAACGCTAGTCGTCAATAACAAAAGGCTTAAGCTGTCATTCACCCTAGGAAATTGACTTAGAACTTTTGTGTTTTAATCTTTTTATAAATTTCGATGCCAATTAGAGCATCGAAATATCTTTTAAGAAGGTTTTCTGAGTCATCGCAGAATTAGAAGTTTCCGAAAAAAACGACTTTAAACATTAACCGTACCGTAAAACCCCATAACATTGAACACTTTTCGGCTTTCGTCTTTTGCAGATTCTTAACAATATACAATAGAGAAATAGTATTGTAAGCATATTGGGGGGACCAACAATACCTTTAAATATATAGAACAAAATGTTTACATTTAGGCAAGTAACACCCTTTTTTTTAAAAAAAAATAGGGTGTTCAATGTTATGGGTACAGAGACATAACTTTGAATGAAGCTTTAAAATCACTTTAATGTTCAATTTATTGCGCCGTAATTGTTTCATTGAACAAAAAAAAGCATATACTATGTGTTAATATTTTGCGTATCTACATAAAAAAACTTGCAATGAAATTAAACACTCATAAAATTATTAATAGATATTTATTGAAATAAACAAATAAACGAATTGTTTAACAAAACGCAAATGAACAAATAAAAGGTACATAGGTTAGATATTACCTAAAGATACAAAAGATTAGGTATTAATTAAACATAAACATAACATTAATTTTTTTTGTTAACAAAAAATAACAAATACCCGTAAATACCACTCACGCCAACTAAATCATAATTATTTATATATTACCTAAAAAAATAACATAAATAGGTATTACCTAGGTTAGATACTAATTAAAAGGAAACAAATTTCCTTTTTCGGCAGAGGGCAGGTTGAGATCAGAAGTGAAAGGACCTGTATGATAGGACCTGAAAGAAAAATTATAGTAGTAATAGAATTATATCCAAAAAGGTAATAAAAATAGTAATACCTATTAAATATTTCCTAAATCTTCATTGAAAGTAAAATGCTCCCTAAACTATGTAGGATTTCTTAATGTGCATTTTATTTAGCTACAATCAATAGAAGATATGTCTTCCACTTGGGGGAAAATAAAAGTTGAGGGTTTTTGCCCATATCGTCGAAGACAACTCACTTTAAAGCCGCTTTCATCCTTGAAAATGATTTTTGAGAACTTTTTTTGCCTCCTTTTTTGTTCCTTCGTTGTATATAAATTCGGCCAATACAAAATTGTAGGCAGGAAAATCAGAAACTGTTTGAAAAGAAGGGCTGTAGGTTGAACTCTCTAATGGAGCGCAAACCTTTGATGTCTGCCCAGGGGACTCGGGGAAACAGAAGCTAAAGAAGCACTTTCTTCAGAGCTGCTTAAGCACAAGGTTTCTTGTTCCTTTTGGACAATGGTAAGAAGATCTTCTTCTTCCGACGAATCCATATATACAATATTGTTAGAATCGCTGCTATCGCTTTCTTCTGACGAGACTGACGATCGGTTATAATTTTTTAAAGCTTGCTTTTTGTTTTCCAAAGTTTTTCTGGCAGCTCCTTTGCTGGTTGATGGGATGTTATTCTGTGGGGTGAGATCTTCAAAGGCGATACTTTTTCCAGGAGCTACGTCTATTTTAGACCTTTTTCTGGAAGGGGCATTGGTATTTCTTTCTCCGTATCTCATGTTCATTAACATATTTAAAACGACATCCGAAACCACCTGAGAACTACTAAGATCATTATTTTCATTGGGCTCTTTCGGAAACCGACCTAATACTTCCATGGTTCCACTTAATGGTTCCATGGATAAATCCCGCATTTCTTGAATCCGGATACCAAGTTATTGGACTTTCAATCTGGTGCAACAGCATCACATAACGATTTCAATAATCGAGGAAATATTTCTTTTGGTAACACTTGCGACTTTTTTTTTAGCGACTGTTTCCATGTATCTAATATGGATCTCCATTTTCGCTTTAAAGGCAACATCTAGCGGCTGAGTGATGTGGGTAGAATTTTTGGGAAGACAACAAAATGAAATATTGTTTTCTTGAACTGCTCGCATTACCTCTTCAGAGAAATGACTTGAGAGATTATCTTCTATGAGTACGACTCGCCCTTCAATGTTTTTTCGAAAAGGTATAAATGAATTTAGGAACCAATCGGCAAAAATAACTGCGTCAAACCAACCGCTCTTACTGCGATTATATCGGGTATTTTTTTGGTCCTCCTTCAGTCCAGGTTTGCCACAGATTTTCAGCCTTATATACTACGTACGGTGGGAGTATACGTCCATCCGCAGATCCACAGAACATTACGGAAATGCTACTTTTCGATGAATCTCTGATGCGTTTGGGGTATTTTATGCCTCTTGGAAAAATAGCTTTTTTCGTCCCCGGGTCATCTGACAAATTTGTCTCATCATAATTAAATAACCTGTTTGGAGGTAAAGGCTCACCGTTTTCAAAAACTATTTCTTTTAAATTGGAAAAGTATTGCGTCATTTTCTCAGGTGTTATGCTTGCCTTAGATTTTTTCAAATTTTGACAAATTTTTAAAGTGAGATCATTTTTGTGTCTTCTAATAAATCTGAGACACCACTTCTTACTGGGCAACTTATTTTCAGGCAATTGAGGAGCATCTATTCCGTGCTTAAGGATTAGTTGCTGTACCAAGTGAGACAAATCTGTATAATCAAATGGAAAACCCCGTTCACTTACAAGTAGGACGTGTCGCACAATAGCATTTTCCAGTTCTACCGGAAGGACAAATGGTTTTCCAATTTTTCCAGTGTGGCGGTTGTTTAACTTATTGAACAATGTGCCTTTTGGAAAACCGTATTGTTTACTCGCCTGACAAAGGCTAATTCTTTTATTTTTTATCATATTCAGCACCTTTTCAAGATTTTCTTTATCTTCGACATTATTATAGCGCCAGTATTTACGTTTTAGATTTTCCGCCGACATTAATGTAGTCTAAAAGAAAAAAAAGTCCTATATTAATATTACTTCCCTGTTTTAAAAATGCACCCATAACTTTGAACAGCCGTTCAAAGTTATGGGTAGTTTTTGAAATTTAGAGGTTAGGTTATAAAATGTAACTTTAAAATAATTATACCCCAAAATTCAAGTTTACCCATATACTTACGGTTTTATAAGACCCTAGAGCTCCCAACAAATACAAAAAAAAGTCTTTACAACAACTGTGTGGTCAGATGCAAGTTAAAGTTTTCGCACTACAAATTTACCGGCATTTTTAGACAAACCGTTTAATGTTTGTAGGATGAACAATATAAATCGAAGCGTCCAATGCGCTGAAGGAATGTATTAGTGTAGGATTGGTCTAACGTATCGAACAGTGTTTGTCGATATTATAAATTGTCTAGGCGTGATGTTAGAGATAATATGTTTTTATGGCTTTTTGTTCAACGTTATATGACCGTTCAAAGTAATGGGGTTTTATGGTACCTGTAATAATTAAAAATTCGTATTTTCAAAATTAACAAAGCAAGTCGTGAAACGAAACGCATACACCGTGTCGTAAGCTACCGACATGACAGGTCGATGAAATCGGATGCCGTTTTTTGTTTTCTTTGGGCAGGGTTCCAGGGTTTGATGTGTGTGGTGAGCGAGAGCACTTGGTCAAAACAGCTTTGTTTCGGTCTGGGACTAGCCTGTTCTATTGTTGCTTATTCGGTTATATACAGCTTGTAGCTCGTGGATAGCAGTGGGTCTATAGCTTTTGGGTGAGTTCACCGGTTTGCCTGGTTTGAGAATAACTATGATTTTAGATCTTTTAAATTCCTTGGGTTGATTTCCTGTCCGTAGTATGTGGGCGAAATATTCGTGCAACCATTTGATCGCAAATTTCGAGTCTATTAGAAATTCAGGACTGATGTTATTGAATCCAGGAGCCTTTCCGGGCTTGAGATCTTGAATTGCGGTCGATATTTAGCTTACTGTGAAAAATCAGGAGTATTCCGTCTCTTTTGCTGAGGTTTTAAGGTGTCGGAGGTCTCGTTTAACTTTTACTATGTGATCTTTGTCCTTTGGTACTCTGGACGTTACTACTATATGAGATGCTACTGCGTTTGGCGAAATAGTTCCTTTTCATCCTTGTATACGTAATCCACCCTAGATTTCCATATTCTTCCTATACCACTCCCTAGATTTCTTAGGAATGCCCATGCGTTTCTGCTTGAGGTCTGGAAATTCAAGTGCGTTGTATTGAGCCTATTAAAACCTGCTTTCTGCAAGTATCCATTGCTCGCACTGCACATTCAGCACCAATAAATCCAGTAAAATTTTTCTAACTTAACCCTAGGCCACAGCATAAGGAAGACTGTAATTATTTAAGCTGTGCCTAGGCGACGCCATAAATGCTTTTACGCAGTACAGCTTAGTATAACATCCCTATGTCATTATGCTTGATGTTGTTATGTTGCGATTGTATGAAATAGGTAAAGGGCGTGCGATACATAATTAATTTAATGTCTCCGATAGAGCTGAGCATCTTGTTATTATGTAACTTTATCCAGTCCTTGATTCGCAAAAGATTCCAGAACATTGTTGGATTTCGTTTCTCAGAATATTTATCATTTTAACCATTGACTTCAGCAATTATTTTTATTGTGTCTCTTTCTTTTTTAAGTATATTAATATTTAGTAGATATGAACTAGGAAATGTAAGGTAGGTATTTATTACTTTTATACTGAAAACAGGGGTTGCGGTCATGTAACTAAAAATGTCATGTTGAAAAAGTAGGCCGTTTTAAAAAAAAAGACCGAGTGATAAAATTTACATTTTAAATGTCTTGTAAAACATATTAATTCATAAGGTTACCGCAACGCGGAAGAAGCAGACTATCGTGTCCCGAAATTGAGAAGCTTATACTCAATATACGTGGTAAGGATTATACTCAATATTTAATAAATTATTCCTGTTATATGTCAAAAAATATAATACAAAATTAATTAGTTTGTTAAAAAAACTTACAAGAAAAGTTACACAATACAAAAGTATCAATTTTACGTTAGGGGGGTTTTAATTTTTATAATATTTCAAAATTGTTATTATAACTACAATAATTTAATTTTTAAAACTATTATAGTCTCGTCTTCATTGCCGGGTCATGATATAAAATTTGTTTAAGTTAATTAAATATTATAAATTAATTATATTTTGACATTATGTTGTGTCGTAACTTTTTTTTGCAAAAATTGTTCCTGGTTATCCATATTAATTTATATTTAAAGTAAGACTAAAATAAGACTTAAGTCCTCTAAAAAAAAATCTTCATCTGCTTTTCGGTTCGATCTTTATTATGTGATTTCTTTTTAACACTTCATCGTTTTGCACTTGATCATTCCCAATTTAGTAGAAAAATAGTGACGCGTGTAAAAATCGGTTTAAAAAGTTTTGACGCGGGTAAAAACCGGTTTAAGAAATTTTCACGCTTATAAAAATTGCTTGAAAATTTTTACGCCTAAAAATTATATTCAAAAATATTGACGCTTGAAAAAGTTTACGCGAATAAAAATCGGTTTAAAAAAATTGTACGCATGTAAAAATTGGTTTGAAAAGTTTTGACGCGTGTAAAAATCGGTTTAAAAATGTTTGACGCTTGTAACAATCGCTTGAAAACTTTTACGCGTATAAAAACTGGATTAAAAATTTTTGACGCGTCTTAAAGTCGTGAAGGAGTTCAGTGGTAAATAGTACAAAATATGAAGAGATGTAGTATTTTAAAATTATCAATTTTTGAATATTTCCATCCCAGGAATTCTAGAGAACTTGCCTTTGTTCAAAGGTTGATGATACAGTCAAGATACAGGTCGTTAAATATGCTTCTCAAGAACAACTTTTTGCTTATAGTTTTTAAACAAGTTGTCTGATTTTTAATAAATTTGACATGCGCGTTAATGATAATACGATCATTACAGGGGCGGCTAGAGGGATTTTTAGAATAAAATAATATTTTTTTATTAGACCCTTTTAAGCATTACAAGCTACCCTGTACATGTTGCCCATCTATGTGGATTATAAGAGGATGTACTGTTTTTAATTAATGTTAATTATTTTAACAACATTTTTAACAGTGTATTAATTTTAAATTGCCTCATGGTCATTTATTACTGTTAAAATTCTAAACAATTTTAGTTTTTAAATGGATTTTAAACTTTAAATGACTTATTCCTATAAAAATGCTAGATAAGATGATTCAAATATTTAGAAATATTACCAGTATAAAATGACATACAGTGCGATGTTTTAACTGAATATTTTAAAACATAGTCTAAGCGTTGATTGAAGAGGCGATATTCCCTATAGGCGTTGATTCCCTTTTCAATCAACGGTCTAAGGATAGGACTTGTAGCTACTAAAAAACTATATACTCTATGGAGTTAAAGATATTTTTTATTCCATAAACTTAAGTTACTGATGAAATATCCATTTTATGGTTAATTATATGATATGGTTAATTACTACATCATAGCTGTAAAGATTTTAAGACGTTTCCGTTATAGCATAGCATTAAAATAATAAATACTCATTTATTGCCAAAAATTATATACTATACAATGCAGTATTAAATGATCCTATTCGACTAAGAAGTATTTTAATAGAATTTAATAAATATTTGTTAATAAAAATTGCTTCCAAATAAAATGTAGGTAGTTTTATTTCGTCTATTTTTAGTATTATTTTTTTTGGTGGCTTTATGAATCAAATATATCAAAAAAAAAGTTAAAAATATTTAAATTTAAAATAAAAGAAACGATTCTTTCTACTATAAATAAATAAAAAAATAAAATCTAATAAAATAAAATAAATTAATACTCATTATTACCGCCTCTTGCTCGCCTAACTGCCCTGCAAAATCTTTGCATACTTATAATGAAATTCTGAACATACTTTTCAGAAATGCCATTCCATTCTTCTGTGTAGCACTTTATAGCATAACAGTTTTTCCGAGTGCATCCCACATGTGGTCAATCAATCAATCAATATAAGCTTTATTGTCATAATAAATCTTGTTGACAAAGCTAAAAAAAAAACAAAAAATGAACAAAACATAATAAAGTAAGACTACAATAAAATATAATACAAATATACAAATTACAATTTAAACTTAAATTTACATATATCTTTAATTCTGGTTTTTGCATAAAAAAGGTATTGGTTTTAACAGTCGATATACATCGATAAAAAATATTATAACTTTAACATTAAAGCATGTTAAAAAAGGACACAATATATTTAAAATCTCTCTGCTAAAAAGTCTCCTATTTCACAGTAGCCTTTTGCAATAAGCTAAATCCTTTTACATTTTTTCGAAAGAGCTTTTTAATATGAATCTCTTTGATTTCTGCAGGAAGATGATTAAACAACTTTTTACCACCGAAAATAAGTTTTTTTTTATTGATGTACTGCTGGGTATAGGTAAAGTTACATTATTGACCTTTCTACTGCTATATTCATGTCTTTCTGTTACATTGCTGAGGTTTCTATATTTTTTATGAACAAGACAAACCGATTCCAAAATGAATAAAGAAGGCAGAGTTAAGATTGTGTGAAATTAAAAGTTCTTTGCATAAATCCCTCGCTCCAATTATGCAAATGTATCTAGCCCTTTTTTGCAACACAAAGACACTTTTGAAAAGTTGGTCACAATGCACCCCAGAAACATAATACATACCTTAGAATTGATTAAATTAATGCAAAATAAGTATTTTTGGCAACACTAAACTCAACCTCCAGGGACACCACCTTAAGAGCATAACAATTTGATGGTAGTTTATTACTTAGTAGTCTAATATGGCTTTCAAATTTTAATTTATTGTCTATGCCTATTTCCAAATGACTTGCCATGTCATTTATGTACAGTAAAAACAAAATCGGACCCAACACTGATCCCTGTGAAACACCATGTGCGACAAATTGCTCCTTTGACAATACACCATTTACAGTTACAGTCTGTCGCCTATCTCTTAAATATGAACCAAACCACTGAAGAGATAGCCCTCTAAATCCGTACCGCTCAAGCTTCCACAGCAGCACTCCATGATCAACACAGTCAAATGCCTTGGTCAGATCAAAAAATACCGCTGCAGCAAGCTCCCCATTGTTGAGTCCTAGATATAAAGACTCGAAAAATTAAAAAATAGTATCCAATGTTCCTTTGTTCTCCTGAAACCGAAACTGCTCG
This sequence comes from Anthonomus grandis grandis, assembly GCF_022605725.1. Classification (NCBI taxonomy): domain Eukaryota; kingdom Metazoa; phylum Arthropoda; class Insecta; order Coleoptera; family Curculionidae; genus Anthonomus; species Anthonomus grandis. The sequence continues at coordinate 47,176,272 of NC_065548.1, forward strand.
CTCAGAATTATATTTTTTCAGATTTTCATTTACATGCCTATAAGATTCAATTGACCCAAGAATTAAAGCCAGTAGACCATGCGACGCGCCGTACATTTTCGTCTTGGGTATTGCAAAAACAACAAATGGATGTCGATTTTTGGAAAAAAAATTTGCTTACTCATGATGAGGCACACTTTCACCTTAATGGCTTTTTAATAAACAAAATTGCCGAATTTGGGGCGAAGAAAATCCTAGAGTCATTCATGAGAAGAAAATGCATCCATTAAGAGTCACTGTTTGGTGCGGACTTTGGACAGGTGGAGTAATTGGACCGTACTTCTTAGAGGACGAGGCTGAAAATGCAGTTACCGTGAACAGCGAACGCTATCGTAATATGCTCACTGAGTTTTTATGGCCTCAATTGGATGGTATGGATACGGGCGATATGTGGTACCAACAGGATGGTGCGGCATGTCACACTACACGTGAAGCAATTCAATTGTTGCAAAGAAAGTTTCCCGGTCGTGTCATTTCACGAAATGGAGACCAGAACTGGCCCGCAAGATCATGCGATTTAACGCCTTGTGACTTTTTTCTTTGGGTTTTTTTAAAATCCCTCGTATACGCTAATAACCCAACAACAATTCCACAGTTGAAAAACGAAATTAGACGTATTATTAGCGAAATTGGTCCGCAATTATGTGAAAATGTAATTGAAAATTTCTCAAAACGAATAAGAGTCTGTCACGAAAGAAGAAAATGTGCGCTCTTATTGGGACACCCTTTATATTTGGTTTTTAGGAAACCCCCAAAGAAAGAAGTCCAGAGGCGTTAAGTCTGGGGATCGTGCTGGCCAAGGCACTGCACTGGAGGTTCCAATCCATTTTCACTGAACCTGCCTTGAAATTATGTGCAGGAGCACTATCTTGTTGAAACCAACAACTATTGAATTATATAGTAATGAACTAAACTCTAAGTCACAAGTCTCAAATTTATTAAATTTAAGTCAGAGGATTTACGTGTTTTTTTTATTTTGTAAATTATCACAACGACTGCAGGTGTCACTATAGGGTTTGTGGAACCGTAAATGAAATTCTGTATTGAAAATAAACCTATAATAGGACAATTTTACTGGTAATTCTTGTTTGTCACTACAAAACTCCCGATATAATTTATACATCTTATTGACACTCAGTTCTCCTGAGATATACTTTGTGTTTAGATTGTCTGTTCTAGAATAATGGCTACTATACTTTGGAAACATGTTTATGTGAGAACTAACAAGATTCTTGCATGATTTTTTTATTTTATTTGGAGGCTCCTTTTTGCCACGCTTGCCAGATTCAATCATGTTAAGATCTGTAGTTTTTTTGCAAACAATCTGAAATCGTCGCACAGAAATGCCAAAAGTGCGTAAAAAAAATTGTTTACAAACTCGTTTCCCTACTAAAAATATAACGGAGCTGAGTTTTTATTTTTTGTAACAGCTGCGGCTGTACGCCTTTTAGGTGGAATTTTTTTAATGCAAGAAGATAAAAATGCAGTTTGCAGGTCATAGGAAGAAAGTTCATAAAACTTCTTAAACGGGTCTTTCCTTTGGGCCTCACTAATATTTTTGTTGCACTTATATCTACAAACGTGAGGATATTCTTTTAGTTCTCTTGCATTCCGTACCTTATTTTTTCTTCAAATATACTCTTTTCCTTCGGTGCGCAACCTTTTAGCAGTGTTATCTTTCCACCCTTTTTGACGTCGTTTCCTTTGTCTAGTTTTTGCTGGCGTTACATGTACATACATATTCATTTTCATGTTCAACTTCTACTTCTTCATTTTTCTCAGGAACATAGTCCGAATCTTCAGCAGTCTGAAACGGATCAGTTTCTGTAAAAAAAAAACAAAAATTAAACGCGAAAACATCGATTAGAATACCCTATTTTTTTTAAAACAAGTATCTAATATTGTAGCTTAAAAACTATAATTTTGCAATAAATTCAAGTAAAAAAAAGTTTTAGACTGTGCTGAGACTCCATCCCGTTAATGTAATTACTTTGTATTGTGACCCAAGCGCCCTAACTCTATACTATCTTGACTATAATTTCCATTTTTGCAGTAGATACAACAGTTCCAGTCGAACAATAAAAATGTTTATATTTTTAGAGCCGGGAAAGGAATAAGGAAAAATTTCATAATTCAAACATGGTTTATGAAACGCGTTAAAAAACTACCCTTGTTTCTTATGCAGGCGTAAAAGTGAAATATTTTTAAAATAATCTAACCTAACATTTTGTTATTCATAAAGATCTCTTAAGTTTCATTATTTTATACAAAATTAATGTACTTACCATCGCTTTCCCAGTGGGTACTCACTCGCTTGTTGATATAACACTAACAACACTGCAAAATAAATGTATTTCTAACTCAAACTAAGTAAAACTTCGACAATAACATTCAACCGTCAAACAATAATAGCTGTCGAAACTTTAGAAGTAAAATGGTTCAAGTGCACTTGAATCATTTTACCAGATACCGTACTAGTGGATATTTTGATATGCTTTCAAAGATTCCGAGAGATGGAGCCAGGGGACGTTGCATGAGCTTGAATCATTTTACCTCCAAGTTAGGATAACCTTTAGGTATGATATTCTGCAGTTAGACGATTTATTTAAAAAAGTGCACATGAACCCTTTTACTTCTGGGCCCCTTAATTATGAAACGCAACACCAATTTTTTTGGTTAAATAAGAATGAGAAAACTTATTATTTACATTAACCAACTAACTACAACAAGGAGTAGATCTGAGTTAATATTTGTCACAAAAATTTAAATAGTCCTAACTAAATTTATTAATAAGTTACTTTGCAGATAACATATTAAGAGTTTAAGGGTTTCTATTTTAGAGGAAAATCTACTTTTTCAAGTGAATGATAGGTGCAATTCAAATAAATTTCTATTTCTTCATTTAATCTTATCATATATTTCAACAACTTAAAACCAAGCAACAAAAATAAATATCACTTAAGCCATCTTTTATATATAATTAAATACAACCCCAAAAGGGAAGAACTTGTCCCAATTAAACTTACAAACCAGGGCTTAAATTTCGAGGACCAAAGGAATCCGGGAGGTAGAGTGTTCACGGCGTGCATGAAGTCCAGACACGCTCGACTTAAGGTCCATAGGTGGAACGTCTTTAAAGTCTGAAGCTTTTCCGCGGATAATCTTCAAAAAATAAATTAATTAAAATAAATGTTTATAGGGAAGTAGATTAGAGTGTTTTTACCAAAAAAAATATATATACCAAAATATGCAACTTAATAGTACAATAAAAATCCATTCTTTGCAGAAGTATAATTATTGAATATAAGATATATATTTGTCTATGGCTGTCAATAAAAGAACCGATATAGACGGCCTTAATTCTGCCTATTTTAATATAATAGACAAAATGCAATAAATATCGGCGTAGCGAAAACTCCTCTATGTGACTCCAATCACACTATATTATTAAAAAATAAAAAAGAACCTAAACAACTAACTACTAATAAGAAGTGTGTTGATATACAGGGTATCCCACGATCAATGTTACAGCCTGTACTTTTTTTATTTTTAAATATAACATTTTTTAAGAAAATGTATTTTTAATAGTTATAGGACCACCACCCAAAATTACCACCCCCGAAAAATTCATCCCCTAAAAACCACCCCAACTTTTTTTTTCAAACGGCTCCATTATTTCTTCTAATATTTGGAATGCTTGTTAAATTATTAATTCAAATTCATAAAAAAATCATGTGTTGACATCAACGTGACGGTGCGTACAGACTTGGACACGCATACAGTGAGCAGCTACGCATAGACATACATGAGCAAATGTGGACGGCGGTATCGTAGCATCTCGCCGCATGCGTTGCTCTCGCGACTGACTTCGAGATTCGAGAGCACGAATCTCGTGAGCCAGAGTGGTCTCGGTTTTTTGACGCGCATCAAAGAAACGTACAGTAAACAAAATTGAAAATGTCCCTCGCTCCGTGGCTCTTTACCCATTTATACGTAATTTAAGCACAATTTGGCTACACTGTATGAATGAAGAAAGTATAGCGGCATTTTTCGAAAATAAGTAACGGGGGCTGATGCGGGGGCAGCTTATGCGATCGATCCCATTATAACATTGTGTATAAGGTACCATTGTAAATTTTAAGATCTATTTTTAAGGAGGGTTTCTCCATATTAATTGGCGGCACGGGGATGCAGGTAAAATGTATAAGGTGGTAATTATAAATAAATTTGATGGTAAATAGAATTGTACTGTCTTTTGTGTTTATAAGTGCCTCGAGTCTATTTACGTGTTTAATTTTTTTTTATTTTTTAAGGTGTTTTATGTAATATTTTTTCATAATGCCAAGATTGCCTGGACAGAGGGAGAGTATCATGGAAATTCATACGAGAATTATTGTTATGCATGAGATGGGTGCCACCTTACGAGAAATAGCAATGGCTACGGATCTTTCAGTAAGTTTTTTTTGTATGCATTTTGTTTAAATTTTTTGTTAGGTAAAATCTATTTAAACTAAACTATGAAATTTGTCAAAAATCTTCAAAAATTCTCTTTAACTTTCATTTAAAAAAAAAGGTTTGTTTTTATACGGAACCAACTTTTTTTGATATCCCGAAATAAGCTAATAAATTTAATAGATCAAAAACGAAAATTATTATCTCATCGTCCTGGGAATCTATTCAAATAGGAGTGATTTCGAGGGTAATTTATAATTTTTTCATTAAATTTTTTATTTAGAAAAATAGCTGAAAATTACATATCTTAAGTTTAATTTATCGATAGATATGTAAAAAAGTTATAAAACTTACCTATATTTTTTTAACAAAGAAAAATATACATGTTATTGGGTCTATCAAAATAAAAAATGTTTTTGTTTTATTTTTAAAGTAAAATCATTTTAGATATGATTGATTATTTTTTTTGAGGTAGTATTTTTTAAATCCAAGCAACCCTTGAGTTTTTTAAAGTGTTGCAACGCGATATCTTGAAAACATTCAAGTTTTTTCTAAATATTTAAAAAACGAAGGTATAGTTTTTTTTTAGATAATAAATAAATTTAATGCAGTACCATACCCTAAAACAAGTATTGGGTTTAAAGGTTTCTCAAAAACGGTAGTCGAATGTAGTATAGATTAGCGATATTTTGAATTTTAAATTTAATATCTGACTCACTACTGCACCAGTTGAGGGTTAAGGGAAGTGGCCCTATTAAAAAATGTTTATTAAAATAATATTTAGTCCAAAACGCACCGTGAGCCAATCCACTACCTATTTACCGCATTATTTGTATCCATCTAGTATATTTTTATATCTGTATTTATTATTATACCTGTGAATGGTTTTTTTTTATGCCAAATTTAAGCTTTACCTCGTTAATTATATTTATTCGATTTAGTAATATGATACATATGTATATGCATTTTACGATATTAGACTGAGCATTGACATAAGTAAGCTTTGACATAGGTAATTTACGAAAAAGAAGAGAAGAATTCTATCGCCTGCTTTTATTATAATTTAAAATAATTTTGTCTCTTCGCGCCGGTTGTTATTTTTAAATATGAAGGTTTTATAAAAGTCATAGCAAACATTTTAATCTGAAATATTTTCACTTTGAAAACTTTGTCAATATTTTCGCTTTATTTGCTTTTCACCATATATTAAAAAAAGTTGTCATACAAATATATTTTGACGTAACGCTCTGAATGTTTTAAAAAAACACCAATAAATAATATAAAATTATATTATTGTTAAGAGACGCTGTTATTGCTTTTTTAGTACCTACTTTATTAACTTATTCTTAATAATAAAATATTTACTGCTATTTTTTATCATATATACATATAGGCCACCCCTTTGCTAAACTGTGGTCACTAACCTAATAGTATAATAGATATCTATTTAATTAATTAATACTAATTACTGCATTTGCTTTTAAACAGGCCAAACAAGTTAGACGCTGGACCCAACGTCAAGAAGCAGAAGGGCATGTAGAAACCAGACAACATCCTGGAAGGAAACCTGTATTGACCGAAAATATGAGAGAAGCTATTGTTACCCAAGTAAGAAATAACCCTTTCACAAATAGCCGGGTGGTCAAAGAAACCATGAACTTGGATGTTAGTATGCAAACAATTAGGAATACTCTTCGTTCAGCTGGAATAAAATGTAGACGGCCAGCCAAAAAGGCCAAATTAACGGTCGACAACGCAGAGCGAAGGCTTAGGTTTGCTCAAGAAAATATTGACCGAGACTGGTCAAATGTGGTATTTACCGAAAAAACGTTTTCTTCGGACATAAGGTCCCATCAATTAGTGTGGAGACCTACAAGTACCAGATATGATTCCCATTATGTCCAAGAAACTGAAAAAAGCGGGAGAATAACATTGTCATTATCGGGTTGGATGACCCAAAATGGACCCGGAATGCTGGTAACCACGCCACCCCAAATGAATTCCGCGGACTACGTGGACATTTTGGAAAATTCTTTTCTGCCTTCATACAGAATATTATATCCGGCTGGACCAATATCCTTTATGGACGATAATTGTCCAATTCATACCTCCCGTATGGCGAGAACATGGTTTGAGGAACATCCGGAATTTAATTTAATTCCATGGCCATCCAGAAGCCCCGACTTAAACCCCATCGAAAATTTGTGGGCTGAAATGGTGAATTCTTGGAATACTTTTAATCAAGGCCAAATTAGATCGAAGCAAACGTTACTAGCCCACGCTCAAAGAGTTTGGGAATCTTTCAGAGGGAGACCCGATTTTAGTAATTACGCGGGATTAATGCGGAAAAGGCTGCAACAATGCATTGACGCAAATGGTTTTTATACCAAATATTAATTAAGAAGCCATACCAATACCAAATGCACCCTGTGATATTAAATAATTATTATTTAAAAAAAAAAGGTAGAAGTTTCGAAAAAAACACAATACGTAGGCTATTTAAAAGTTTAAATAAAAAAGTATTTTTATTGTAGATTTAAATTGTAATTATACTTACTAAATCTTGTTAGGAGTAGTGTTGAATGTTATTAATTGTTATTAAGATGTTATACTTAAAGAACTGTAATTTGTCATTAAATAGGAAATAAAATTTTCGCTTTGAAACTGACCTTTGATCCATTACTTATACGTTTTATAAGGTTTAAAAAAAAAGTAAATAAGAAAAGATACGGGACTACTACAATTAAAGTTAACTTCGCTTCAATAAAAAAAATATAAAAAATAGTTTTTTATTCAAGAAGAAATCACGAGAGTGCCTTATTTACAAACGGAAATATTACTTTATTCATCACTTCAGTAAAAAAGTATGCTTTACTCATGAGAACCACATAGATTTTTTTCTACCTCTTACCAAAATATAGACATAAACAATTTAAAATATGGATTTGCCGAACAACATTTTGGGTTAATCGAACAAGTGGGGACAATTTTGAACAGTTTTTGTAAAAACAATGTCCACTTAACTTGATAATGAGTAAAAAAATTTCAATAACGCAAACTAACTTTCTTAATATGCAACTTTTACTATACGAGTATAGGCAATTTTTAGTATATCAACCAACTTCTTTTGACGAGTTCTACACCCTGTATTTTTATATAGGTATACTTATAAATAAAATGTGAGGAGAAAAAAACAAAAATCTTAATTTTTTCCCATATTATGGTAGTACTTAGTACAAGTACTTAGTTTTACAGTTTACAGCGCTAGACAGGGTATTCCAAAATAAGTAGTTTTGGTAGTATCTCAGCTCGTATTACGTTATTAATGCTAGGAGGCGGTGCTAACCATAGCGCGCTATTTTTTATGAAACCTTTAATGCTTTAAACAGGTTTGAGTTCGCGTTTTTCATTTCCTAGACACATGATGAAAGAGAAAAATCTCAACATATACAACATATACCTATGGTTTCTGCTGTAGCACTTAAAGTTTCTATTATTATAATGTTTCCTTTTTTATGATTACCTATATTTTGGTTTACACTTACTGGTTGCTGCCAGAATTAAAAAAACTATTATTTTATCATAGAATTACATCTGTTTGTTTACTTATTTTTAAATACACACCATATATTTAAAAATAAAAAAAACAAACAGGTATTTTTTTAAATTATATTATTTTATACAATAACGCACACTTTAAAAGTAAAAAACAATTTAAAATTTGGATTGGTATTTTTATTTAAGTTGCATTTTATTTTTCAAATGTTGGGTGAGTAATATAAAGTAATACTTTGATAAAAAAAAATTCAAAGAAAACATCGATTAGGATTTTTATGTAATGCATAAAAATGTAAAAACGATTTTTTTTTCTATTTATTTTGACAACAAGCAGCATTTGACAACAAAAATATAGGTTGTGAAAGATCAAGCAAAAAAATAATAATTTGGAGTTAAGAAATATAGTGTCCCAATAAAAAAATAACTGAAGGTAATTTCTCAAAAGTGATGAACCAAACAGAATTTTGAAGAGCGCATTTAGCCAACGTATAAAACACTATAGCGCATTGTCCTAAAAACTTTACATAAAGAAGAAAAACAAACTGATTGATTTTTTTAATATCAGCTTGCACAGCCACAAAAATATTCGAAACGTCCCATTGCAAAAACCCCACCTACTGAAAAATGAGTTCCGTCACCCCTGCCTATTTATACACGACTAATCTCGATCGATACTCTACACCCTAGCGCCCGCCGTACGCTACCCCTTTCAGTCAAAAGCCATGTTGCCAAATTGTAAGGCAACATGGCTTTTTTTTTGGAACAAAAGAATGGAAATGTAAAGATTGCACTATAATTATTAACAGAATATCCTTTTTACTTATTAAACTTTGCAAAAAAACCCTGCCTTTAAACATTTTCAAGAAGTAAAGAATATTTTGATGTTACACGATCAGCAGTTGCCAAGTTCTCATTGGGTTGACAAACCTACAATAAAAACAAGAGCCACGGACTAACCGACTACCAGGGGTCTTACTCAGACGAATATCAGGTCACAACTGCTAGTGTGGAGGAGAGATTTAATTAGTGGAGAGGTAATCAGAGGTTTAATCAGTACAATAGAGGTATTTTTATGATCTCTATTTTTAATAACTCAGCAGGGCATTTGCTCAATGAGCTGTAGAAAAAATCTCTCCTCACATAAAGAAATTATATAACAATCAAAAATGGAAAATGTCTCCCTTCTTCTTCAAAATCTTCCTATTTCTTGAAAAATTATAATCCTGAAAAAAGAACTGTTGTTTCTGACGTATCAAATTTCAGGCATATACAGCTCCGTTTATTTAATAATTCACGGAAAAAACATTGAGAAATTATCAATTCCCTTAAGGTTTTCCATTATGCTGTTGCATATGTTTGGCATGTCAAGGATAAAATTTAGATGCACTAGGCAATGCAACAGTTAGGCATTTAATCCAAATTGTATAAACCCGGCAATAATCTCTAAATATTAATATCCATAATAAATAACTTACCCTTGTGCATTGTCTAAACAATTTTCGTGTTTTTTTAAGAGGACCAAACATCTTAGTGTTCTAAAAATAAAAACAGATATATTTGTTATTTTAAAAGGATAAATATATACCTACTTTAAAATAGTTAAATATGACGTCACAACCCAACAAGCTGCACTCGCCGTATCCCATTTGCTATTATCTACACCAGTTAATAGTTTGTGTTTGGCAAGCCAAGAGACTTTCTCCAGAGGCAAGAATAAATGGTCAACTATATTTGAAGTAATGCCAAGCACAGCCATACATTTATCAGGTTCCTAAAAACATTTAAAATGTTTTATAAATAATGGCATACAGGGTATCAATTTAAAAATTTTCAATACAAATATCTCTGAACGAAAAAAGGTTAGAAAATCGCAATTTGGTAATAGCAACACCTTAAATTAAAGATCTTTTGGAAAAGTTTATAAGTGTGAGAAGTGTGTGAATAAATATATTTTTCCTAAATTTTATGCAGGGTTAAAGAAAGTTATTGTAGCGTTTTATTTTTCTATTTCTTATGTTCACTAACGCTCCATTGATATTTCATTAATTTCAATAATTATATTAATAATTTCAGTCAACTTCTTTTATCGATATTTCTTTAAATTCACACTGTCAATGACACATTACTACTGTAACGCATCACTCTCCTGGTTTTATTATTCATGCTTTCTGTTGACGGTCCGTCACTCTTCTGGTTGGTCTTAATTAATGTTTTCTCTGATTGGATTGACATTGACAGCTCAGGCGAGAGGTGGGGTCGTAACTTATTTAGTCGGTACTGCATCCATTTTTCGAGGACTTGTTCCCGTGTCGCAGGTAGAAGCGCACGTAAAAGGCCAGTTTTTTATTTTCGAAATTTGTGAAGCAGGAAGTGGCCAATATGGTTTATAATTTATAGTCCTTAATCTTGTTCCTTCAGGGAACTGTTTATTTCATAATTCTGGTGCAGGATGCCCGAGATTTTGATGGATGGATAATGACACTTAGCAAGGTGAGTGTGTCACATTTTGAACGCCATTCATTTTTTTATCGACAGTGAATACAATGGCAACCGTTGTTCTAGGGTTTTACTTTTCCGTTTTCCTCTTTATTCTTCTTCAATTGTTGATGGCTGCAGGCTTTTGATTTCCCCGGGAAATTGCTGAAAGCGGTGGAGCTGGGACCAGAACTAGAGCTAGTATTAGATATTCCTAGTCCAGATAGCTATGGCATACATTTACAGCCTCGATTTTGAAGGCCAGCCATTCATTTCTTGGAGGAATATACAGGCCAGTTTATTCCATTTATTTAAATATTACTAACCATAGATTTGTCTCACTTATTTAAATTTTTATTAATATACTTTTAATTTCAATTTATTGCTACAAATATTTAATCAATATCATAATTTAATACGTCAATTTCTTATCTATAATTTTAGTTATTTTTTGTTCAGTATTTTTCAGTACCTTTTTTGGTAGTTAAGTAGATATAAAACGGTTAAGGCTGATATGCCTTAGGTAAAAATGTTCATGAACTTTCCCCTGCGTAATACAAATATGTACTAAAAACTTTAATAATTGCAATTTATTTTTCAAGGGCTGAAATCTACCTAGTAGCTTAATCATAATTTAAATGTTACTTTTGATAAACTTATTTTATTTAATCATATCAACATTATTCATATTTTAATTCATAATAAATTATTAACATTTAACAGATTAGAACATGAGGTGTATACTTATCTTTGATGTAAATATAATTTGGTTGTATTGTTAAGATATTTTTTTTTGCCTCTTTAAATCTATTTTATCCAGGGTCATTTAATTGTTAATTGAAACCTATATACCAAGTGTTTTTCTTAGTTTTCTTTCATTTATAAAAAAAAAAACTAAGTGGCGCCTTCTTATTTCATAGTTATAATCAAGTTTAGATTCTTTAATAGCCAGTCATAAGTGAACCTTCAAACAATCCCAAGCCTCCAATAATTCTGAGCTACCGTCTGCAAACTCTTGGCAAAATAGTAACACTGTAAAGTTAACGCCACATTATAAGTTAAATAAAATAAATTCCGTTTTATAAAGAGCTATTTTATTTAATTAGATGCTCAAAATGCTTTCCATTTTGGGCTAAACAAAAATATTAATATTTTTTTAAAACTTATTTCTAACATACCTCTTGGAATAGATGCACACTTTGTAAATACATTCTTCACGTATCGATAATCAAGTACTTTACGTTGAACTTTATTTTTCTTGTTTGCTACTGATTAATAACCAAAGTCAAGTGCGTCAGATTTTCACAGTCAAAAGTAACAATAATTTTTCAATCCGATAAAAAAGTTTGTTTACTTTTTAGAATTTGGAAAATAAAAAGTTGGAATGAAGGTTTTAGGTCGTACCAGAAAGTAGATAGTTGGACCTAGTTTTAAAAATTATTTTACATTGTATATAGTTTTGTGACTTTTCACCAACTCACTCAAATACGCATACACAATGGTGTACAGTACGGCTGAAAGAATTGAAATAATTTATATTTCTGGTTCTCAAAATTGTTGTGCTTTAATTTTGTGAAGACGACCCTGACCGAAAAATAGAATCTTGCGAGAAAATTTTATGAGTTGCTCGAAAATGTATTAAAATCGTATACCAAAAACGGGCCATTGTTATCTAAATGAATGAAGCGAATTCTTATCGCGCGATGAGCAGAACGCATATTTGTTGGTCCATTATTGATATTTTGGATTTCCGTGGTCATTCTTTGTTAAGAAACTTTTCTCATTTATTTTGGATGTTTGATTGTGTTTGACAGGATACAACGCCAATAATATTATGGATAAGTTCAGCTTTAAATGCTGTGCAAAAAAGCACTTCAATTATTTTATTTGTGTTGGATGTAATTGTCTTCCTTTGTAAATCAGAGTTGCTTGGAAAGGGACTTCAAATCGCATTTAAAGCTAGGACAACAGAAAGTACTGTGCCTAAAAAAATGCCTTAGACAAAAAAATGCAAAAAGCAAAGACGTGTAACTCCAGAGTTTCAGGAGGACCAGAAAAAAAAGATAGCAGCAGAAAAAAAGTTGATTACTTCTTTAGAGGAAAAAACAGAAGAAGTAACTGAAGTTAAACAGAAGTTAATTGATTTGGAGAGCCAAAAAGCAACACTGGAAAAAAAACTTTTCAATCAATCACAGGATATCAACAATCTGATAAAAAATATGTGATTTAAGTGATACAAACAGGTCTATGATTTCTACAATTTATATATTGGAAACCGACAACAAGTCGCACTGGGAGGAAATTTGTATTCTTAAAGAAGAGATTTCCAAACTTAGGACTCAACCATTAAATCCAGCTCATCTGGCAACGAATCCTATACCTGTATCAAACTGTGTTTCAACAATATCCCTGATGAAATAGCTGGTGAGGGCTAACAACAAGGCTACACGACTATCTGATGGGCAAACTAAATCTTCAATGGAATGTCATGTTACCAGAGAGACAGTCTCTCTGGTAGCAGCTCGACCGAAACAACTCCAGATGAACCTGTGAGGTGTACTACTAAAAGCCAAAAATTATCTGTTTCTTCGGCTTTATCCAGTAAATCGCGAGTACCTATTTATGGAGATTGTAGTGCCAGAAATTTGTCTTCCATCCTTAAAAGATCGTCAGGTGAGTGCTATGAAATCACGGGCCAAGTAATGAAAGAAGCTCCTATTCACAAGTTTTGTAAAGACATCTTTAGTAATATTATAGATTTTATTAATAATGGTAATGTAGTTTTATGTTTTAATTTAAGTGTTACTCGTTTGTCATGGTCTGGTTTAAGAAATATTTTATCTCTGGAAAGAAGTACGAACATTATTTTATGCCTATGGTATAATTCTATTAGTCATGGTCAGTATTATTTTAACCTTTTGAAAGGTGTAAACTACTTTGTGCATAATTCTAATGCATCTGTTAGAGTAATCACTAACAATTATGTGGGATTATCACATCGACTAGCATCTAAATCAATATGTAAACTCTTGGCATTGAATTTATCTACACCCTTCCAAGCCTCAAAAATTGTTTTACAAACTTCACCTTACTTTAGTTCGGACTTGAATAATGATGGAGTGACTGAGAGGATTTTTTTTTTACGCGAGGGTCAATTGAAAGATTACTTTAGCCCTTACTAAAACGATTTATTAATTTACTGAACGTTTACTTTAGCCCTTCTAAACATACAATCGGTCAGACATAAGGTGGATGAGTTGATTTTGTTTTTGGTTGAAGAGAATAGTCCTGATATTGTTATTTTAACCAAGCATTGGCTCAAGCCAAATGAACCTTTTTTCATAAAGGGTTACATTTTGGTGTCCATCTTTTCTTGCAGTCAGTATAATCATGGTGGAACACTAATAATGTGCTTAAATGACTTTTATAATGACTTCCGTTATGTTAATGTTGATAAGTTTAATTCTTTTTTGGATAGAAAGATTTCTGAATTTTCCATTGTATACTGCAAGAAAATTAACTTGTACATCCTAAGCTTCTACAGGTCTCCTTCTGCAAATGTTAGGGTATTTATTGACAAGTTGTTAAATAAAAAAAATTTAGAATTAATAATTATAATTAATCAATAACAATCTAGTACTTTAATATTGCTTTAATTATACTTGGATTAAATGAAATTTGAATAGACGGATGGGTAATAACAGGAAGGAAAAAGGAGAGTAAAGGTATGGGAAGTGAGGATTAGAAAATGGGTACAAGGGAACCAATGGAAGGAGGGAGACTTACTATAGACTATAGAGACAGCTCAGGGGATCTTCTCAAAGGGAAGCCGACTAGCACTACCCACTTTGGTAGAGTGGCATGGATTCAACAATCAGAGAAGATCAATAAAATATAAGCGCCACCTGTTTTATCCCAGATGGATAAGAAAATCCCGATGACCAAGAAAACAGGAAGTTACTAAAAGCACTATACCTATTAACCTGAAAGAAAATCTCACAAGGAAGAACAGACAGTTTTAAGTGAATCTATATTAAAAGAAAAGTTAATAATCAAAGATATTATTTTAAAAACAAGTTATGTTGCCCTTCTTAAATATAGTGTCTATATCAAGACTAAAATCCCATATTATGTTGTTCGGGGCTAAAAGTTCGCGTGAGTACTTTCGAAATAGGCGTATTTATCCAGTATATACAAGATCTATACGGTCTATTTCAATAAAATAACTAATATGCACCTAGTTATTATGAAACTATTCAAAACAACGGTGTGGTAGTAAAATCTAATAATGAGAGTGATAACAATGTAATTTTGAGGTTAGTATTTAGTCTAATATACTACAGTAAAGCTAATGAATGTTGATAGGACTTTGGTTTACTGGTTAGGTTGTTTTACTGATTGCATGGTTCACTATATATACGTCACAAACATTGATCAAACCTGGCTCCAAAAGGGCTGCATGATTGCGATGGGGGACCTGGGTGGATCGGTTTAACAGTGAATGTCAATGTAGATGTTGTAGACGTTATTGGAGTAGATGAGTGGAGATTTCTACCTCTTATAATAGTGGATAAAGACCATACCGGGGGATAAAAAAAAAGGCTGAAAGTGGAATAATACCCAGATTGAGGAATCGCCAATAGAGTAAGTAGATATAAGCATTGACGGTAAACTTAATGGTATGCGTGACTCTACTTATATAAAATTACATGTGTAATATGTATATTATCATAAACCAAGATGCCAAATGAAAATATTAGGACTTACCAATGGAATTGGCCTCTTCTCGGGAACACAAAACTGGACACTTAAACAAAGAACCTTGAAAAAGTTGGGATTTAACTACACCACTTATATTCCTGCACTATTGCAGTATAGCATTTAGTATCCACAAATTAAAATACCCAAAAGGTGAGTTTTCAACTTTTCATTGGAGTAAAATCGGCAAAAATACCAAGAAACAACCTTCTTCAAAGGCTTGTTCTTCAAGACTCCTAGAGGTCAAAGATTTTCGCGCCAGAAATGGTTTCAGTAGGGATATAGGAGAATGAGCTGGGATCTTATTGGCTAGGATATGACTTCTGACATTAGTGAAATCAAAACAATTAAAAAAAATAATGTTATGATTAATAATTTGAGTTTCATCATGAGGGTTGAAAATTATTGATATCAAAAATAGAATTAATACTGAAATGATAACTGTTTATTTTATTAATTTTAGCACCAGAATAACTTAGAAATTGCCTCTTAAAGTTCTATAATCGAGCTATGCTTTCGCTAACATTTTAGATTCATTTTATTTTATTATTCTTTATGTATTTGGCGAAAATAAACTGTAACAAAGTTAGAACGTATTTTCGAGTAAAATATCAATCAACGCCTCAATACTACTCACTGGTGACCTAAATGTGGATTTTCTGGATTCTGTCAGAAACACAGCTCAGTCAGAAACACTTTTAGACTATGTTTGTTCAACTTATGGCAACACAAAGGTTATTCGTAATGTGGTGAATACTGAACTGTCCGACCACTATGTTGTGCTGTGCTCCTTTTTGCAAAACACTAATCATTCTGTGGTCGCAGATAGGGTAAGAAGATTGTACACTAGAATAAACTTTCATAAATTTAAAGAACTTTGTAATGCAGCAGACTGGAAAAGTTTAATGTTGGAGAATAGTAATGAACCCCTTTTAAAATTTCACACTAAGTTAGTACAGGTTTTCGATTTAGCTTTCCCCTTAGTTAAAAAAAAAGAAAACCCTGGTACACTAAAGCACTGCTAACTTCAGCTAAAAATTTCAGATCATTGCATTACATTAGAAAATTTGCAATTGGCAATGCACATTTTGGGTCTTATGTTAATAAGTACCGCGGGATTTACCGAAGCTCTATTAAGTTGGCAAAAAACTCAAAAATCTATAAAAAAATATAAAAATATAAATCCAACAAATCTAGGGAGACTTGGAACATGAAGGATGGTGTACAATGTGATCCTGTTCCTGAAGCTTTAACGGCTGAGTCCCTTAACATTTATTATCAGGGTATATCCTTGTATCTCTCTGAGAGTTTGCCCCAGTGTAATGTCGATCCAGTCTCTTATCTTACTGGCATTTAAGTCCCTGAGACATTTTTCCTTGGACCTACAGATCCAAATGAGACTGAAGCGGTCCTGCGAGACATAAAGAGTAAAAATTCTGGTGGATGGGATGGAGTTTCGGTGAGAGTACTTACTGCATTGCCACAAATCTTACTTTCTGAAGTAATCAATATTTCTTTTTCATCTGTAACATTTCCTTATTCTCTTAAAGAGGCTTTGGAGATTCCATTGTACAAGGGAGGTGACCACAATTTTAATGATTTTAATTTTAGGCCAATAGCTCTGCTTCCTACTCTTAGCAGACTGATTAAGAGACTGGTTAAAACTAGTGTGATAACCTTTCTTAAAAAACATGGACTTCTTAACATCTATCAGTTTGGTTTTCGGGAGAAAGTCGGCATGGGCGATGCTCTTTTCAACCTTCTGGAGAGCCTCTACTTGGGGTTGAATTCTGGTGGATGTGCGGCAGCGGTTTTATGTTACTTATCCAAGGCTTTTGATTGTGTGAGTCACAGAATTCTGCTGCAGAAACTTGAGATCTATGGTTTCAGGGGAGTTGCTCTTAACTGGTTTCGGTCTTATCTTTCGGGTAGAACTCAGAGAGTGCTCTTTGGTGACACTAAGTCTGGTAGGCTACTCATGATACTTCTATCCTTTAGGTGTGATCTAGAGGCACTTACTTTGCATAACAATTCAATCAGTCCATTTGCCACAAACAAATTTTTGAAATTTTTAAAAGAACATATCTTTTACTTGCAAAATAAATTGTCATCTCATTGTTATGCTATTAGAGTAACTGCTAATTCCCTTAAGTTTGTTGTAGCCAAAAATGCTTGCCATGCTCTCATTGAATCCCATCAGTTTGTTCCCAGTATCTGTTTAATTCTTTATTTGTTATGCAGAATAAGGCAATTCGCTATATGTGCCGTGTCCCTTCTTGTCGGGATCTTTTCCTTAGGCATTCCATCCTAACCTTGCCCTCCTTATTTATAATGGAAACAGCTTGTATGGTTCATAAGAAATACAAACATGAGCTTAATTCTCCATCTGAGTACAATCTTCGTAACACATTTTCTCTGCCTCTTCCTATTCCAAAAACTGAGAGGGTAAGGGTCTCGTTTGTATACGGAGGCAAGAAGCTTTTTAATTATTTACCTATTAATTTGAGAAATACTGAATGTGACCTTAAACTTAGGAAAAAATTAAAGACATTTTTACAAAGTGCTTTTTACTCATTGGATGAATTTTACGCCAGACACTTGATTTTTGAATTTGAATTTGGTAACCTTAATGGCGAAACTTACTTGTAAATTTTAAAAACCACCATTCAACCTAAAGTTGTTGAGGAAATAGAAAATTAGTTGGATTTCATGGGGGTAACCTAAATGAAGATTTGCTACATTTTCAACAAGATGGAGCGCCACTCCGCTATGGTCTTCCTATAAGGCGATTTTTACATGATGCGTTTCCAGATCAATGAATTGCGGGGAAATGGCCGGCGAGATCACCAGATGTAACACTCCACGACTTTGTTCTCTGGAGTCACTTAAAAACTTTGATTAAAACCCGCTTCACTCGATGATCTTCTGCAACAGATTATTACAGAATGTGCATCTATTCCGAAAGAAGTGTTTCAAAAATGTGAGAAATAAGCTTAAAAATAGATTATACTTTTGTTTAGCCCAAAATGTAATGCATTTTGAGCATCCGAGAGGTGTGTCACCTCTGGAATTACATGTACATCTGACTAATTCAACTGCGGAAGTCGCAGAGATTGACCTACTAGTCAGTGGAAATCCGGTAGTCAATGACGCATTAACCCGCATTTTATAGAAGTCATGCGGCATTCATGAAAACTAAAAATTGGTCGGTGGAGATGCAAAAATTCGCTATATAAAATGACTTACCATCTCTCTTAGAGGAAGAAAAACGTGACTTTTATAGCATATTTTATAAAAATCTCAAATTATTTAAAATAGCTGACGGTCATAAAAAATTAGTGAAAATAATTTCTATTTCATGCCAAAAACATTAAAAAAAAAGGGAAACTCAAACGGAGAAGGAAAAAAACGAAAACTTGAAAATAATGAAAATCAAAGTCATAAAAGAAAGAGGCACCATGAAAAACCGAGTGAAAAACCTAGTTGAAACCAACATTGGTCTAATAAAAGCAAAGAAAATAAAAACGAGTTCCTAATAGCACATATTAAAAATATAGTTCAAATATATGCTTCTAGTTGTTTACCAACTTTGCAGAATCTTTCTGAAGACTTAAAAGAAAACATTGTCTAGCTAATATAGACAAAATAGGAGTGGTACTAAAACAAGGAAGTCCTTGGATACATTGTCTTGAGTGTAATTTTAAGTCAAGACTTTACGGCCAAATTAATCAGAATAAATTATTATTTAGGTAGTTATGCAAATTACATTACAATTTAAATTGCCAAGAAAGAACTTTAGATACTAGATAATAATAAATAAATTAAGGAGCCATCAAATAGTATAATTAAGCCAACATGACCAGTCCCAAAATCGAAATAACAATAACAAATCAGAAATTGTAACATTGCTTACACGTTACTCTTATCTTCTTGACCTGGTAACCCATTGTACATATGGGAAATGGGAACATCACTTGAGATAGCTCGGGATGTTCTTGGGATGGCCCTTAAGACTTAATACTTCGCCTAACACCTGACAGTAGCAAATGGGTTTATGATATGGTGTATGATTACTTTGAAATAATGCAATATTTGTGTGACAAGAAAATAATTATAATGGGTGATTTTAATATCCCCAATTTTCTTAGTCACCAGGATTACTCTATTGTGAGATCAACTTTGGCATTTATGAATATAATGGAATTCGAACAATGTAATAACGTCAATGGAAGAATTCTGGATTTAGTGATAACCAATTTGTCTGAGTGTGAAGTTCATTTGAGTAGTTTTTCTCTTGTTGAATGTGATTCTTATCATCCTTCATTAATTATGAATTTTAAGCGTAAATTACCTCAGACTAATAATTTCACCCACAATTTACTGGTACAGAATTGTTTCAATTTTAGACGTGCTAATTATCCCATTTTATATAGCTTAATTGAAGCTGCTGAGTGGCAGGAGGTGTTTGCCTCTTTAGATCCTAATGTATCTTGCAACAGCTTTTACAGTAAACTTAATGAAATATTTCATAGAGCAGTTCCGCTTAAAATCGTTAAAAAATATAAATTTCCAGTCTGGTTTAATTCTGACATAAAAAATATCAAAGTAAAGAATTTAATTCGGAATAAAACTTAAGAAATATAGAATTAATTATTATGAAAATCAGTTTAAAATAGTTCGAAGCTATATTAAAGAACAAATTAGGATTTCCTTTTTAGAATTTTCTCGAACAGCCGAAAATCGAATTAATGTAGACTTTTTTGAACAATGTGCAGAATAAGAAAGGAATTTCACGTATTCCCGGAGTAATGCTGTTTTAGGATCGTACAATAAAAGATCCACATGAAATTTTTGATGCATTTGGAACTTTCTTTCAAAACGTATATATTGAGTCAGACCCAGTATTAATGTTGGTATTGAATCGAGCCAGACTATTAACAACTCTCTAAATTGCTCTTATAATTTTTCGGAAGATCAAATCGTGACCGCCTCTATTAAACTAAAAAGTAAGTTGACCTCCGGTAGCGATTCTTGAGTACCAAGTCTTGTCGTTAAAGATTGTATTCGCGTTTTGTCAGGGCCTATTGCTCACATAATTAATTTTATCTTGTCTTTAACAGTATTTCCCGATAAATGGAAGACTGCAAGAATATCCCCGATACTGAAAAAGGGACTGAAGAACGACATTCAAAATTACAGAGCTATATTGATCTTATGTAATTTCTCCAAACTTTTTAAAATAGTTCTTTATAATAGAATATATGTCCATGTCAAATAAGACAGCACCTAATCAATTTGGTTTCATCAAAAATCGTTCCTGTACAGTAAACCTGGCTTGCCTAAATAAGTATTTGTGTCAGCATTTGGATAATAGAGGTCAGGTTGATGTAATATACCTTGATTTCTGCAAGGCTTTTGACCAAATTGACCACTTTGCACTGCTTCATAAGCTAACATTTTTTGGCTTTTCTAATGATTTAGTTGCTTTAATAAAATCTTACTTACGAGGTCGTAAACAATTTGTTGAATATGAAGGCTCTAAGTCTCCTATATATGAAGTGTACTCGGGAGTTCCGCAAGGCTCTAATTTGGGCCCGCTTCTATTGTTTATAAACGATCTTGCCAAATTAGTGTCTTGTCAGAGTTTACTGTTTGCGGATGATATAAAATTGTTCACAAAAATAGATACTGAAGACGATTGCGAATTCCTTCAGGTAAATCACAATCGTCACACACGTCGACAATCACCAAAATGGCCGACGTGAGTAGTTGTTGGGTTTTCATCAAACTCTAGTTCAGTTGAGTGTAGTTTGTGTAATTCTTGGTTCCATAGGGGCTGCACGGGCCTTTCGGTTTCCAGTTTTAATAAAGTTGTCGCACAAGCTAGGAAGACTGGTTCACACAATTGGTGTTGTGAAAAATGTGCCGCCGTTAAGGTTAGGTGCCGTGCATGCGAGAAAATTCAAGATCGTCTAGTAAACAAACAGAATATTGAGATGTCGGATGTTGTTTTGATCATATTAAATATTTTTAATGCTATTAACGATCAGAACACTAAGCTGACATGTCTGTTGGATGAAATTAAGGCTATTCAGACAGGCGACCTTGGCTCAGTGGTATCTGAGCTTAAATCTGAGGTCCAAGACCTTAAGTATGAGTGGGATCAATTAAAATCTCAGGGGGTAAGTAAGACTAACATGGCTGCTGAGCAGACCCCTGCAGAGATTTACGAGGAAATGCACGAAAGAGCTTCCAGATCCAAGAATGTTATTTTTTATGATGTCCCTGAGAGTAATGCCGAAGAATCTAAAGTTCGTTTAGATCACGACAAGAAGTATGTAACTGAGTGCTTTCTAAGACTAAATATTACCTGTCCAAGTTTTAAAGCCTATCGTCTAGGCAAATTGAACAAAGACAAATTAAGACCTTTAAGAGTGGTTTTTCCTAATAGTGAGCTGGCATCCTCTGCTTTAAAAAATCGTAAATCACCTATTCAACGTAAGCAAGTAAAAAATGCTTATGAAGAACTTACTTTGCGCTCACGTACAGAACAGAACTTATGCATACATAATTTTAATGGCATTCCTAAAGTGGTCCAACAAAAGAGGAATAATGTTATTAAGCAGACTCCAAAAAACTAAATGTATACTTTCATAATGCAGGTGGTTTGCGAACTAAAATAGCTGATCTGCGGAATGCTGTCAACAGTTGCATATATGATGTTGTAATTTTGGTGGAGTCTTGGCTTAATGAAGATTTTCTAGACTCGGAGTTAAGGTTCACTGACTTCAATATTTTCCGTCAGGATCGAAGTTACACAAATACAGGGAGGCAAAGGGGTGGTGGCACTTTGATTGCTATTCGTAAATGTTTTAAAGCCAGGTTATTACAGACCAGTGATTCAACCCTGGAACACATCTTTGTGCTTGTATCATGCAGTGACATTAATATCATTTTTGGTGCTGTCTACATCCCTCCTGCTTCTCCTTTATTAATTTATGAGGAATTTGCCTCTACATCCATGGATCTTGTGAGTGTTCATGCTAGTTGTGATATTCTATTATGTGGTGATTTTAATCTGCCGCATGCGGTATGGAGGAACTCTGTGAACGGACTGCATGTTGAGACGGCTGAGTCTATAACATCTGCAAATGTGCTATGTAGTTGTTGTAACTATCTTAATCTTAAGCAGATGAATGGCTTGCCAAATTTGTTTGGTACTTTTCTTGATCTGTTTTTCTCAAGTTCGTCAAATGTTAAAGTCATATATGCTACTGAAAATTTATCACCGGCATCAAACCACCATCCTGCTTATGAAATAAGTATTCCTATTAATTGTGATTTTAGTCTTAAGTATGATGTTTAATATTATGATTTTGTAAACTGTGATTTTGTTGCCATTAATAATTACCTTGCTTGCATGAATTGGGATACTGCTTTTAATCAGAAGGATATTAATAAATGCATTGATATTTTTTACAATGCTCTCTATTTGTATAACCGTAGACATATAGTTGTGATTGGGGGACATAGTTCGCGACCATTTACTCCTACTTCTGGCATACCACAAGGCTCCAATTTGGGACCATTATTTTTTCTTCTTTTTATTAACTCTCTGACGCAAGTAGTAACTCATGCTACATGCTCGCTGTTTGCTGATGATCTCAAATTATATTATCAAATAAATAACATAGATGACTGTAGAATGCTACAAGACGATTTAAATAATGTTGTACAATGGTCAATAGAAAATAGATTATATTTTAATGTCAATAAGTGTGTAGTTATGTCTTATAATAGAAAACAAAGAGATATATTATTTCCTTATAAAATACAAGATAGTCTATTGACTAGAGTAGAAAAGATTAAAGATTTGGGTGTGTTATTTGATAAAAGATTGACTTTTAATCTACATGTAAACGAAGTGGCAAACCGGGCATGCAAAATGTGATGGATTTATTGCCAGAAGTACTAAGGATTTCGTGAGTGTTTCCTGTCTCAAGCAGTTGTATGTCTCATTTGTACGTAGTTTGTTGGATTATGCATGTATAGTGTGGTCGCCATATTATAACTGTTACAAATATACGTTGGAGCGGGTGCAAAATAAAATGCTCCGCTATATCTATTTTAGAGAAAGGGGGGTATATGACCGTGAGGTGTCAACCACGACATTACGCGAAAGATATGCCCTCCAATCATTAGATAAGAGGAGGCAAAAATTTGCAGTTATTTATCTATATAAAACAATAAATGGGCAAATAAATGATCCTACATTGCTTTCAAGGTTGAGTGTGAATGCTCCAGCGTATCTTACTAGAAGATGTAAGACATTTTATATGTCGGATGTAGCTCTTAATAATAGACATTTGAGTTCACCATTATTTAATTTGTGTGAAACTTATAACAGAATTCAAGAAAGCATTGATATTTTTAATACAAGTTGTGCTGAACTCAAATGTCGGTTAGATATAATTTTATAGTTAGTGCTGGCCAGATTAAGTTAGTATTAAGTATTATTTTGAATTATTTTTAAAACATTTCTTATCTTTACTATTATTATTAGTGTATTATTATTATTATTATTATTATCATTAGTATGTACTTTGTAATAGGACCGTTTACTTAGTAAACTTCTGTAAAGTACATGAAATAAATAAATAAATAAATAAATAAAAATTTTGCTATTGAGATGTTTGTTCCAATTAAACATTTTAAATCATCTAATTTTCCCACTTGGTTTAGTAGAAAATTACAGAATCTTGTTATTCAAAAAAAGATTGCTCACACAAAATTAAAAAATAGTAAGAATCCCATGGATTATGTTAATTTTTCAAATTTGAGGAATAAATGTAAAACTCTTCGTGATGAATGTTCTAGGTCATATATTGAAAGATTAAATACTGAAATTTCTCATGATCCTTCTTCATTTTGGATTACGTAGGTCTGATTCATACCCCAATAGCATGCATATGGAAGCCGAGGTTGCTGGTAATGGTCAAGATATTGTAAACTTATTTGCTAGGTATTTTGAAACTACATACAGGCAACCTGTCCGCAAGGCTCCTGACTATAAATTTGATTACAGTCTGGATTTAAATCGCATCTCTTTTTCTTTATTGGACATATTTGATGAAATCTTACGCCTTCCGAACAAACATTCTTTTGGCCCTGATGGTATCCCATCTATTTTTCTTAAAAACTGTGTGTGCACCCTGAGTAAGCCTCTGCATCACTTTTTCAATCTTTGCTTGACGTCAGGCAAATTTCCTGGTTATTGGAAGGTAAGCTTTTTAACGCCAATTCATAAAAATGGTGATAGGACTGATATTTGTTATTATAGAGGTGTGTGTATTCAGTCTGTAGTTCCTAAGCTGTTTGACAGGTTGTTTTCTGTGCTATTTTCGTGGCACTGTAGGCGATTGCTTAGTGATCATCAGCATGGTTTTTGTCAGGGTAGATCTACGGTGACTAACCTGTTGACTTACCAATATGATTTGATTGGTGCTTTTGAGAGGTCTGTACAGGTCGATAGTGTGTACACAGACTTCTCGAAGGCCTTTGATAGGGTTGGTCATCAACATCTGGTTCAGAAGTTTGGGGCTATGGGCCTTGGTAGGACTTTGGTCGAGTTTTGTGACAGTTTTTTGACTGGTCGCACACAGTTGGTCAGGATAAGTAATTATATTTCTAATGGTATTGAAGTATCTTCAGGCGTGCCTCAAGGTTCGCATATCGGACCGGTCTTTTTTAACTTGTTCATAAGAGATTTGAGTGATGTAATTGTTCATTCAAAATATCTTGCTTTTGCTGATGATTTTAAACTGTATAAAGCCATTGAGTCATATCTTGATGCTGAGCTACTTCAATTGGATTTAAATATTGTTGCTGAGTGGTGAAATAGCATTAGTCTGGAACTGAATGTAAAGAAGTGTGTATGTATTTCGTTTGGTCGTTCTAATAAAATTATTAATTATCAATACACAATCAACAATAACGAACTCAAGTCAGTTGATACAGTTAAAGATTTAGGTGTTCTTTTTGATACCAAGCTAACTTTTTTGCCGCACATTTTGGATATTATTAACAGGAGTATGCGTAGTCTTGGTTTTATCACTAGAAATAGTGTACATCTTTCACCTTATTGTTTCAAATTCCTTTATTACTCTTTGGTACGTTCCTTGCTTGAGTATGCGTCTGTAATTTGGTCCCCTTATTATGATTCTCGTATTGAACACCTTGAGGCTGTACAAAGAAGATTCTTAAGATCCCTTGCTTATAGAGCTGAAGTTAATATTTTTCGTAATTATTACATCGACTATAATGCTATCAGTGTCCAATTTAATATCCCTAATCTTGAAGTCAGACGGCATTATTCTGATGCTTTAACGTTTTATAAGATCTTAAATGGTTTATATCATTGTCCTACCATCTTGGAAGCAATTCCTTTTAACACCTGTCAAAGAAGGATCAACTCTTCTATGTTTCGTTTACCCTTTCATTCGGCCAACTATGGGTTTTTTTCTCCACTGACTAGGACTTTGCGTTTCTTTAATGAAAATAGTTTGGATCCATTTTCCGGCGGCTTACGGTCATTCAAATCAAAAATAAATAATCTTACACTTTAACCTACGTTCCTTGGATAGTGTTAAGTTTTTAGCCCTGTTGATGACTGTTTTTTCAGAGGTTTTATCTTGGTATATGTATATATATTTTTTTTGTAATTCTAGTATTGTATTTATATTGCTATATTGTCTAGTATTTTGTATTATCTATTTTGTTTTTGTAAACTGGCTCTGCCGTATATTGAAATAAATGAATAAATGAATAAATCTTAATAAAGTAGAGAATTGGTGCAATGTCAATAGACTATATTCAAATGTTAATAAATGCTCTATTCTCTCATTTTCTAGAAAACTGTTGCCTATCAATTTTGTCTATAGAGCATATAATGTTGTGAGTGTTTATGAGGCGATTGATCTGGGAATTATGATTATGATGTGAAATTAAGTTTCGCCAAGCATGTAGCAAAAATAGTTTCTGACTCTGCCAAATTGTTGGGTTTTATTTATCGAAACTGTCGGCATTTTGAAAATATTAATACTTTAAAACTACTTTTCTTCTCTTACATATGCTCAAAAATAGAATACAGATCTCTAATTTGATCTATAAAACCTGATAGATGATATTGAGCGCATTCAGCGCAAGTTTATCTGATATCTAATATGTTGTTTACATCCTCTATTAATATAATGTGTCAGAGTTATATTAATATTAATTTACATGAACGGTTTGATATTTTTGTTGACAGTTTAAGGTCCATTATAGAAAGTATTAAGTAAATAGGTGAGTCTTTCTAGTATGTATATAGATAGTCTGTTCATAGAATGTTAGGCATTTTGATTTTCCATTTTTATACATATTTTGGTATTTTCTTTTTTCTTTCCTGCTTTGCATGTGCTCAAGTACAAACTTCAACATGTTTTTTGTTGTTTCTTTTTTTTTTTAACTCTTTCCTGTAAATGGGTAACAAACCTGTTGGAAATAAACCTCTTTTTTTTTTAGGGACCATTGTAAGACTCTGCGGAAGACCTTACCAAAGATTTCACTTAAGATCTGGTTTAGGACCCGGCATAAGACCCTCAAGATATTGGAGGGTCTTTTATAGAGTATATTAAAGTAATCTGCTACATTACATGGCTAGTGTCACCATGAGGTAACTATCTGGAAGACCACCCCATTTGGAAAGAAAGCCAAAATGCAGTTTCTGGGTACCTCTTTGATAGATAATCCCACGTAGGCCCAGTTTTACAAGAATTGACTATACAATGTTGCCTTGCTTAGCTTTAAGTTGCAGCGAGTACAGAATCAATCTAATCTCAAAAGGCAAAGTATTCAAATTACAGGAAAAACAATGGCAACAACAGCCCGGCATCGAATGCCAATACGTAAAAAGTTGATCCTTGAGCATTGAGAGAGAAAAACAACCGGATTCCAGTAAATTATTTAAAATTCAAAGCGAAGAACAGCTAACCCAATCTACAAGTTCTTATTTTTTGTTTACAATGCAACTAATCCACTTTACACTAGATGTCGCGATCAGTGCTATTCATACGGTATTAAATTATTACATTATAAAAGCAACCAAAAAAAATAAAACGCTATACCTTCTTGCAGGGGATTTTAATGTACATTTTAATAAAAGAGGTGTTTCAGCATTGAGTCTTTGCCACACATATCTTTTAACTTCATGAAAACTGTCAAATTCAATAGACTAAACAGTCACTGAAACCTAACTTCGTTTTAACAGATTGATTTCACAAATATCTCTGATCACAGTGGTTTCACAGTTACTTTATGTTGCATGTTAATGCATGGATATGTTGGCACCCAAGAAAGAAATTTGCAAGTAGTATATTTTTGTTGTATTAAGGTGTTCTATGACATAAAACTTTTGTTTATGTTTTCTATGGGAAATATATGTTTCGAAGCCCTTACATTTTTATGAATTCTAGTATTGTTCAAAATAAATATGATCAGCCCAAGTTTCAACAATTAAAGCAGGTTTTTCTTATTTCTATTTCCTAATCAAAAACGCAACAAAAATAACAAAATATATAAAAATAAATTTACATTTTTACCAAATGCATAGTTTATGCTGTTTTTCAGTACAAGTAGATCATCAAACAACCGGAGGGTAGTTCTTGTCGCAGACATCTGTGACCCAAAAGTGGAAAACTTTTTTTTTACTTCTGGATTGCTTTGCAATTCTCCCATTAGTCTTGACAGGTAACATAGTGTTCTTATTATCTGTAAGAAAAAAATTAAACACTATGTAATATACAATCTGAACGTTACTGAAAATGATATTATCTACAATATGCTGTGGTGGAAAGTTTTAAGGGCAAAGAGTATCTCTTTCTAAAACTAACAAGTTAGTGTGGAAGGTTCAACACTCAATAATATTTATTCATGTAAGAAAGAAAGAAAGAAAATGTGCTATATTACATAAGACAACAAAATCTTGTGTACAAGCATCCTAAAAACTAAAAAATTCCAAAATCACTTTAAATTTCAAACAAACATAACATCTAAAACACTTTGCCATAAAATTTACACACATTACCAAAATTAATGATAACAAAACAGATTGAGAAAAAAAAAGCATTTTTTTGATAAATTTGATTAAAAAATAAGTAAAGCTGTCAATAAAACAGAATTTAGAAGAGGTAAATTAAATTATTTAATAGGAAACAAAACTAAAACACTAAAATGATGTCAGAGCACAGGTTAAAAAATATCATTAAAAAAATCGTCAAGGCTATAATATGCCCTGGATAATACAAGTGATTTTAATTTCTTTTTGAATTTCTTAACTTCTAAAATTTGTCTGATACATAGAGGAATATGGTTGTAAATTTTTTTGCTAAGGTATATAAGTGAGTTCTTGGTGAGGGAGGATGTAGGGATTGGTAAGGGAAAATCGTTAACCTGGCGAGTCATATGACCAGTGTTAGAGGGAGGTTTAGGACATTTATGAATAAGAGTAGCTGTTTCTAAGATAAAAAGAGAAAAAAGAAGTAGGATTT
The DNA here is from genome assembly GCF_022605725.1 of Anthonomus grandis grandis. NCBI lineage: Eukaryota > Metazoa > Arthropoda > Insecta > Coleoptera > Curculionidae > Anthonomus > Anthonomus grandis. Next base: position 47,205,140 of record NC_065548.1, read on the forward strand.
TTTGAGATATAAAGAGAGGTTTACAAGAATCTCTTAACCCAGCGGAACATAGGTATCTAACTGCCTTTTTTTGAATCACAAAAATTATGTTTAATAATCCCTTGTTGCTTAAACCCCAAAAAGGCAAGCCATAACGAAGATGGGACTCAATAAGAGAAAAGTACACTGAACGTGCAACTACCCCTCCCAGTTCATGCCCCGCCATTCTTACTGCAAAACATCCAGAGAATAATAATTTAGATGCAAGATTTAGGATATGATCTTCGAAGCGAAGGCGACCATCAATGTTAATACCAAGGAACTTACAGCTTTCTTTGTTTTGCAAGGGGGAGTTTTCACTAAACATAAGGCCCTGAACGTCACACTTAAATCCCATAATAAAGGTTTTGCCCACATTAAATACAAGCCTGTTTGCAGCACACCACTCCGATAAAATGTTAAGATCCTTAAAAACCTGGGCTCTAACATTATCAGAATCTCTATGATTCCATGAAATGGTGGTATCATCAGCAAACTGAACCGCTTTGCCCTGCAGTTTTAATGACCCAAATCATTTACATAGAGCAAAAATAATAATAATAGTGGTCCTAACACTGAACCCTGAGGTACTCCAGTTTTTAGGGATCTGGAATCGGATAAACATCCAGATACTGTAACTCTTTGGGTACGATTAGACAGATAGGATTTCAGCCATTGCAATGCCACACCTCTAAAGCCATAATTATTGAGCTTAGACAGCAGTATTCCATGATCTACACAATCAAATGCCTTGAATAAATCGCAAAACACTGCCGCCGCGGACTCTCCAGAATTTAAGGACACATAGACACTCTCCAAAAAGCCGAAAACAGCATCATGAGTTCCTTTTCCCGTTTGAAATCCAAACTGATTTGCAGATAAAATGCAATTATGTTGCAAAAAAGACAAAATTCTGATTTTTGCAAGTTTTTCAAGTATCTTGGAGAGGGTAGATAATATAGAAATTGGACGGAAATTACAAGGCTCACTCAAATCTCCATCCTTATAAAGAGGGATAACCACTGCCTCCTTCAAACATGCTGGAAAGATGCCATTATGAAAGGAATTGTTTATGGCAGAAGCTAAGGCATTCAATGCTGAGTCAGGCAAAAGGAGTAGTAATTTTGATGATATCCCATCAGCTCCAGCTGATTTATGGTTTTTTAAGCTTTTAATTGCATCTCTAACGTCAGTAAGGCTAACAGGATAAAAGAAAAAAGAATTTTGAACTGACACTTGTTGAATATAATGCAAAGGATCAATATTAGTATTCACATCCTTGAGCAATAAATGAGGAATATTACAGTAATAATCATTTAAAATATCTGGTCTTACTTCTGGTTCTGAAACTTTCTTGTGAGAATGCCTGAAGTCATTTATAATTGACCAACATCTATGCCTATTTGAGGACATATTCAAGCGGTCACTATAATATTTAACCTTTGCTGCTTTTATCGTCTTTCTGTATAGACTACGATATTTCTGATGATAAAGAATAATGTTTGCATCAGTTGTAAACTTGCACAACTTAGCCAAAAAACGGAGGTTTTTAGCTTAAGTTCTGAGGCCTGCTGTGACCCATGGTTTTCTATTTTTCATTTTAAGCCTCTTTTTAGGAAAACACTGATTGATCTTGTCACATAACACATGAAATAACAAAGTAAACGGGTCAAGAGCCATTTCAACTGCATTTCAATTAACCAAAGCTGCAGTAGAAGAAAAAGCATTAAAATTTGCTCTGCTGAAAATTCTTCCTTTATAATGAGATGAAGGAAATACAGTGTTGCATGGAATCCTAGCAAGAATGGCTTTGTGGTCAGATATACCAGATGAGAGTACTCTACATGACACATCATTTAAATTTGTACACAAATAATCAATAGTAATTGCAGATGAGGATGTTATACGTGTGGGTGAAAGAACATGCATCTTTAAGTCATAAGATTCCAATATACTTAAAGGGGATGTATGATATGATAGCAAGCTTACATCAGTGAAGTTAATATTAAAGTCACCAGCCAATATAACTATGGAGTGTATAGACAATTGGGATAATAGAGAATGGGTGGTCTATAAACACAAAGAACATATAAATTAAATCGCTTACACAAACAAAGGGAGAATTCAAAAACCTTCTCCAACAGAAAGCTATCATAATTTTACAGAAAAAAGCTTCGATTGTTTGTTTAACTAAAATAACTGTTCCTCCATGTATGGAGTGTCGCCGACAAAAAATTGATATAGGAATATAATCAGATATTAAGAAACATTCGTTAGGCTTTAACCAGTGCTCAGTTAGTAATACAATATCAGGAAAATCACATAAATCAAGTAAAAGATGAAGCTCGTCCATTTTATTTCTTAGAGACTGTATATTTAAAATAAGACTACTGAAACTTTTTTCAATGTTATTTATAGAATGTGAGTGAGCTTCATCTTGTGTGCATTTATCTATAAAAAAGAATCCCTATCACAGTCAGTATCAGTATCAAGTCCAGGTTAATTACTTGGTTTTATTGTGGACACATTTTTTGATGAAATGCTACTTTTGAAATGTTTTAAAATATGGGTATACAGTAATGATGCCAAATCTGATCCAAAGTTGCTGGCATGATTAGACTCTAAAATTCTATTTAGATTAATATTATTTGAGTTAAATATTCTATAGAGAGCGAAGCCACCGTAATATAGAAAGCCAGAAACACCATCCCACTCTCCAGCAGCTACGTCACGTCAAACGTCTATTGCCCGAACGACTCGACTTCCTCCCTTCCTCGCCCGGCCCGGCATTAGGTATGCATACGGGGTATTGGACGAAATCATGCAAAATCGAGCGCTCGTTTTCCTGTACAATAATAATAATTAATTAAAGTTTTACTTAGATTTTTGAATAGAATTACCGCAAAGGTGAGATTAAATTATTAAATATTTTTAAGAGTTTTGTATTTATGTTTTAATTTATTATAAATATATATTTCGGGAGGTATTAAGAGCTTGTATGGGTTATTTGCCTTATATTTATACCTTGTTAAAGAATGTTATATTTTTTTATGATATTTTTGTTTTAATAAAAAAATATGATTTTATGTATTTTGTACTACTACCAGCACACTATCAATTTTAAACAATTATTTCGTATTTTATTAAATTTGTTTTAAACCATCTTACAGTGGTTATATTTATTATATTTATTATTAGTGGCTATATTTTATTATATTTTTTTAAGAGTTTTGTATTTGTTTTAATTAATAGTTATAAATATATATATGTTTCAGTAGTTGCCTTATATTTATAACTCATCAAAGAATTTGTCGATTTTTATATCATTTTTGTTTTAATAAAGAATATGTTTTTATTATTTGTACTTCTTTCTACTAACACACTATTAATTTTATTAAACAATATTATCATTTAAACGAAACACAATGATAATATTATGATTTTAACAGCGGTAGTATTGAATAAATACGGCTATAACATACGAACGACACGGGATACTCAGACGTTCGACGTGACGTCACGACTCGAGGGTTCTGGCTTTCTATATTACGGTGGCTTCGATAGAGAGCCTTATTGCTATTATAAATTACATTATGATTTGGATACATGTATGGGCTTGTCATCACTAAACTATTGCTGTGTAAATGTATAATGTTTTTTTAAATATCGAATGATGAGCAATAACCATTTAACATTAAAATCAACATATCATTTTCTGTAAATTCCTTAACCATAAATGATGCAGTATAAATCAGTTCATTGTTTGTACTTCCTGGCTTCGGGAAACACTGGACTTTGTAGTTAGCTTCAAACTTCAGACGCAATTTCTTCAGGAACACTCTACTACAATTTCCACCCACAAAAAGAAGCTTAGGTCGATTATCAACGGGTGAATTTGGCCTACATGGTAACTGTGTTGGAGAATTTATATTAACAAATTTAGATAAGTTTTGGTGTTCCTTTAATGCACAAATATCGGAATAGCAAGTATCTTTTTCAACTTCCAACACCTTTATAGACCGGATCATATTCTTATTCATCTTAGTTAGATCATTAACTTCCATTTGTAACATACCTATTTATTTGCGTCTTATAGGTTGCAGATTCATTTTCTAATGTTCTTATTGTTACAATTAAATTTTTATTTAAGGTATTTAACTCATTGATTTCCATATTGACATTTATTTTTTCCTCTTCACATACTTTTAATAGTGACAGTAACTTTTTTACAGTAACTTCTTTAGTTTTTAAATTTGTTAATTCAATTTTAAGTTCATCATTAAGTTTGTGGAGATTATCTAGGGAGGAGGAAAACTTCTTTTCGGCCTCTGACACTTCATCTTCAAACACCACAACTGTTTGTTCTCATTCTTTCCATATGCCTATCCTTTTCTTTTAGTTCAATCAACAATTCATGAATCTTCTGCTCATAAGACTTCTTTTCATTCTCATTTTCATTAAAATTTGTTTAACATTTTTCTGAGCATAAAATTTTGTAGCCTCCCATTTTTATGGCATCAGAATTTCTATCCAAACAACTTGGGTGGAATATAGACATACAAAAGATGCAGCAATAATTTGAAAACTCCTTTTTTTGACAGCATTTGAAATTACGATTCATTTTAATAAATTAAGGAATATATAAATATGGTTAGACAGGAATTGCTAGCCAAACAGGAACTTGAGCCTGAGCGTCACCAGGAACACGCGTAAAACAAACACACTAGCACGTCCTAAGGTTGAAGTTCTATGGTTTTAAGTTAAGGTCAATGCCAGCAAAACAAGTCTAGTTAGTTAAAACAGGAAATATTTATAAAACAAAAAAATATTGACCTGTTAATTAGGAACACTTGTATGGAAATATAGCACTTCGATGTGGTTGTAAAAAAATCAAAACAAATCAAACAAAACTGAGTACCGGCGTACCCTCCGAAAACTTAAGCACGACCGTCACGTATGACTGCTAAACTGATACTCTACTCTCATGTAAATAATAGGCCTTACATACAACATATTTTAATTAAAATATACTTAATATTCATGTGCATATATATTGACAGGATTCAAATTAAAATAGAAGTGGTGTTTAAAATGTGAAGGAAATACATGTCTTTATAATATAAAATTCAGTTTTCATTAAAATTCCCCAAACCCTTTTTTAAAATGTATTGTCAGGTTATGCCTATTTTGTATGTAATCTGCAAGGAAATTAAAAAACTATAGCCCAGTTCCCAAACCCCCTCTGATACCTCCTAAATCTCCAAAAATAGAAACAATACTATTTCTGTTAAATTTTATTAAAATTCAGCGCAGAATTGAAATCAAATGTCTTGCAAAAAAGATTGGCACATGCAAAGTATAAACAGTCTAAGGCCGTTGAAGACTATGAAATGTTCAGTAATCTTAGAGCAATCTGTAAAAATCAGGCCGATCAGTGCTACTCAAACTATATTGAGCAAACCCAATCTTCTATTTCCGGTGACCCTAAATATTTCTGGAAATATATAAGAGATAAGACACAAAATAACAGTATTCCATCTACTGTGAAATATTTAGATGCAGTGGGTGAAAATGGCCATGAAATAACATCTTTATTTGCACAATATTTTTCTTCAGTCTACTCTCCTGATGAATTTGATGTTCAGGAATTTACACAGCCTGATATTGCATGTTCTTCTGATATTAATGAAATGCATGTACAAATATCTGAAGTCTTTGAAAAGTTAACCAGTGTCAATGTTAATAAGGGCCCTGGGCCTGACTGTATTCCAGCTGTCTTCATAAAACACTGTGCTTTTGCTTTGGCACATCCACTATGGCTGATTTATAATTTGTCTTTCAAGACAGGTAGATTTCCAACCTCATGGAAGTTAAATTATTTGACTCCTATATTTAAGAATACAGGTCAGAGGGATGATGTGAAAAACTATCGTCCTGTTTCTCTGGCTTGTCACTTTGCAAAGGTTCTTGAAAGTTTTGTCACAGATTTTTTTATCAGAGAAATTTAAAAACATAATCTCAACTAAGCAGCATGGGTTTGTCAGGGGTAGGTCCATAACCACTAATTTGTTGCTTTACCAAACAGCTTTGTCGGGGGCCTTGGAGAGTGGTATGTCGGTTGATTCCATATATACTGACTTTTCCAAGGCCTTTGACAGGGTTAATCATTCTCTCCTGGTTGCAAAGTTGTCACTCTATGGCATTGGTGGTTGTCTTTTGGTCTGGTTGAAATCATATCTGTCTGGAAGAACACAGATTGTAAAGATAAAAAACTTTTATTCTAGTCCTTTTCCAGTGACTTCTGGGGTTCCTCAGGGTGCCGATCTTGCCCCTTTTTTATTTAATCTTTTTATTAATGATGTTGTTCATTATTTTGATTATTGTAATGTGTTGCTTTTTGCTGATGATGTTAAGATTTTTAGAATTATAGACAGTAACTTGGCACATCATGAACTTTGTTCTGATCTTCACAAATTTGAATTATGGTGCAAGAATAGAATGGTCCTAAAACTCCTAAATGCTAAAAAATGCAAATATATTCAATTTACCAAGAGTTTTAGTCCACTATTTCATCAGTACCATCTAATGAGTTCACTTATTGAGAAGGTATCAGAGATATGTGATCTTGGGGTGCTTTTTGATTGCAGACTAACTTTTTCAAAAAATATTGAAAACCTGTGTAATAAGGCTTACAAAATGTTGGGTTTTATTAAGAGGCACACTCATGAATTCAGCAGTATTGATTCCATTAAACTTCTGTATTTTTCATTGGTTCACAGTCAACTTGTTATTATGCTAAATATATAATGTGTCTAGAAAAAATTCAGTGTAAATTCATAAGATACATTGCTTACAAGCTTAATATTCCTTGTATTGATATTAATTACAGTGAAATGTATAGATTGCTGAACATTGAAAAGTTGGAGACTCGACGTAAAAACTGCCATATTGTCACAACATACAAGATTCTTAACAATGTAATACAGTCTCCTGAGTTGTTGTGTCAGCTTAATTTAAATGTTCCTCTTACTACAGTGCTCAGACAGACTAGATTATTCTACCTTGAAACAACATCATACACTGTATGGTGAAAACTGTGCGATAGGTAAAATGATGATTAACTCAAATTGTGTCAGTATAGATTTGTTTCATTGTTCTCTGAGTTCACTTCAACGAGTTTTAAAATCTGCTTAAGTGCAATATAATTTTATATCTTGACTTTGCTTAAAGTGTGTCTTCTTTTCTATTGTAGTTACTCTGTTTTAAACCATTGTTGTCCTTATATTTTATTTTATTTTATTGTTGTTACCTGTTATTTATGCTAGATATTTAATGATAGTACTAATACTTCAAGTGCTTTATTGCGATATAAAATCTTATTTTGTTGAATATTTTATATACTATTTTTATTTTGTAAATTGGTTAATTACTGTAATATATATACTGAATACTGAAAAGATATGAACAAATATTACAAATTGTTATACAAAAGCAGTAAGTAGAGCTCTCTAGAAAAAAAATAAGAAATAAAAGTCGAAAGGGATACTTGTATGGGCAATCCAACAATTCATTTTGGTCCTTATTTGCTGAAATGATTTACCTCTCAGATCAATCGATAAGGCATTGTATATCTTAGGATCTATGAAGCTAACATTCCTTTTTGCAGTAAGATTTTGATTTACAGCATGCCTTGTACAGCATTTATGTATTATCACATTTTTATAAAAATCATTAGTAAGTATAAATCTTATTACAGCTTTAATATATAGTTGTTCCACTTTTAAAAGGTTAATTTCTTGGAATAATAATTGGCTTGGATATCTTTTGGTTAGAAACATAATTATTTTTAATATATATTTTTGAGCAATGTCTAAACTATTTAAGACATTTTTGCAAGCACTACCCCAAACAATTATCCCATAATTCTTAAGAGACTCTACAAGAGAAAAGTAGGTTGTTTTTAGTAGCTTAAAACCCAAAATGTTGTGTAAATCATAAAATTTATATATGACTTCTTATTTTTGTAGTGACATACTCCAAATGTTTGGTCCATTTCAACCATTCATCTATATATGTAGATACCCAAATATTTGATATACTCCACTCTTTCCACCTTCCCACAATCACAAACATCCATATCAGGTTCATAATCTGCACTGTGAATTTTTAATTTATGAAAGACAGTTAATGTTTTCCCACTCAAGGCAAAAGTAAGAAATGTTGTCTTGTTAATATTTAATGACAATCAGCCTTTTATTTTTGAAATTGTAATCTCTGCCCTTTTAATAGTTGTCCCCCATGTTTCTGAACTCTGAAATATACAACTTAATAAGATAATGCTCACTTTTTACTTTCAAGAAAAAATACAAGGCTTTTCTGTTAGATTCACATATACCTTGATTGTAATGTTCAGTAATTTTAAGAAATGAGTTTAGTATAAAGTAGTATTGTATTGAAAATGCCCACTAATATTATATTTTTTAGGTAGCATGGAAGAACACATTATGTGAATGTTACCTTTTATGTAATATTTTGTGGTTGTATAATAAACATTTATTTATTTATATTAATTTTATGTTTCCCCTACAATCAATTATTGTCAGCAAAATAGTATACCTACCTCACCTTCATCCAAAATCAAGTATACCATCATTATAAACATTAAAAAGAAAGGGACCCAGCACAGTACCCTGTGGCATACCATAGTCAACAAAGACTGAATTACTTAAATAAGTTTTAACTTTAATCTTTTATGTTTTTTTATGTCAAAATGACTTTATGAGGTTATTTGCAATTGCCCTAATTCCCATTATTGTCTCATTTTTGTCCAGCCTACCAGAGAACAAGTTATTACTTTCTATGAAATACTGTAGTCTTACTTTAATGCACTTTTCAACCAGTTTGCTTAATGTGCTTGTTATAGCAATGGACCTATGGCTTATGGTTAACTCTGTTTTTCGTTGTTTAAAAATAGGCATTATCATGACCGTCTTTACCTTCGACAATAAGTAGAGGAGGCCGTGGTATTATATATTTGTCTTTTTAAGCACACTTGGATAAATTTCACCACTAAAAATGCAGTTGACATTATGCAACAGAGGTTTTAATAAGTATCTGTGATTATGTTCTCAGAAATAATCGAATCATGTCCACTTGCTCTATTGTTTTTTAAGGTTTTAATTTGTAATATTAATTCATTTTCTGTAAAAGGAATTTAAGCTAGTCTCAGTTCTTTCTATATAATTTGGTCTTGACTTTTTAATTTTACTTGCCAACCTTTGCCCTACTCTACTAAAATAATTATTGATAGAATATTGTACTGGCAGCTTAGTTATTAGACAACTAAATCTCATAAATTTTCATTTGCGTTCAAAAATATGTCATTAGTCTAGTACCATGAAAAAACAATGTTAATATGTTTTTAGAATTTTAGGTTATTCAAAAAACATATACACACATATTATTGTCATTAATATTTTTTATATTTTTTTTGTATTAGGCTCTTTATAGATTGGCACAAACAGATATGTTCACATCTAGCTACAGCTTATAAAGAAAATGAACTTGTAAGATGTATAGAATAATATAATGATTTATAATTCATTCTATATAGATTAATAAAACTTAAACTTAAATATGTGTTTTGTTTCAAAAATTTCAAATGGTTCAAGTAACTGTGGCTATCTTTTGGGTAAAGTTATTTTTCAAACATCTTACAGAACCCATTCAAAATATTTATTTAACCGTTCATCATATTGTACATATTATATCATCATTGACTATGCATTTAGTACATCCAATTCAGATAATGTAGGTAAAGAAATTTTGATAAATATAATATTCTAATCCTTCAATCCATAAGATTATTTAAACTAAATTGCTTAGAATTATTACATAGTATTAATTATTGTAAATTAATTTTGTAAAAGTGGTAATTCTTAGTAAGTACACATATATCTAGCTAATTAGTTTTTGCAGTTTAACTGAGATAAATTAAATAAATTGGTCACCTTCAATATTATTAATTATTACTAAGGAAAACTATGTGCCTACCTTGTCCCTTCCTTTGTATGATTCAAGTATTGTACAGGTCTCATCTAATAATAACATAAAAGTATCACCCATTTTGCCAAGAAAATAAAATTGGACAAATTAGGGTTGTAATACTACTCATTTATAAGCAAATCTCCACTACGTCTATTCAGTGTATCGTTCTTGTCAACATTTTTTAATTATTTTGGACTTTACACTATCCACTCATTTTCAACTAAAGTCGAAAATAAGGTAGGGTTAGGTAGGGTAGAAATAAAAGCAAATCATTTTTTAAAATTATTTTGACAGTAAAAAAAATTTTGGCTTCTGTTATGACAGTTTAGACTTTGACAAAAGTGACGTGGCCAGTGGCACACACCTAATGCCGCGTCCACATGAAACCAACAAAACAGAAAATGAATGGTTTCCAAAAATTTAGCAACAAACAAATCGGAAACATTTCATTTTCTTAATAAATGAAAAATAATTTAATTTGAAGAAAGATTCAGGTTACAAACAAAACTTAAATGCTAAATACACGATAAACATATTGTTTGTGTGTGTACTTGTTCTAAAATTCTATAGTCAAAAGTCAAAAATGGCTTTATTGTTACGTAACATAATCTGTTGTTAACAAAGCATTATATAAAACCTTAAAGATAGTTGACAACATAATCTTTTACAAAAATATAAAAATTTTAACAATTCTTACATACATAGAATATAGAACACACCCAAATAAAAGGTAATAAGAAGTCACATCACGCTACGCAAAAATTTTCACTGTCAAAAAGTCGTATTTAAAAACTCGTCTAGAGAACAAAATGCTTTAGCAAGTAAAAGTTTCTTTATATTTTTTGTCCTAAAGTGTTTTTCACAATTTATTAGCCTTATATAAAAGGGTAGGTGGTTAAAAAGCCTTCTGCCCCCGTACACTATAGAGGACTTAATCTGCTCACTTTTTGGGATAGGCAGATGTAAAGAGAAGGTTGTTCGAAGATTGTAACCCGAGGAGGAAGGGCCAAGCTGATGGCGATATTTTTTGTGGATAAGACAAACAGTCTCTAAAATAAAAAGGCATGGCAATGTCAGGACAGAGTGTTTTAAAAATAATGGCCTGCAGGGGCTACGAAAGGGAGCTGCACATATGTAGCGTGTGGCTCTTTTTTGCAAAATAAATAGAGAGCTGAACAAATACTGAGAGCACACACCCCAAAACACAATACCATATCTCAGATGAGACTCAATAAGAGCATAGTAGGCAATTTTAGCCACATCAAGTCCCAGAGAATGTGTTATTACTCTAATAGCATAACAGTTGGATGATAACTTCCCTATTAAAGAGGAGATATGATTTTCACATTTTAATTGCTTATCAATCATCAGACCCAAAAATTTGCATGTTTCACAAGGACTTATTGTTTCATTTTGCAAAGTGACAGTTCCAAGGTTACATTTAAAAGTTAAAATATTAGTTTTAGAAATATTAAAAGTTAATCTATTAGATTCACACCATGACTTTACAAGAATTAACCAATCAACAATATTCTTTAACCTCTTGGTGTCAGTGTCATGCCAAAGTAATGTTGTATCATCCGCAAAGATAGTAAATTTGCCCCTAATTGGAATTTGAGAGATATCATTGACATATAGCAGGAACAATATTGGTCCAAGAACAGAACCCTGGGGTACACCCGCATCCATATCCAGACGGGATGACATATCATTGTCAAAGAATAAATGAAGCCAGTCGAGAGCAACTCCTCTGAATCCATAGGTTTCTAGGTTCTGTAGCAGTATTCTGTGACTTACACAATCAAACGTCTTAGATAAGTCACAGAACACCACCGCCGCACTCTCCTCAGCATTCAACCCCATGTACAGACTCTCCAAAAAATTGAAAATAGTATCAGATGTACCCACTTTCATCCGGAATCCAAATTGCTGATGGTTAAGAACATTATGCCGTTTCAGAAATTCCATCATCCTAGTTTTTACCAATTTCTCTACAGGCTTGCCAAGCGTGGGAAGCATGGCTATGGGTCTGAAATTTGATGAGTCATCATAGTTTCCACCCTTAAATAATGGTATAATCAAGGCATCTTTAAGTAAATGTGGTAAAGGACCCACTTGAAAGTGAAACATTTATCACCTCAGCCAAAGAATCAAGGGTTGGTAGCGGTAGCGCTATTAGGACCTTTAGTGACAGCCCATCCAGAAGAGTTCTTATTTTTCATTGAGGATAGAGCTTCCATTATTTCACTAGAATCTGTTGGTCTAAAGAAAAATGTTTCAGGCACCTTAATATTGTGTAAGTATGAACGCGGATCTCTAACAGAATGAGGCAATAACATTGACAGACCCAAAGCAACACCCTGGAAAAAATGATTGAGTGTTTCGGCCGACACCGTGCTATTAGAAACAGAAGGGTTTCCTCGTAAGTCATTAACAATTTTCCAAGACTCTTTAGACTTATTTCTTGATTATGGTTTATTTTACTTGAGTAGTATAAGTTTTTTGCCACTTTCACTGTATCGCGGTAAATTTTGCGATATCTATTAAAGTAGGATATGAATCTGGAGTTGTCTAGGGCAAACTTTCTTATGGAGTGCAAACGCCGAAGATTTTTACCAGAAATTAAGAGACCCCTGCTATAACAGGGTCTTCTCCTTTTTTCCCTAATTGTCATCATGGGGAAAGTTGACTCAAAAACATCCACTAAAGTTGAATGAAAATTCTCAAAAGGATCACCGTTGTCAAGTATGATACCATTCCAGTCTATTGAATTACAACATTCTTTAAATTTACAGAAATTTTTTCTAGTGAACAACCTTCCCCACTTTTTTTTCTTGAGGTAAACTTTTTTTCACTTAGAAGAAAGGAACATAATACGGCCTCATGATCAGACAACCCAGCATTTACAATTCTACATGCAACCTGCGCTTCACAGAGCGTAGAGCAAACATAATCTAAAAATGATGCTGAATTAGCAGTGATGCGAGTAGGTTGATCTACATGCAAACTTAAATTAAAAGATTTCAGCACTCTATGTATATTACTCAGAAATATCTATAAAAATGAAGACACGCTGCATACTGACTTTTATCTGAGAGCCTGGTATTGTCTCATTCAAATTATTGCAATTTTGTGTATGAGCATTTCTTAGACTTTGTTTCCAGGCAATGATTGCAACATGTACAAAACTCTTGTAACAGATTCATATATAATCTTAGGGCGCAAGACCACTGCAGGTATAAACCTTTAGAGCTCGGTTGGCTCAATATTCAAGATCGTCAAACCCTACAGTTCACTTGTTTTGTATACCTGGTAAAAACCAATTTGCCTGCCTATCTAAATAATAGATGCTCCTTTCGATATAGCACACATAACCGGCCCACTAGATTTAGCAACTTTATTAGTATACCAAAACACCGTACGGCTCTTTTTCAACGTAGTTTTTCTTATCGGGGACCCAAAGTGTATAATGACTTATTTGCAATAAGCTCAATGAGCTCTCTTAACAAATGCTTAAAAGAAAACTAAAAAATGTTTTGCTTGGCCCATATTTATAGTATTAATAATAGGAGTATATTATTGTTAGTTTTACTTCTTTTTTCTTATACATATATTCTTTTCTTTCTTTACATATAAATATGGGCTTTTTTCCACATTGTATACATAGTATATTGATAATTTGGGTTTTTAAAATATGGTATTTTTTTAAATTTTTTGCTATTACGTAAGTGAAGTTCCATGCCAAACGGCAATCGCACTTCCTCCTGGGGAAGGGGGGATTGTTCACGTATCCCAGATATCTCAGATATCAGAAGGATGAAGCTCTGATGGAGTCCTTTCCATGTTATCGGACTCTGTTTTTTAACTTGATTTACATACTAGTACAATAAGTAATAAACTTAGACTAAAAGTACATGATATGTATTTAACTAGTTGATGTTATCTGCGTTTCCAATGAACGTTCTGACGATTCCAGATGTGGATAATAGCGTCGACTTCTGCATCAGCTTATAGATGCTTTTTTTGAGGTTGAGCAGTTTCATGTTTTCGATCAGGCTCTTTGGTATTACTCTTGTTGTTGAGACAATAATTGGAACTATCCGCACTTCTCTCATTTCCCATTGTCTTCGTATCTGGTGTTCTAGATCCCTGTACTTAACAATCTTTTCATTATATTTTGCTCTTAACTTATTATTGGGAATAGCTACAGCAATAAGGGTTGTCTTCCTAGAAATTTTATCGATTAGGATTAGGTCAGGCCTATTGTTACTTACTCGTTGGTTTATGAGTATAGTGCGATCCCAATACAATTTGTGTTTGTCATTTTCAAGAACTGGTTCCGGCTTATAGTTATAATGAGACTTTGAGACCTTGTGTGAAACAATTATGTCACTGGATCTGGTCCATACAAAACGCGTTATGATTGTTGGAGATTTTAATGTTCCGTCTTATCAGACAACCGAAACTAGCAGTATCAAGTGCAAGCTTTTGACCAACCTATGCGAGATCCTTGGTCTTAAGCAGTATAACAATATTCCAAATGTTAATAATAGGCTTCTTGACTTGGTTTTTTTAAATTTCGACGTCAGTGAGTCAGTGTCATCAAAAGTATATCACCGCTTATTGACGAAGATTTGCATTATCCTGCTTTGACAATTTCTTTTAAATCGGCTTCCCCTCATAAATATAATCCTTCTATAAGTTCAAATAATCTACAGCAGTTTAACTTCAGAAAAGCAGACTTTCCACTCATGTATAATTTGTTGCTTGATGCAAACTGGTTGTCAGTCTTGCAGTCTTCTGACGTTGACAGCGCTTGCAAGGAACTTTGCAAAAGACTTGATTCAGCTTTTGCTGCTTCAGCACCTTTAAAACAACGAAGACGGCGGCGATTTCCAGTATGGCTTTCAAAACAAATTATTTCTAATATATTTAAGAAGGAAAAAGCATATCGTGATTATAGATCCTCTCCAACTAAATTTAATCTTTCCAGATACAACAGACTTCGTCAGACAGTAAAATCTCAAGCCCGTGAGGCCTATAACTCATTTGTGACCCAAGCCGAGGAGAACATTGTCACTGATCACTGATCCCTCATCGTTTTGGTCTTTTGTTAGAGCTAAGAAAGCTCACTCTTCACTTCCGTCTATCATGTGCGATGCCAATGGTAATTCTTTTCAAGGAACAGAAAATATTGTGCCAGCTTTTGCCAAACTTTTTCAGAATACCTATAAAGATCCAATCAACCTCGCAGAAACCTATCCTCCTTCTAATTCCTCAGACCTCATTGACATTCTTCCATCAATTACCACTGAGGAAATTATTGCTGCTAGTCGGAGGCTAAAAAACAAGTTGACAGCCGATCCAGATGGTGTTCCAAGTTTTGTGGCTAAAGACTGCATGTTTGTCCTTTGTCAGCCTTTATGTCATATTTTTAACTTTATTTTGAAAACTGGCAAATTTCCAGGCGTCTGGAAATGTGCCAAGTAATACCAATTCACAAAAAAGACGATATAAACAGAATCGACAACTACCGACCTATCTCAATACTTTGCAATTTTTCCAAAACTTTTGAAACTATTGTTTATAACAGAATTCTTCCCCAAGTTCAATCACTACTCTCTATAGATCAGCACGGTTTTATTCCTAAAAGGTCGTGCATCACTAACCTCTGTAATGTGACTCATTTTATTTCTTCAGCCCTCGATAGAAAAAGTCAGGTTGATGTGGTGTATACTGATTTTAGTAAGGCTTTCGATCAGATAAATCATACCATTCTGCTGGAAAAATTGAACAAGCAATTCAACTTCTCAGAAAGGCTAATTTCGTTGCTTTCGTCGTACCTTATTGACCGTCTACAGTTTGTTGAGGTGGAAGGTTGCAGATCTAATACCTTTGTTTCAACTTCTGGAGTCCCACAGGGATCCAATCTCGGCCCACTTCTTTTTATCTTTTATTTTAATGATCTTATAGAATTGATTTACTGCCTTAGACTAGCTTATGCTGATGATCTGAAAATATTCTGGTGTATCAATAGTATCTTGGACTGCTTGTTCTTACAGAGTAACTTGGACCTAATTAGGGGGTGGTGCAGTCGAAATCAGTTATGTCTTAACATCTCGAAATGCTGTGTGATCTCCTTCCACCGAACCAAGGATCTTGTTTTATTTAATTACAATATAGACAATCAAATCCTCTGTAGAAGTACTTCTATTAAAGATCTAGGGGTTGTATTCGACGATGGGCTCACATTTGTACCACGTATTGAACAGACAGTGACCTCCTTGTTGAAACTTCTGGGTTTTGTCATTCGAAATAGCCGACTCTTCAACAATTCAAATTCAATAAAACTATTGTACTTTTCCTTTGTTAGATCAAGACTGGAATACGGTTCCTTGGTGTGGTGTCCTTTCTATGAATGCCATGTTGGCTACATCGAGAGTGTTCAGAGAAGGGTTTTAAAGTTTCTTATGTTTCGTGAGGATGGAATATATCCTGTTAGGGGACATGATCATGATCTGATGTTAGATAGATTTAATCTGCAATCTCTGGCATGAGGAGAACAATTCATTTTGTAACATTCTTATGGAAGTTGGTCAATAATCAAATAAATTCTCCTCCTCTCTTGAACGATATTCTATTTCATGTACCACGATTTGCTTCTAGAACAAATATCACTTTTGCTTTAGATCGCGCCAGAAACATTAGGTTTCAGGAGCCCGTATATCAAATGTGCAGAATTTTTAATTCAGTATCATCAACCTATGACATATTCTTATGCTCCATAAAGGATCTAGTTTTGTCTCTGACAAACCAACAGTTACCATAATTCCCTTTCTCTTCTTTTTTTCCCTTGTCCCATGAATCCCTTTCTTTGTGCATTCTAATGTTAATTTACATCATCCTTTAATTTTGATATATATATGATGTTACTATAGTAATTTAAGTTTTCCTTATTTTTCTTTCTTTTTGTTATTTAACTTATAGTAATTTAATACTTGTTTACACTTTCAAAACATTAATTGTAGATTTTCCTGTAACTGGGCTTTGCCTGTTGGAAATAAACTGCTAAATAAATAAATAATATTGTATCTTGGCTGTCGTTAAGAGGTTTAGTTTTTTTGCCAGCTCTTGATGCAGTATCTTTGCAACTAGATCATGTCGTTCTTTATATTCCGTTAGTGCAAAAGTTTGACATCCACCTGAGGTGAAATGCTGAATAGACTCCGTTGTCTCACATCCATATCTACATCTGTCACTTTGTACCGTCGGGTTACCTACGACAAACTTTAAATAATTTCTTTTTGGTATTACTTGATCTTGGATAGCCACACGAAACCCTTCAGTTTCGGGGAAAAGCTGTCACGAAGTCAACTAGTAGTTCGACGCCGTTATATTGACATACTGTTGTTGAACCTCATGAACATGCCTTCCTTTTATTTTATTTTTTTTTGAGGCCTTTCAGCAAATTTATTTTAGATAGGTTGTAAGTTCTTTAATTGTTGTAAGTTCGTAATTTTAGATGTTGTTCATTTTATCTAATTTTAATATGTGAGTGTGTGTGTATTATTTTATTTTTACATTGTATGTCTTGCGTTAATCAATTTTTTTTTTTTTATTAGTTATTAACATTTTCATATTAGTCTTCTCTATTACAAACAATTCAGAACTTTTAGTTTTATTTTTATATTTATGTAGCCATTATATTTTTTATTATTGTTGTGTATCTCTCTTTTTTTGCAGCATTGATGCTAAATAAATACTTATTATTATGACTACTGCCACTGACTTTACTGTCAACATCTCGCAGCGCAAATCACTCATGTAAAAGCCACCTAAGATCTGTCAACTGAAATGACAGTAGAAATCTGTCAACGGTTTGACAATGTTGACAAATTGAACGTTAATTCAAAAAGTTGATTTCATATTACTTACATTCGTTGTCTTTAGTTTGGTTCGGTTTTAACCGTTAGTGTTTTTGCAGCTATTTAAAAAAAAATTAGGAAATCGTATGGATTTCTCCAATTTACTTAATTAGTGGTTTGGAAACTTGTAAGTTTTTAATGAATTACATATAAGTGAGACTTCTTTTGGGACATTAGAGGCTTGAGGCTTTTGTTGTTTTTTTTTTATGGTATATTTATTGCACTAAATACAATGAAATATTTCATTCCTCATCACACAGTTACTTAGTGAAATATTTACACAAAAAAGGAACAGAATGTTTTGATAAATTTTTGGAAATTATTTAGAAGTATAGAAAATATAAAAAGTTTATTTAACTAACTAAAATCATAATGAATATTAGATAATTGTTCTTTAACAGATGACAGTTTAAGGCCTAAAATATCCATACCATGTTGCAATGCTAAATTAATGTTTGTTTTGGGTTTTACTTCACTACTTCAAAAGTTTCAATTTTTTTTTAAACTATATGATTTAACAAAAACAATAAAATTAACTTATACACATTAACAGTTAAGTTATAAGTAAAATTTAGAGAAGGGGAGTCTATAAAAAGGCATAGTTAAAAGATCTATGTTTTATATTACTCTTAAATACACTGGTGATGATGTTCTAATAATCTTCATAATAAATATTAAACTGGGTAACTTATTATTCCTCAAGTAAATTAAAGTATTTAAGAATGATTGGAGTTAGATTGAAATAAATATAGGACATTGTTAAAGATTTAATCTAAATATGTGAATAAGTCTGTTTTATTCTTCTTTTCAATAATTATGTGTATGAGATAGTATTTTTTAAATTATATTTAAAAAATACAATATTTATTGAAATAGTGATGTAATATCCAATCAATAAAATAGCTGACTAATTATAAATTCATCACAATATAAATTTTACCTTTATTTATATTTATTAATTCTATCAAATTACAGTCATTATATCTAACATGATTAATGATATATTACATAAATAACATAGTTACCATTGCATTATAATAATCTATTTGTAAAGTGAGGTGCATCATAGTGGAGTGTTGCATTCAATGAGGTTTTAAGTCTAAAAAAAGGCACACAAAGATTAGTTTCTGTTTTAGAGAGGTGATCTAGATCTCTTTAACAGTCCTATATTGACTTTTCTTTTTAAAAGCATACAGGATTAATTTAGAGATATACTAAATTTAAAAACATGCTTTATTATCATAAATACAGGGTATTTGTTGATAAAGCTACTTACATAATTTAAAAAAAACACAATACTGGGTTGAACATGCTAGCATAAACAATAATAACACAAAATTTAATTTAAAATTCAAGACGAAATGAGTTAAAATTTTCTAAGAGTAACATCACAAAAATAATATAAAATATAACATGACAAAAAATCAAACATTTAAATTTTTATTAAAACATATTATGTCCTATGGGCCTATTCCCAATTATCTTTAAAAAACTCTGTTAGGCTGTACAAATACTTGCTTTTAAGCAGTTCTGTTAAGGGGAAATTCCATGTTAGTTCAATCTTCTGGGATGGGCATTGGAATATTGTAATTTTCTCTTTTTTATTTATATTTTTTATATATTAAGCAAGCAGACTCCACAATAAACAAACAACATAAGATAAGTTAGGTTACTTTAAATAGGGGTCTACATAAGTTCTGTGGAGATTTATGACACATATATCTAATGGCTCTTTTTTGCAAAATAAACACAAGAGGTCCAATCCCACTTCATTTGAAATCACTCTAACAGCACAACATCCTCTAGCCAGTTTTTGCCTCAATGCTGATATATGGTCACAAAACTTTATCATCAATAACAATTCCAAGAAATCTGTTGAAATTATTTACTTCCATTTTTTTGTTGTGAAACAGTAACTGGTCTGAACATACAAACTTAAAATTTAGCATTTTAGTCTTATCTATATTTAAAGACAACAGATTAGCATCAAACCAC
The DNA here is from genome assembly GCF_022605725.1 of Anthonomus grandis grandis. NCBI lineage: Eukaryota > Metazoa > Arthropoda > Insecta > Coleoptera > Curculionidae > Anthonomus > Anthonomus grandis. The sequence continues at coordinate 47,225,125 of NC_065548.1, forward strand.
TGTTTAACCATTAACACATCTGCAGAAATAGTTTTTGTTAATGTGCTTTTATAATTTTCTGCCCATAATGATGGGGAGCCGATCATAAGAGCATGCTCCCTCTGATAGCTTATTTAATTTTATACAAAATAGTGCCAATGAAGTTTTAATTACTATTAAGAGTTTAAAAGCTAAAAAACCACTGGTAGTGATAATATGCCAACTTACATCTTTAAAGCTCTATCTGAATATCTTGTTTTACCTTTAACACACATCTTTAATCTTTCAATAAAATTTAATAAATTTCCTGAAATATTAAAACACACAATTGTTTCAGCTATTTTTAAAACCAGGCTAATGATATAAAAAATTATTGGCCAATAAGGCTTATTAATGTGAAAGCAAACATTTTTGAGAAAATTTTATACAAGCAACTATATGAACACCTTAAATTTAAGTTCAATAACAGTCAGCATGGCTTCTGACTAATCAACTGTGACAAACTTATTAGCTCTCTCTGAAAGTGCATCCAAAGCATTTGATAGTAGGAGTCAGCCGGATGTTATTTACACAGATTGAGAAAAGGCGTTCGATATAGTCAACCACTCTATTTTGTTGGACAGATTAATTAAATATGGCATTTCTAAAGAGGCATACCTACTTATTAAGTCTTACCTGACTGATAGAGGACAAAGAGTGAAAATTAGTAGTAACTTTTCAGAGCCTTATGTAGCTAAATCTGGAGAAACAAGGTTCAAATTTATGGCCCTTACTTTTTACTGTGTTTAGCAATTGAAATTGCCTTATATTCTCTGATGACTTTAAACTTTATAAAATAATTCGATTGCAAGGTGACATCCATCAACTGAAAAGTGATTTGGCTAGAGTTGTGGACTGGTTTAAAATAAATCAAATGTCAATTAATGTTAAGAAGTGTGCTGCTGTATTGATGATTATTATATTTTAGATAAAAAAATAAAAAGGTGTGATGAAATAAGGGACCTAGGAGTTTGCTACCAAAGCAGTATGAAATTTAGTATTCATTTTGACTACTAACAAATTTAAAATTGAAAACGTTATTAGATTATATAATGCAGTTGTGAGGCTACATCTTGAGTATGAATTGCAGGTTTGGATGCCATCAACAGAGTCTCATTCAAATCAGATAGAGAAAGTATAAGAACGGTTTTACGTTACATTTATGAAACAAGAAAATTATGAAAAAAGAAACAATGCATACCTATATTTGGTGTCATATATGTCAATGCTAAACACCTTTAATTTCATAAAACTTGAAGAAAGAAGAAATATACAAGCTGTGTTATTTATATATTTTATTGTCAAATAACATATTAAAATTGTTAACTGATTAATCACATTAACTTTAATGTTCCTAAAGTGTATTTAAGACATTTACACCAAAACTTCTTTAGGGTAAATCCTAGAAGCATTTCTCCTGATAAGATTGATGGATAATTGTAACCAGTATCTAAATAAACTTAATATAGATATTTTTGAAGTGTCCAGGGCATAGTTGAGGCTATTGCTGTTACTAAAAACTAGCAATATAGGTTGTAAATAGTTTTTCTCTTTGATCTTTGATTTTTTGTTTGATTTTTAATGATGATTGGTCTTTGTATTAATTTTATTATTCCCTTTCTCCTTTACATACAATTACCAATCTAGTGTATTTGGTGTTTGTAAAGTATATTATTAAATAAATTAAATAAGATGGTGTTGTCATCTGAAAAATAGTGAAAAATCCTCTTATCTGGAGAGACGCCAGATCATTTATATACAATAGAAATAAAATGGGACTGTGAATTGAACCCTGAGGAACTCCCTGGCTCACTACACAAAGTTCAGACAAAGTACCATTTGACTGAACAGACTCTCTATGACAAAAAAAAAAACCATTCTAGAGCAACTCCCCTAAATCCATATCTAGAAAGCTTACTGAGCAGTATGGTTCCATGGTTGACACAGTCAAATGCTAAATGCTCTTAAAAAACTTAAAAACAAAGAAACTTCTGGTTTTAATGGTGTGCCATCCTATCTGTTGCGTGATTCTGCCTCTGCATTTGTGAAATATTATCTTTAATTTATCTCTTTGTACAAGCACCTTTCCTAAAGATTGGAAATTTGCCAAAATTTGTCCCATCTTTAAATAGGGAGAAAAAAAATATGGTGGACCAATTTCCATACTATCAAACTTCTCTAAAGTCTTTGAAATTTGCCTATATGATAAGCCTCTTTCACCAAGTGAAAGATTTAATTTTACCAATCCAGCATGGTTTCTTTCAATCCAGATCTACAGTAACTAACTTAACATAATTTCTTCAGACTGCATATGAGGCTATAAATAATAAATATTAACTAGACGTAATTTATACGGACTTCGCTAAAGCCTTTGATAAGATGGACCATGGACTTCTTGCTCAGAAACTTATCAGTTTTGATTTTCTTCTAATCTTGTACAATCTTTTGCTTCCTATCTGGCAGATAGACACCAGTATGTAGAGTATTTAGATGCTTAGGTCATATGGTTATGAAGCATATAGAGGTGCCCCTCAGGGTAGCAATCTTGCTCCTTTTTTGTTTTCCATTTCTATCAGTGACATATCTGTTCACATTTTAAGCAATAGTCTTCTGTTTGCTGACGACCTAAAGATATATCGCATTGTAAGTAATTGGGATGATTGTTTGCTTCTCCAAAATGATATTAATTTACCCTACAACTGGTGCAAGATTAATTGGCTTCCTCTCAATATTGAAAAGTGTAAAAAGATGTCCATTTCCTTGCTAAAAAATTAAATTAGCTATGACTATACATTAAATGGTACAATTCTTTCTAACTGTTATTATATTTGTGATTTGGGTGTCACTATTGACAAGAAGCTTAATTTTTGCTATATAGATCACATCATAAAGTCACCTTTGAAATCTCTTGGTTTTATTATAAGAAAGTAGAATCATCTTATTTAATTCCCTAATAAAATTCGGATTACTTTATGTGGCTCCACTCTGGTATCCAAACTATACTGTTCACTGTTCATTGTAAATTTCTGAAACATATATTTATTTAGCACAAATTTAGCAAAGAAAGAGCCTTTATACAAAGCATGCTCTTGGTTTAACTTAGTCCATTTGAGTCTGGATGTCAATCTCTTTAATATAAGTTCTTGTAATTTCAAAAAAATATTGTCAAATAATATTGTAAGCCTATTTAGTTAATATGCCTCTTATGTTTTTTCTTGAACACATTTTCTGATCTTCGTTATGACTTGCCTTTTTGGGGTTTATTAAACATAATTTTTGTGATTCAAAAAAAGGCAGTTAGATACCCATGTTCTGCTGGGTTAAGAGATTCTTGTAAACCTCTCTTTATATCTCAAAAAATCCTAACTCTTTTTTCTCTTTTTATCTTAGAAACAGCTACTCTTATTCATAAATGTCCTAAACCTCCCTCTAACATTGGTCATATGACTCGCCAGGTTAACGATTTTCACTTACCAATCCCTACATCCTCCCTCACCAAGAACTCTCACTTATATACCTTAGCCAAAAAATTTACAACCATGTTCCTCTATGTATCAGACAAATTTTAGAAGTTAAGAAATTCAAAAAGGAATTAAAATCAAAAATTTATTAGTTTTTAGGATGCTTGTACACAAGATTTTGTTGTCTTACGTAATATAGCACATTTTCTTTCTTTCTTACTTATTAGTTATGTTTTTATATATGATTATTATTATTTTTCATAATATATATATTGATTTTACTTATATTTTCATATATTGTCTTAGTGATTAGGATTAGATTTCTGTTAGACAATAAATATATTTGAATATCGTGTGTTTCTATATTTAGGAACAATTTTAATGTGATTTGGTGCAATTTTTTCCTTTTTGTCTGGTATAATAAGCCTTGTTGGTCCAGCAGTTAAGAATGCATGAATTCTTGATCTTACAACGAGGCAGGTGATCTTATAATATAATTGATCTTACAATAGGCAGAACGTTTTTTACCGTAAAAGGGAAATGTATGCCTTGCAAATTTAAGATTTCCTACAGTTTTTAACTTTCTTGTTTCGTAAAGATTATGCTAATCCAAAACCAACCCAACCCAACTATATCATCGAAAACGGTATAATCCTAAAGGATCTTTGTGTTAAAATAAAATTTAGAATGTAATGGCTTATAAATTTCACTTAAAAAGTTTGTGTGTAAAATTGTTGGTATAGTTAAAGTAAAGCATTATAAAATTTTACTTCCCGATTTGTTAAATTTCAACTAAATCTACATCAATCAAGTTATTTCTGTACCTAGTATTGTGGCTGGGTATATTTGCTATCATGACATATTTGTCAATATTTTCTTTAAATAAAAGCATAAAGATTTTGTTAAATACAGTCTACAAGAAATATATGGCTTTAACTATAGATCATATTTCAGATAGTTGAACTATAAACATTTCATCAGGATAAAACCAATTTTGAGTCATTTAAAGGATGTTCTCAAAAATCTGCTTTGCATCTTAAAAGATCTCTTTCAATGTAAATAAGATTTAAAAAAAAATATTATATAGTATTTTCACTTTTTAGGTATAGGACTTCTGAAGAGAAATAGCAGAAAATTTATACACCTATTTTTTATATTTTTAAAATCATATATTAGTTACATTGTATATCGGATTTAAATATGGAGGGAAATAATTTTGAATTTTCCTGCCCGAACTATGTTGATTTTGAAAAGGAATGTTTTTCTGAGGATGACACCATATCTGACGTTTTTTTCGGTAAGTATTATTCAATACTTAGTGTTTTGTACATGTCATATAATAAATACATGTTTGTCCACTTTTTATGGTTTGAACCTGCTTATTTTGACATTTCCTCAGCGCCATCGTTTACTACACCAAAAGATTCGGAATTTAATAAAAGCTTATTTTCCCCAAATTGAATAATCATATTGTGTCATACATCATTGTATTCGTAATAAAATGTGCTATAATACAGGTTATATTTATTTTAGTTGCCATATAAAAGTCATATAAAAGTATAGAAAATATCTCAATGCTGTTTTGTAGAGCTTAAAAAGTGGCTGTGAGAAAGTGTCTTTTGTTTTTCCATATCTCTTTCAATTCAACGTCAGAGAAAAATAAAAACGAAATCGGCAAATTTCGGTTTTTTAGCCAAATCTTCGGAATCTCGAACGCGATGGAATTTACTTCCGATAAACATCAATAGAATAAGAACCTTTGGCTGCAGTGTTGTCAGATGATTGGGTGAGAATTATGGTACATTCTGGCCAAAATTATGGAATTTTGTATAAAATTATGGTACAATCATACAATTCTGTCAGTACACAACCTTTTCCTATGTATGACGTCACGTCACAGTCGTGCCGTCGCCAAACTTATAAAATGTGTTACATTTTGTTGATGTAACACATTTTATACATAATGGATTATGAATTTAATCAAATTTCCTATTCTGATCATTTCTTTTAATTAAAAGAACGATTTCTAGTAGAAATAAAATACTTTTTTAACAACGATAGTAATTTATTGAAAAATGAACAAAACATTGCACTCAAAATCTAAATTAAAAATAGATAAACATTAACACAAATACATATACATATTTGTATATTGTAATATTTGTATTTGTAATTTTAACCAACCCTGAAACGACTTATCTAATTTCCAATCCTTTCGATAGCTTTGGGGTCTATTTGCTCGTCTATTTTTATTTCCAAACTTAACTTGTTTTAAGTTTCGTTCACTATTTTCATCTTCGGATTCAGAATCAGAAATATTTATATGTTTTTGTTTTAAGCCGGAGTTGGAGGTCATAATCTTATAATAATTATTGAAGCTTTATTCTTTAGTTCTATTTCACCCCGAACAGCCAAAAGCAAACAAAAATAATAACAAAACAACTTAACCTCAAATAATAAAAATAAATGACGGACTGTTGACGTTGACGTTGACGTTTAGAAGGGTTGTGTCTTAATGTAGTTTTGTGTTTAATAGGATTTTTCATGTACATTTCGCATTTTACTGCGAAATTGTTCATATCATATTAATATAAAAAATAATCATAGAAATTTATAAAACCCAAAAAAAAAAACAAATTCATGGTACAACTATGGTACATTTCTGATTATGGTACAAATTATGGAGCAAGCAAAAAATGTTGCAAAATTATGGTACAATTCCATAATTATGGTACGTCTGGCAACACTGTTTGGCTGGCAGCGGCATGCATACGCAGCGCCGTTCTGTAAATTACCCCGCGTGTTTGTCCGTCCGTTGCCATAGCAACCGTCGTAAGCGCGGGGGGAGGTGTTGCATCGGATTATTGTTTCTGCTAATTGTGCTGCATTGACACATGCGGTGGCGGTCGCCGCTGCTCTTATGAGAATATGTTTAGCGCGCTCGGGTTTATGAATACTTTTACAAATATATTCTTTATAGGATTACCCTAAATTTGATGAATCAGATAAAATAAAGAATTAATTTGTTATAAAATATAAAACAAACTAAATTGTAAACGTAAAGATGTCGATTTTAAAACTCTTAAATTTTTTAAAATTTGTGGTGAAGCGGCGCTTTATCCGCGTCCCCTGACGAGCCGCTACTGGTGACCGCCTAAAGTTCCGCATAAATTCGATAAAAATTAGAGACATGATTTTTTGAGAAAACGCTTGGACCCGTCGATTTTTATTTTAAGTTGCGCATTATCGCGCATTATTTGCGCACCTCACACCACCTACGTCTTTGTTATCAAAATGTACGTGGCCTCCGCACCAAGACTGATAAGCTTTATACAGGGATCTCCGTGTGCGACTTTGACATCATTGCCTTCACCGACACGTGGCTTCAACCAGATATCGACTCAGAATTGTGTCCAGAAACATTTAGAGTGCTCAGATCTGACAGACAGCTGGATAGAGTGGCCGCTACTCGTGGTGGTGGCTGCTTGGTCGCAGCTTCTCACAACATCCACCTAGAGAGGGTTAACTTGGAAGACATCCTTAACTCCACACCGCTTATAGATATTTTAGGTTGTAAGCTCACTTATGGTTATTTTGTATTTTATTTATTTATATGTCCCTCCTTGCCAAACTGAGAGAGACTTTGAGACCTTGTGTGGAACAATTATGTCACTGGATCTGGTCTACACAAAACGCGTTATGATTGTTGGAGATTTTTTAAATTTTGACGTCAGCGTCATCAAAAGTATATCACCGCTTATGGACGAAGATTTGCATCATCCTGCTTTGACAATTTCTTTTAAATCGCTTCCCCTCATAAATATAATCCTTCTATAAGTTCAAATAATCTACAGCAGTTTAACTTCAGAAAAGCAGACTTTCCACTCATGTATAATTTGTTACTTGGTGCAGACTGGTTGTCCGTCTTGCAGTCTTCTGACGTTGACAGCGCTTGCAAGGAACTTTACAAAAGACTTGATTCAGCTTTTGCTGCTTCAGCACCTTTAAAACAACGAAGACGGCGGCGATTTCCAGTATGGTTTTCAAAACAAATTATTTCTAATATCTTTAAGAAGGAAAAAGCATATCGTGATTATAGATCCTCTCCAACTGAATTTAATCTTTCCAGAACAGGCTTCGTCAGACAATAAAATCTCAAGCCCGTGAGGCCTATAACTCATTTGTGACCCAAGCCGAGGAGAACATTGTCACTGATCCCTCATCGTTTTGGTCTTTCGTTAAAGCTAAGAAAGGTCACTCTTCACTTCCGTCTATCATGTGCGATGCCAATGGTAATTCTTTTCAAGGAACAGAAAATATTGTGCCAGCTGTTGCCAAACTTTTTCAGAATGCCTATAAAGATCCAATTAACCTCGCAGAAACCTATCCTCCTTCTAATTCCTCAGACCTCATTGACATTCTTTCACCAATTACCACTGAGGAAATTATTGCTGCTAGTCGGAGGCTAAAAAACAAGTTGACAGCCGGTCCAGATGGTGTTCCAAGTTTTGTGGCTAAAGACTGCATGTTTGTCCTTTGTCAGCCTTTATGTCATATTTTTAACCTTATTTTGAAAACTGGCAAATTTCCAGGCGTCTGGAAATGTGCTAAAGTAATACCAATTCACAAAAAAGACGATATAAACAGAATCGACAACTACCGACCTATCGAAACGTATCATCCATTTTTCTCTAAGAGACCAAACGAAAACAAAAACAAAGGTAAGGACACAAAGTCACGGTCTCATCAAAATAATGATGATGCTCCGACAGGAGCGAAACACGTGTAGCTTTTAAGCTTTTTTAAGCAATTATATGGATTTGATGAGACCGTGACTTTGTGTCCTTACCTTTGTTTTTGTTACCGACCTATCTCCATACTTTGCAATTTTTCCAAAACTTTTGAAACTATTGTTTATAACAGAATTCTTCCCCAAGTTCAATCACTACTCTCTATAGATCAGCACGGTTTTATTCCTATAAGGTCTTGCATCACTAACCTCTGTAATGTGACTCATTTTATTTCTTCAGCCCTCAATAGAAAAAGTCAGGTTGATGTGGTGTATACTGATTTCAGTAAGGCTTGCGATCAGATAAATCATAGCATTCTGCTAGAAAAATTGAACAAGCAATTCAACTTCTCAGAAAGGCTAATTTCGTTGCTTTCGTAATACCTTATTGACCGTCTACAGTTTGTTGAGGTGGAAGGTTGCAGATCTAATACCTTTGTTTCTACTTCTAGAGTCCCACAGGGATCTAATCTCGGCCCACTTCTTTTAATCTTTTATATTAATGATCTTATAGAATTAATTTCCTGCCTTAGACTAGCTTATGCTGACGATCTGAAAATATTCTGATGTATCAATAGTATCTTGGACTGCTTGTTTTTACAGAGTAACTTGGACCTAATTAGGGGGTGGTGCAGTCGAAATCAGTTATGTCTTAATATCTCGAAATGCTGTGTGATCTCCTTTCACCGAACCAAGGATCCTGTTTTGTTTAATTACAATATAGACAATCAAATCCTCTGTAGAAGTACTTCTATTAAAGATCTAGGGGTTGTATTCGACGATAGGCTCACATTTGTGCCACATATTGAACAGACAGTGACCTCCTCATTGAAACTTCTGAATTTTGTCATTCGAAATAGCCGACTCTTTAACAACTCAAACTCAATAAAACTATTGTACTTTTCCTTTGTTAGATCAAGACTGGAATACGGTTCCTTGGTGTGGTGTCCTTTCTATGAATGCCATGTTGGCTACATCGAGAGTGTTCAGAGAAGGGTTTTAAAGTTTCTTATGTTTCGTGAGGATGGAATATATCCTGTTAGGGGACACGATCATGATCTGATGTTAGGTAGATTTAATCTGCAATCTCTGGCGATGAGGAGAACAATTCACTTTGTAACATTCTTATGGAAGTTGGTCAATAATCAAATAAATTCTCCTCCTCTCTTGAACGATATTCTATTTCATGTACCAGGATTTGCTTCTAGAGCAAATATCACTTTTGCTTTAGATCGCGCCAGAACTGACATTAGGTTTCAGGATCTCGTATATCAAATGTGCAGAATTTTTAATTCAGTATCATCAACCTGTGACATATTTGTATGCTCCATAAAGGATCTAGTTTTGTCTCTGACAAATTAACAGTTACCATAATTCCTTTTCTCTTCCTTTTTTCCCTTGTCCCATGAATTGAATTCTTGAATCCCTTTCTTTGTCCATTCTAATGTTAATTTACATCTCCTTTAATTTTGATATATACATGATGTTACTAGTAATTTAAGTTTTCCTTATTTTTCTTTATTTTTTTTTTCTTTTTGTTATTTAATGTACTTGTTTACACTTTCAAAACATTAATTGTAGATTTTCCTGTAACTGGGCTTTGCCTGTTGGAAATAAACTGCTAAATAAATAAATAAATAAATAAATTATTTCACATAAATTTTTGTATACAGAGTGGAACAAAAAAAAGATTGACGTCATCGGTCATTTTTTTAAATGGAATGCTATATTTTTTATTGCATATATGAAATATAGGCGAAATTCCAAGCAAGTTTCGTATAACACACTTATCTCAAAACTCAACCGTTTCAGAAATACAGTGAACGTCGCCAATAACGACGTCGCTTATAACGAAATGTCGCATATAACCACCAAACGCCCGTATCTTGGTTGGATTTCTATATTTTCAATAGTAAAAAAGTCCGACTATAGCGTCGTCGATTATAGTGACGAAGTCGCTTTTAACGACTTCATTTGGCTTAATTTGGATTTTTTAGACCGGTTACTGCGACAATCGACGAGCAACGCTGAAATACAGGAGTTGTTTTAGGGGAATACCCTATTTCTGAACATCTGCATGATAGACGTAAACGTATTGTGCGTAGTTTATTCCAGTCCAGCGTGGATTAACAGTTCATACAAAAGGTTGATGTTGCTTTTTATTGTTGTTTTACCTTTGTATGTGCTTTGATTGTGTTTTTGTGATTACAAACATTCTACAATGGTTTCGGTGTCAAAGAAAAGAAAAGTTCTTTCAATTGAAGAAAAAGGTTTTATTATTGCAAGACTTGAATCTGGTGAAAGTGATACTACTGTAGCTAGTGCGTTTGATTAATCTCACTCAAGTGTATCCACAATTTTGAAGAACGAGGATAAAATTAAAGAAGCGTTCAACGAAAATTTATTTGGCAAGAAAAAACTCAAGTTATCTCAACACCCAGATATCAATCAAGCCTTACTCAAGTGGTTCAAAAGTCAACGAAGTCGTGGAACTCCCTTAAGCGGTCCAATATTACAGGCAAAAGCAAATGATTTTGGAAGAATTATGGGTAAAATGGACTTTAAAATGTTCTGAAAGTTGGATTAAAGGTTTTCGTCAAAGACATAAAATAGTGTTTGGGAAAATAAGTGGCGAAGCTGCCAGTGTGCCTCAAGAAGTGTACGTGAAAACTGGTTAACAACTGTGTGGCCTGAAATACGAAAAGGATATAAGGATGACGAAATATATAATGCCGACGAGACAGGACTTTTTTATAAACTGACCCCAGATAAGACTTTAAAATTCAAGGGTGAAACTTGTACCGGCGGAAAATTATCAATGGAACGAATTACAGTCTTGGTTGCTACCAATATATGACAGGATCGGATAAACTTAAACTTATTGTGATCGACAAGTCGAGAAATCAACGATGTTTCAAACATATCAAGACATTACCTGTCGTGTACAAATCCAACAAAAAGGCCTGGATGACTTCTGATTTATTTGTCAGTATTCTTCGTGAATATGATGCAAAGTTGGTGAAGACCAAGAAAAAAATGTTACTTCTAGTCCCGCTCATCCGAAAGTTGATAATTTAAAAAACATAAAACTCGAGTTTTTGCCAGCAAACACTACCTCTGTTCTGCAGCCAATCGACCCAGGGATTATTCGATCATTAAAAGTGCATTTTAAAAAGTTTACCTGTCAGATGCAGTATCAATCAATCGCTAAAGCATGGGATCGAGTTTCATCAAAAACAATTGCCAACTGTTTTAGACATGGAGGCTTCGTAGAAAGTGAGGATGTTAGAAATGATAGCTTTGATGAAGAAGATGACATTCCACTGGCTAAATTAATTAATGTTACAGGCCAACCAAATAAACGTGGCCTCTGAGATGCGCAAACGAAGGAGTGAAAAAGCCAGTGTGTGCAACAGAGACGAAGAATAGAAAATTAATACTTTAGGCAGGATGTGCTGTGTTTACACCCTGCATATTTTGTTCATGTTAGTTACATAAATATTTGATATACTACGTGAAATAATACTTATTACTAATTAGTTATTATGAAATAATGGTATATTTATATGTACACCATACGAACAGTTAAATATTTACAATTGTATATTTTTGTACAAATGTTGCATGGCACAAAAAAAAAGTATATCGAAAAAGTTTTAGATAGAATAGTAGTAGTGATCAGACTTATAATGTGATTTTTTTTAAAACCGGGTTAAGTATTTACAATAACATTTGTTTTATATAAATATTTCAGATGGCGTCCAATACTACGCCATCGCAGGTTAAAAAAACCCTGTTATATTAAATATTAATCTGTAGGTGTTTTTTTAAACATCCGTTTACTATATTGGTTTACATATTTTAAAAAAATGTTTTTTTCTTAAAATCACGTTTTTTATTACATTATTATTCTCCAAATTATTACAAAAATATTTAAAACTATACAGGGTGTCATTGAAATGGTGTAAAAAAATTCGGGGGGTGATAGTACTCCTAAAAATTTTAAAAAAAGTTCCTATAACTATAGGGCGGAAAATGCATATTAAGGGAGTTAGGGGCACTGAAAGGGTAAATTTAAAAAACGGTTTTTTGAAATTGTAGGCTTAAAAAACAAGATAAAATTTCGAAAAAAAATCCTCTGCCATAAATTTTGACCCAAAATCAAATGGTGATACTGAAAAATAATTTGGAAAATCGGAAAGGGTAGTTTTTGCAAGGGTAGGGGGTTAATTCGTGAATAACTTTTTTTAGGTTATTTTTTTCGCAACGTGGGTTCATTTTTTAAAAACTACATACTTTTTCCTACAAAAAAGGTACTCTTGTTGCACATCGCCCAGAACGATGGTTTTCGAGAAAATTGAAGGCAAAAAGTTTGCTCTGATGGGTTGCTAACTGGTTAAACAACATAAACCTATGAAAGTTATGGGGTTTCAAAAGTAAACACGTAGTTATTAAATAATTAATTGAAAAATCTAAATTTTATGATTTTTAAAACATCTTATTGCTTTAAAAAACGAAATAAACCAATTACCAAAATTCCTTATTAAAATAATGCATTTCTTAATTCATTCATAGTAAATGTTCAAAGTGACCACCATTCATTTCAATGCAGACATCTGCTCTTCTTCTCCATGATCTGCGTACCCTGTGGAATATCCCTGGGGTTTTACGAATTTGATTGGAACAGTCGATAATGCGTTGACGTAGTTGCTCTTCAGTATTAATCGGCACTGAGTAAACCAAAGTTTTCAAGTGGCCCCAGAAGTAGAAATCTAATGGATTAAGATCTGGTGATCTTGCTGGCCAAGCTTGTGGACCACCACGTCCTATCCAACGCCTCTCAAAAACTTGGTTTAAATGATTCCTCACCGCTAGCGGAAAATGAGCTGGTGCACCATCATGCATAAAATACGTGATCTGCCTCTGTGCTATGGGAACTTCCTCCAAAAGTGCTGGTAGATCATTTATTAGAAAATTAAGGCAACTTTGACCATTTAGCCTAAAATGTTTATTATTATAAATAACAAGCGACTTTTCAAAAGGTGTCAAATTAACCTCGGGGGTAGAAAAAATGGTCCAATAAGTCTATCGCCAAGAATTCCCGCCCAAACATTAACTGAGAATCGAATTTGGTGTCGACTTTCCACAACAGCATGAGGGTTCTCATCGGACCAGTGATGTGTATTATGGTAATTGAAAATTCCATTTCTTGTAAACCCAGCTTCATCCGTGCATAAAATATTTGCCAAAAAAAGGGGTTCTTGTACCTGTTTTCTTAATAACCAACGACAGAAGATGACTCGAGCGTGATAGTCTGCCGGAGCAAGAGCTTGTACCCTTTGGATGTGATACGGATGCAGGAGTTGAGTCTTAAGAGTCATCCACACAGAATGGCGACTCACGTTTTCCCGCGCTGCAATTCTCCTTACAGATATCCCCGGATCTTCCTCTACATGTGCTAAAACCTTCTTCTAAAAACTTCCTCTAACCTGATGTTGAGGAGCGCACAACATCAGGTGTACGTACCATCAAGTTACGGCCACGGTCTTGGTTTCTATGTCCAAATGAACCTGTGTCTCTTAGGCGCTGATGAATTCTCGCAAATATCCGGTGAGAAGGTGCCCTGCGATTTGGATATTTTTGGACATACAAGCGCTTAGCCAAAAGACCGTTTCCGTTTGCTCTTCCATAAATAAAATGCATATCTGCCAGTTCACACACAGGGTATTCCATAATTTGTGAAATTTTACGTTTACGCACACTTCAACAACAATCAACTGACAAAAATATTTATGAACCAGAACATTTCTTTTGCGTATATGCAAAATAAATAAAGTGATAAGACCGCATACCTTCAATAGCTACGTTTACCCCGCGAGTACCAAATATTCAGTACGCGGACTAAAACCTCTACATATTCTCAAACCTATTAAGTCACAATTTGGAATAATTTACGTGTAAACTTGTCAACTCGCGCACGTTGAGTTTGAGAATAGGGGATTGGGTCCGCGTATTGAATATTTGGTACTCGCGGTGTAAACTAGGCTAATGAATCAAATAAGTATGCATTTAATAAGGAATTTTGGTAATTGGTTTATTTCGTTTTTTTAAAGCAATACGATGTTTTAAAAATCATGAAATTTAGATTTTTCAATTAATTATTTAATAACTACTTGTTTACTTTTGAAACCCCATAACTTTCATAAGTTTATGTTGTTTAACCAGTTAGCAGCCCATCAGAGCAAACTTTTTGCCTTCAATTTTCTCGAAAACCATCGTTCTGGGCGATGTGCAACAAGAGTACCTTTTTTGTGGGAAAAAGTATGTAGTTTTTAAAAAATGAACCCACGTTGCGAAGAAAATAACCTAAAAAAAGTTATTCACGAATTAACCCCCTACCCTTGCAAAAACTACCCTTTCCGATTTTCCAAATTATTTTTCAGTATCACCATTTGATTTTGGGTCAAAATTTATGGCAGAGGATTTTTTTTCGAAGTTTTATCTCGTTTTTTAAGCCTACAATTTCAAAAAACCGTTTTTTAAATTTACCCTTTCAGTGCCCCTAACTCCCTTAATATGCATTTTCCACCCTATAGTTATAGGAACTTTTTTTAAAATTTTTGGAGTACTATCACCCCCCGAATTTTTTTACACCATTTCAATGACACCCTGTATACAAGGTGGTTGATGATAAATAAAATGCAAATTCACGAAATAAAATATTATTTATGAACACACAACAAACATTTATAAATTAACATAGGTTCTATCCTCTTCAACAGTTAAGCTTTGTGATCCATCATCTTCGTCAAGTTCCTCTATTCCAGACAATTCGCTATCTTCGTCATCTTCAGTGTCACTTTCTGTATCACTATTCGTTGAATCCAAGTTAATTATCAGCTGCTCGACAACTAGGTCTATGGTTGGTTCTTTTTCTAAATAAACTTCATTGAAGTTAAAATTTATGTTTTTTTTTGTCCTCGTATGTTTTGAGTTCAGCCCAAACCAACTCGATCGGATTTAAATCGGGATGATATGGAGGAAGCCGTAATACCTCGTGACCTTTTGCGTTAAAGAGTTCATCTATTTCATATTTTTTATATTTCGGCTTATGCAGCTTTATTAAATTGTATAGTTGCGGCTTTAACATATTATCATCATAAGGTATTCCCCTTAATCGTAACCAGTCATGCACTTCCGCTTTCTTCGTTAAAGATGTGGGTGTTTTTTCTGCTTGTTTATTGTGATATGGAGCGTTGTCAATTACTACTACAGTTTTTGGTTTTAGATTAGGAATAAGATTTTCCGTTACCCATTTTTTATAATTATCAAAATTCATCTCGTGATGGTAGTCGCCACTTGTGCTGTTTGATTTCCACCTTATGTATGCGTTAGGGATAAATCCGTTCTCTCCACCTGCGTGTACTATGATAAGGCGTGGTCCTTTTCCAATAGGTTTTTTGATCCCCTCTGAACTTTCATCACTCCATCCTTTTAAGTGCGTATGGGAGGCATAAATTTACGTTTCGTCCATGTAAATTATGTCGCGATTTTTCTCCCTATACTTTCGCATCCTTCTCAGAAATTCTATTCTAAGCAATCTTATAGGTTGACGTTCCATTAATATTTTCCGGTTATTACTAAATTTTCTCCAGCGAAAACCAATTTTGTGGATACTTTTACGCAAGTCTCTCTACATCCATGATAGCCAGTGTCTTCTACAAATTTGCTGTGTATTGTTTTTAACGTGGGGACCGTCTTTTCTGTGATGTGATGGTTTATTACGGTTCTTCTAGGAAACTCCTAAATCAGCGTCGTCAAGAAGAGTGTTTGTTTTTCTCTTTTGACGTCTTTTTTTGGGCGTTGAAAACATTGTTGCTTCGTCTTTTTCCATTTGGGTTGCCTCCTGCTTAATTCTGCGAATACTCCTTAGGGAAACGCCCGTTGCCGCTGCAACACGGTCTTGAACCTTCAAAAGAAATTATTATTTAAAAATCTGTCTGCCATATTTTAATTTTCCATTAAAGCCCTTTTAATTTTCTTTTTAAAGATTTATCACACTTGCAGAACATAGAAGTAATATACAGGGTGCAAGCTATAAAAAATAAATTTCGGCTGTAACAGTGTTAAAGTTTCCATATATTTTAAAAATTTGCCACTATCATTCCTTTATGAGATAAATTAGTTTTTTTTATTTTAGGTGACGATAGAATATTTACATGTTTTATATTATTTTATAGAAACATTTTTTTTTAATTACAAAGATAAAAGATCAGATAATAAGAATCAGTTTTTCACACAGTAACAAGGTTTAAAACAGCGTCAGGCAACTTAATACAGCACTTTAAATTTAATGCAAAAAAGAGCAATATCCTATAGAAATTTGTTTATGCAAAAGAGTTAAATAATACAATTTTTGAAATATCAATATAAATTAAAACACAGCTTTATTATTTTTTTTTTTTTATAACTTTATTTATGACCCAAAAACAGTTTACAAACTGGCACCAGGGCCTAAAACTTAACAAAAAAAAAGAAAAAAATACAACAAAATTAGGAACATAATTCTAAATAAATTTAGTACAATATTACTTGATTAATATAGAGATTATGGCTTACAGCCTTACATATTTAATATATTTATTTAGTTTACCTTAAGGTATTGTTTTAGTCTTTTACACATATTTTTGTAGCTTTTTAGATTCACAATAGTTTCTGGAATTTTAGTGAAGACACTTATTGCACTATGCAATGGAGAGTCCTGACATTTTTTTGTTCGCACCAATGCATTTCTCAACATGTTTTTATTTCTTAGCTGATACTTTTGACAGTCTTTAATTTGTAATAATTTTCCCTTTAAACTAGTCTTAATATTATTTAACTGTATACATTTTATAAATTGAATTTGTTCATAGGTTCTTAATTGATTAATGTTTAAAATAACAGTATTTTTATAAATTATATCACTTGGTGTGTAATAATCTAAAGAATAAACTAATTTAACTGCTTTATTTTGCACTCGTATTTTATTTAATAAATAATTTGGAACATTTCCCCAACATACTATAAGGTACCTCAAATGTGGTTCAATAAAGCTGTTATAGAGTAATTTTTTTGTTTTAATATTTAACATGTGAGAGCACCTTCTCAAAGCACCAAGCATAGGAGATATTTTGTCACTAATTTTTTGTATATGATTATTCCATGAAAGTTTATTATTTTTATTTAAACCTAAATATTTGTAGTCTGTCACTTCTTTAAGTTTATTGCCGCTTACATGTACACTAATATCACATTTTGTTTTATTTTTATTACTTACAATCATGTAGACAGTTTTGGTAGCATTTATACTAAGCCTATTATAACACAGCCACTTATAGTATATATCTAAAGAGTCATTTATTTCCTTTTCAAGGGTTTTAATGTCTTTGGCTGAGAACACTAGAACTGTGTCATCAGCAAACATAAAATACTTAGCCATAAGACCAGCATATTTTAGGCTATGCACATACAATAGGTAAAGCAACGGTCCAAGCACTGACCCCTGCGCTACCCCCACATTTAAAGTCTCTGCCTCACTGTTTTGGTCGTTTACTGTTGTGTAGTGTCTCCTACCTACTGAATATGTCCTTAGTAAGCTTCCACATATGCCTCGAAATCCCATTTTACTAGTTTTACTTAGCAGCAATTTAATATCAACAGTGTCGAAGGCTTTTTGCAGGTCGACAAAGACAGCTACAACATATTTTTGTTGATCAATTTCATTTGACACATACTCTAATAGGTCCGAGACAGCTCCCAAGGTGTTACTCTTTGTTTGAAATCCATATTGTTGGTCATCGAATTGAAAATTCTGTTCTATAAACCTAGTCATACGTTTCTTAATTATTTTTACTATTAGTTTGGAGAATGTACTCAGTAGCGAAATAGGCCTATAGTTGTTTAGATCCTCACATTTTCCATTCTTGTGCACTGGTATTATATTTGCTGTTTTTAAGTCTTCTGGAAAAATTCTTGTCTCTAATATTCCATTAACCATTGTCACTACAATATCTCCTATTACATGGGTTAATTTTTCTTGAAATCTTTTCTTTTCTAAAGTCTTTGGTGGTAACTTTGTCCAGGCCTGGAGAGCTGTTTTGTTTCAATTCAGAAATTGTATTTATTATTTCATTTTTGTCTGTAGGTTCTAAGAAAATGGTATTTATTGTTTCCTCCTCTATAAACGTTGTAGTTTGAGTTTTTTCCATTTTAAGGGCAAGTTTTTTTCCTATAGATGTAAAATGGTGATTAAACTCCTGTACAATTTGTTTTTCGTTTGTAATTTTTTGTCCATCTATCTCAATTTGCTTTATTTTAGTATTGTTGTTTTTCTTTTTCTTATAAAGTTCATTAATCACTCTCCATGTCTTCTTAGAATCTCCACTCACTGCCTTAAATCTCATCTCAGCATACTTCTGTTGCAAATTCTTTCGCATATTATTTACTGTATTTTTCATGCTCTTAAATTCTCTTTTTGTAAACTCATTTGGGATCCTCTTCCAGCGAATATATAGTTCATCCCGTATTTTTAATTTTCTTATAAACTCCGGAGTAATCCAATCATTAGCAGATCTAATCTTTAGTGTATATTTCTTAGAACATTGGTTTTTAGAGTTAACAATAATCTCAGCCAATTCTTGGAAGGATTGTACACCATTATTTTTTCCATGTAGTTTTTCTTGCACCATTTGAATCCACCTTTCTTCATCTAATTTATATTTAATAATTCTTTCTTTCTTGTATTTTTCCACCTTTCTATTAAGAGTTATTTTTATTATTTTATGATCAGAAACCATATGATCATCTAGTTTTATTTTGCACTGTTCTTATTTGCTATGATATGATCTAGTATTGTTTTACTTGTTTGTGTTGTTCGAGTAGCATTGTCTAGTTATTTTTTATTTCAAAGGCGTTGATTGATATTACATTTTTATATTCATATACTATGTGAGAATCTATTAATAAGTTTATGTTTATGTCACCTATAATTAAGCAAGGATTTTTTTCACTTTCCATGATCTTGTCCAGTTCACTAATAAATTTTTGTGCATTGCTGCTCGGTGGTCTGTATATACTCCATATAGTACATTTAGAAATGTCAAATTGTTAATGTGTACCAAAAAATAATAAAAGCTTATCATTATTTGAAATCAAAAGTAAATTTATGAAAAAAAATTAAAAACATACCTTTTGTAGAGGAATACTAACTTCACCAGCAACTGCTTCTGCTTGCATGAACTTCAATACATTACTAATTATCTCACGACTTTGACCGTTCAACACTTTTTTCGTAACTTTACTTGTAAAAGGCATTTTAAAAATAAAAAAATGAACGAAAGGTCACTATTTTAAATTTTTCACAACTAACTTTAATACGCCGATGTAAACTCTCTAAACACTCCGAACGCACAAGTAAAAATGAGCTCTCCAGCTGGACTGGGAGTCTTGCTACCGCGCACCCGATTCTCAGAGGCCACGACTATTTGGTTGACCTGTAATTTTGAATAGGAAGATGAGGTTCCGCTGGCTGTATTAAAAAAGTCTGCTGCATTGTCAGATGATCAATGGACCAAGTTCTTACATGCAGAAAATAGTTTGGAAGTATGCAACAATCTAAGTGAAGAAGAAATTGTAGACGACATCTTATCCTTCTCTCAGGACAAAGAGGAAGGCGAAGATGAGGGTTCAGAAGGGGAAGAATTTCAACCTCCATCTGCAGCAGAAACTCTTCAAGCCACTAATACTATTAAAAAGTTTGTTTTGTATAACTATTCATCGGACAAAATATTGGTAAATCATGTTAATAATTTAAAGAAAAAAATTGACTGCATCTATTATGATACTCGAACAAAGAAACAGTAAAATCACAGATTATTTCAAGTCTTAAAACTGGAGAAGGTGTAGGTACTACATACATACATAATATGTATCTGTTAAATGTTGTGAATTTGTAAATTAGTGGTTAATAAATTGTTTTAAACAAATTGGATAGCGAATTTTTATTTCTTCTGGCTATCGTAAAGTCTATCTTTTATTAATTTGCTAGAAAAAAAAACAGGTCGTATATAACGAAGGTCGGATATAGCGACGTAATTTTCGTGGTCCCTTCACCGTCGCTATAAGCGACTTTCACTGTATTTACATTTAACCAACAAGAAAGCAAGTATGTACGTCTATTTACAAATTAAGTTAAAATGGAGGATAAAGTGTTATAAACTGTGAAAACTCTTATTAATGTATCAAGTGTTCAAACTGATCCCCATTTACTTCTTGGCAAAAAGCAAGACAGTTTACAAACTCATGTACAACACTATCAATTATTTCGGGTGATATACGTCTAATTTCATATCTAATTCTATTTTTCAAAACTTCTACGTTGTTTGGCTTCTCAATATAAACTTTACTTTTCAGTTACTTCCGTAGAAAATAGTCGCAGAGATTTAGGTGTGGTGAACTGGCCGGCCACTCTGTTGGCCCTCTTTGTCCTATCCATCTTCCTGGGAACACTGTCTGGTCTTGTTCGTCTGGGTCGAGCCAAAGCAGGGATAAGATCTTCTTGAAGAAAATTCAAATAGGGTTGTCCTGTTAAGTTTTCTTCGAAAAAGTATGGCCCAAACATTACGGTACTGTGTATGAGCCTCAGTTGCCCAGTGTGGATTTAACACTGACCAGTGCCGACAATTTTGTCGATTTACGACACCGTTTAAACAAAAAGTTGCTTCATCCGAAAACAAAACTCGTAACACAAACGGTTATTATTGCAAATGTTCATCATTTTCTCGCAAAATTGGTTTCTTCGATCAGGATCGTTCATTTAATTCGTGTATTAGTCTAATTTTATAAGGGTGGTATTCATTTGCTTTTAAGATGCGTCTAACTGACATTCCGGCTATATTATTATCAAGTGAAATTTGTGAAGTTGCATTGTTTGGATTTTCTTCGACGGAGAGCAGAACGTGTAATTTTGTTTCTTCAGACATTTTATGGACGACCTGAACTTGGCAAATCCCTAACATGACCTGAAACTCTATTCTACTAACTGTTAACTGAGAAATAGGATGGTTTTGGTATTTGGCATTAAACAGTTCACTTACTTCTTTTTGCGTGCGCACTCGATCCCCGTACGCATTAAAACATTCTGCCACCCAATCTAGCCATAGCCCCAAATTTTAGCCAATCAAAATCGATGTGGCAACTTTGAGTGGCATAATGTTATTGTATGCGCTACATCAGGGGTCAGAATGTCGAGATTGTGGAGGCTTGAGGATGCACTTGTCCGCTAGAAGTGCTTGGTTGCGTTGCGTGTTGTGATGATTTCCCGCTCATTGTTTTTTGTTTTGGTAACATTTATGCAAATACATTTTTATTTAAGATTGATATTTATTCATGATGGATACGAAAAAACTACCTTTAATGTTTGAGTATTCAAATGTAAGCGAAAATACTTTTCGTGCAAACTTGCTATACGAGAAGTACAAGAGTTTATTTTAAAAATAAACTCTTAAAACACTAAAACTAAATCTTGCTTTCTGATTGAGAACTGGCTTATACCTACATCCTACATATCGAGGGTCTAACGTCATAGGGGCGTATGCGCCAAAAAGTAAATTTTACAGGAGAAATAAAACACATTTAATCCATTTATCATAAAAGTTTGAAATATGCCTTTTAGGGGTATATAATACCCCTAAAGGGTACATTTTTATCTTTTTTTGAATATTTAAACATTTCCGATAAATTAATTAAACGTTTTTCATCTCTCCTGTAAAATTTACTTTTTGGCGGATACGCCCCTCTGACTGAGTTAGACCATTGATATTATTTAGTTTTATTACAACTTACGAGTAGGTATAATAATAAAATTAATACAAAATCTAATTTCTTCAAAAAAAAAGGTTTTTCTAAAAATAAGTACCTATTTAGTTTTCAAAAACTGCATAGTGTTTTTTTTTAGAAAATTGTTGAGAAGCAAGAAGAGTTTCAATCAAAGGGGATAATTATAAATTATTCAGAAAACCCATTTGCTCTCATAGTAGTAACTAAAATTGTGCAAAGAGCACATAATTTGCCATTCGCCAAAGATATAGTATTTGTTGACAGTACATCATCATGCGATTCACTAAATCATTGCTTAACGTTTTTACTGACACCTTGTCAAATTGGTGCAGTTCCTTTGGCAATAATTATAACCTCAGGACAGTCAGCAAGTGATTATCAAGCAGGATTTGAACTGCTAAAGAACTCGGTGCCAAATTCATTTTGCGGGCTTCAGAAGGTTTTCAGAAAATTTTTATGACTGATGACTCAAATTCTGAAAGATGGGCCTTAAAATCTGTGTGGCCCAATTCCAAAACTTTGCTTTGTCGGTTCCATATGTTACAAGCGGTATGGCGCTGGCTGTGGGAGAAAAAACATGGTATTCCAGCAAATCATTGAAAAGAGTTTTATCAAAACTTTCATAATATTTTAGTAGCGTCTACAGAAGATAGAGCTAACGAGGAATTTAACTTGGCAATTTTAAATTCTGCTTCATTGCCAGAATGGCAAAAATATTTAACGGATAACTGGAACAGGCGGACAGATTGGTGTTTAGCCTATAGAGACGCAACAACCCACGGACATCAAACTAATAATTA
Source organism: Anthonomus grandis grandis (assembly GCF_022605725.1). Taxonomy (NCBI): domain Eukaryota; kingdom Metazoa; phylum Arthropoda; class Insecta; order Coleoptera; family Curculionidae; genus Anthonomus; species Anthonomus grandis. Next base: position 47,248,071 of record NC_065548.1, read on the forward strand.
CAGCGAGATAAGTGTTAGGTTATTTAAAGATATCGTGCTTTCAAGAAATAAGGATCCCTAGTGGATTTCTGTTGCACAGCAATGGAAGACTACTATCTGCGAAGACTAAGAAATTATATTTATCAGAGAGATGCGACATGTAGGTTGCTTTTAAAAAGGTATGCTGGGAAAATGAAATACTTGCAGAAACAGGCCATTTTCCAGTTATCTCATACCCTATATTCTGTCCCGAGTGAAAATTCGGATAAAAAGTATGACGTTGATATTTCAAACGGAGTTTGCAGCTGTGAAGATGGACGGCTAGGCTCTTTTTGTAAACACCAGGCTGGAGTTCTGCATTATTTTCAAAAAGCATCTTTAAGTACTCCAAGTTTTAGTGTCGAATCAAGGTTTTTAATGGCTCACCCAGCTTTTGGAGAGAATGTCCAATCAAAGGATTTTTATATGCCATTTACATCTACAAGTCAAAACATGACTGAACGAGTGGGTGAAACTGACGAAAATTTGGATACTGATGTAAACTTAAACAATGGTTTAATATCGGATAATAATATTAATAATCACCAAACATTAACTGACCTTCAGCAAGAGGAGAATATTAGTGAGGATCAGTTTACCACACTTATTATTTGAATGAAGCAAAATCATGTAAAATTTGGTACCACTGCCCAAAGTTCAACCAAATTTATGTCACGACTGAGCTCAATTAAAACAAAAAATGCTTGGGAAACTTTTTTAAATATAGCTGGAAGCTGCAGCCAACTTAAAGTTAAAAGGAGATCAGCTATTAATGTGCAACCTACTGCTATTGCTCGACGAAAACCAGGAGTAGTAGGGGGATGCAAAAGAGCTCCTATAGGCCCCCCAGCCCAATGCGAATCTTTAAGAAAAAGGGCCAAACGGCCACATAATTTGGCAAAAAACGTTCGGGAAAATCGTCCCAATGCCTGAAAACATGGCGATGCACATTAAACTTAGGTAAATTAATGTATATAAAATACAGCTATGTATAATATAAAGGATTAGTTTATATTTTTTTAATATACATTTACATAATAATTATATGTATTTATATCCATTTTTAAACCCTAAAAATATGTTGTTTGTTTATAAATTTAATTTCTATAAATTTGATATTTTCATATTTTATTGACAAGTAATAATCCTACAAGTAATACTATCTGCCTAAATAAATTACCTACCATAAAAAAGTAAGTATGTACTTACATATGTATGTATCTAAATATAGGTAAATCCTGCGTGTCTTTGAAAGTGTTTGAACTTAAATTTTAAATTAATACCCCTTTTTTATAAACCCTTTAAATTTATTAAAAATTGCGCTTATGCGTGATATACATATAAAGTATGATATACCCATCATTCCGATACAATATCTAAATATCATTATCTCGTTAGCAAAACCAAGTTTTAAAGATTGCAAAATATACCTAATATTTCAAAAATATACAAATATTTAAAACTAACTATTAAATCAATATATTCATCAAAAGACTCTCTAAGAGGAACTCATTTATAACGTTACATAGTTTTTATCACACGATATATTATTTAGTATGTGGCTTTTTCAAATATTACGTACTGATCCTTGCTTAAAAATGTAATGTCTAATTTAATTTATATTCTCTAGTCTATTTCTATAGATATAAATAGCAATTTAATTAAAATAAAATCTATCTTTCTGAATACAAAAATCAATATAAGTATTTTAACATCAAACATATTGTTTGTTAATTATAATAGATATCCTCTGCGTCGAAAACATTCTGCCACCCAATCTAGCGCATACAATAACATTGTGCACTCAAAGTAGCCACATCAATTTTGATTGGTCAAAATTTGGGGCTATGGCTGGATTGGGTGGCAGAATGTTTTAATGCTCCCCGTACCCTAGCATCATCAAAATTTCAATTCGTTGGGTTTCCGTTAAATTAGCCATAATTTATTCTGATAAAAACTATTCATTTTCAAACTGACAGTGACATTCGAAAATGAAGATTCTGTACAAGTGCAATCATGGAAATAATTAGCAGTGTTTCTAACATTATTTTTATCCTCGATTTTACCTTAATTTGTAAATAGACGTACTTATTTGTTTTCTTGTTATTTAAATGTAAATATTTCGGAAACAGTTGAGTTTTGAGATAAGGTGTGTGATACGAAACTTGCTTGGAATTTCGCCTATATTTGATAAATATAATAAAAAATATAGCATTCCATTTAAAACGTCATTTTTTTTTGTTCCACCCTGTATACAAAAATTTATGTGAAATATTGCGCAACTTAAAATAAAAATCGACGGGTCCGAGCGTTTTCTCAAAAAATCATGTCTCTAATTTTTATCGAATTTATGCCGAACTTTAGGCGGTCACTGTAACTTAATTATCTTTTCAACAAAATTGTTTATTATACTGCTGCCATAAAAAGAATTTGGTTTTTCTAGATTGCTCAGCAGCTCAATTAAGGATTAATAAGTCAGGGAATGAAGACAACTCAGGTAATTACTTATTTATTATAATTTAAAATGCGAATAATATTTATTATTCATAATTAAATTATTGAGCATGCGATTTTAAATATAAACTCCAATTTAAAGGACCAAACAGGATGAGAAGGTCAATTAGCGTTGGAAATCTGGTAATGTTTGACGAAGAGACAAAGAAAGACACTTACCATAAGCCAGATCTACAGAATATTCAAGAGAAAACTGAAGATAAATGGTAATTATTGAAATACATTTGTAACGTTAAACATAGAATAAATTTCTATAAAGAATTAAGGCTTTTAATTTTTGCCTCTCTTACTAATAATATTTAATTTTGTATATGGTTTTTTTTAGCTCAAAAACACAATCTATGTGCATTAATTCGGACGATGAATCAAATAAACTACATAAAGGAAAATTATTTGACTCCAAATCAGCAAATGAGCAATTAAAGAAAATGAGCGCGGGTCCTATTAAAAGAGGTGCTAGCCATGTAAGTAGAATAAAGTATAAGACAGCATTGCCATGATTAAAAAGCCCTTAGTCATCTTTACCTAGTTATATGCAATTCATCTTTACAAAACAAAATAATAAACAACCTAAAGATGAACCCTAGCAAACTAAAGAAAACATTTTTGTCGTTTCTACCTGAGTCCTAATAAATGAGTTTTTGAATAGTAACATTTTAGATAGAAGATACGATTTTATCGAAAAATTGATTAAGTTCAAAGTTAGATTAGTTGGTGTGTGACTTTAGCTAAAAACGCATCTTTTTTTTCAGTCAAGGTATTTTTTTATTTATTCTTTTACTTATATAATAATAATTTTGTTTATTCAATTACTTAGTTAATATTAACTTTTGGCAAATGTTCCGCACTTCAGTAGAATAAAGAATGTTAAAATTATCAACATTTAATAATTATTGTACATAATTAGTTTTTAATTGAAATTTCATCATTTTTTTTTTGTTGATTTTTGAAAATTTAGCAGCAGTTTCGGCAATAAAATCAAAATTTTGTTCTAGTATTCATTGTAGATAAGAATGAAATGTTATAATTAAAAACAATATGTGTGTTGATAATAATACATTCAAAAATTTTTCAAGCAATGTAATACTTTGTAAACTAAAGTAATAAGTAAACTCGAAAATAATTAAAATGGAAAAAAATAACTATTTGAATAAAGTAAAATCTGTATTGTTGGGACGAATTTATAATGGGCTACTTAATATCTGATTATATTCCTATATCAATTTTTTGTCGCCAACACTCCATACATGGAGGTACAGCTATTTTAATTAAACAAACAATTGAAGCTTTCTTCTGTAAAATTAATAAGTATGATAGCTTTCTGTTGGAGAAGGTTTTTGAATTCTCCCTTTGTTTTTGTAAGCGATTTAATTTATATGTTCTTTGTGTTTATAGACCACCCACAGGAGGTATTGGTATGTTCCTGGACAAACTTGATTCTCTATTATCCTAATTGTCACTAGACTCCATAGTTATATTGGCTGGTGACTTTACTATTAACTTCACTGATGTAAGCTTGCTATCATATAATACATCCCTTTTAAGTATATTGGAATCTTATGACTTAAAGATGCATGTTCTTGCACCCACACATATAACATCCTCATCTGCAACTACTATTGATTATTTGTGTACAAATTTAAATGATGTGTCATGTAGAGTACTCTCATATGGTATTTCTGACCATGAAGCCATTCACGCTAGGATTCCATGCAACACTGTATTTCCTTGCACCCACACATATAACATCCTCATCTGCAACTACTATTGATTATTTGTGTACAAATTTAAATGATGTGTCATGTAGAGTACTCTCATATGGTATTTCTGACCATGAAGCCATTCACGCTAGGATTCCATGCAACACTGTACTTCCTCATTATACAGGGTGTCATTGAAATGGTGTAAAAAAATTCGGGGGGTGATAGTACTCCTAAAAATTTTAAAAAAAGTTCCTATAACTATAGGGCGGAAAATGCATATTAAGGGAGTTAGGGGCACTGAAAGGGTAAATTTAAAAAACGTTTTTTTGAAATTGTAGGCTTAAAAAACGAGATAAAATTTCGAAAAAAAATCCTCTGCCATAAATTTTGACCCAAAATCAAATGGTGATACTGAAAATAATTTGGAAAATCGGAAAGGGTAGTTTTTGCAAGGGTAGGGGGTTAATTCGTGAATAACTTTTTTTAGGTTATTTTTTTCGCAACGTGGGTTCATTTTTTAAAAACTACATACTTTTTCCTACAAAAAAGGTACTCTTGTTGCACATCGCCCAGAACGATGGCTTTCGAGAAAATTGAAGGCAAAAAGTTTGCTCTGATGGGTTGCTAACTGGTTAAACAACATAAACCTATGAAAGTTATGGGGTTTCAAAAGTAAACACGTAGTTATTAAATAATTAATTGAAAAATCTAAATTTTATGATTTTTAAAACATCTTATTGCTTTAAAAAACGAAATAAACCAATTACCAAAATTCCTTATTAAAATAATGCATTTCTTAATTCATTCATAGTAAATATTCAAAGTGACCACCATTTATTTCAATGCAGACATCTGCTCTTCTTCTCCATGATCTGCGTACCCTGTGGAATATCCCTGGGGTTGTACGAATTTGATTGGAACAGTCGATAATGCGTTGACGTAGTTGCTCTTCAGTATTAATCGGCACTGAGTAAACCAAAGTTTTCAAGTGGTCCCAGAAGTAGAAATCTAATGGATTAAGATCTGGTGATCTTGCTGGCCAAGCTTGTGGACCACCACGTCCTATCCAACGCCTCTCAAAAACTTGGTTTAAATGATTCCTCACCGCTAGCGGAAAATGAGCTGGTGCACCATCATGCATAAAATACGTGATCTGCCTCTGTGCTATGGGAACTTCCTCCCAAAGTGCTGGTAGATCATGTATTAGAAAACTACAAAATTACGTGTAAACTTGTCAACTCGCGCACGTTGAGTTTGAGAATAGGGGATTGGGTCCGCGTATTGAATATTTGGTACTCGCGGTGTAAACTAGGCTAATGAATCAAATAAGTATGCATTTAATAAGGAATTTTGGTAATTGGTTTATTTCGTTTTTTTAAAGCAATACGATGTTTTAAAAATCACGAAATTTAGATTTTTCAATTAATTATTTAATAACTACTTGTTTACTTTTGAAACCCCATAACTTTCATAAGTTTATGTTGTTTAACCAGTTAGCAGCCCATCAGAGCAAACTTTTTGCCTTCAATTTTCTCGAAAACCATCGTTCTGGGCGATGTGCAACAAGAGTACCTTTTTTGTAGGAAAAAGTATGTAGTTTTTAAAAAATGAACCCACGTTACGAAGAAAATAACCTAAAAAAAGTTATTCACGAATTAACCCCCTACCCTTGCAAAAACTACCCTTTCCGATTTTCCAAATTATTTTTCAGTATCACCATTTGATTTCGGGTCAAAATTTATGGCAGAGGATTTTTTTTTGAAATTTTATCTCGTTTTTTAAGCCTACAATTTCAAAAAACCGTTTTTTAAATTTACCCTTTCAGTGCCCCTAACTCCCTTAATATGCATTTTCCACCCTATAGTTATAGGAACTTTTTTTAAAATTTTTAGGAGTACTATCACCCCCCGAAGTTTTTTACACCATTTCAATGACACCCTGTATAGGAAGAATTTTCAGCAGAGCAAATTTCAATGCTTTTTCTTCTACTACAGCTTTGGTTAATTGGAATGCAGTTGAAATGGCGCCTGACCCGTTTACTTTGTTATTTCATGTGCTATGTGACAAGATCAATCAGTGTTTTCCTAAAAAGAGGCTTAAAATGAAAAATAGAAAATCATGGGTCACAGCAGGCCTCAGAACTTCAGCTAAAAACCTCCGTTTTTTGGCTAAGTTGTGCAAGTATACAACTAATGCAAACATTATTCTTTATCATCAGAAATATTCATCATGAGTCACATCAATCAGGTGACTGGTAGGGCAATGAAAATGCTGGGTTTTATCCAACGGTCTACAACTGATTTGTCTTTGTTTACTTTTACATTACTTTATTGCTCTCTAGTTAGGCCCATCTCGGAGTATGGCTCAATTGTGTGGTCCCCATCATATAACTGCTACATTGAGCAGATTGAAAAAACTCAAAATAAATTTTTAAGGGTGGCTGCTTTTAGATGTGGTTACAGGAGACCGGAGTATTACTATTAGTGGGTCAGGGATAACCTGAACTTCCCCACATTAGAGTCACGAAGAACATTACTCGACTTATGTTTTATGCATAAGGTTTTACATGCTACTATAAATTGTCCCGAGTTATTGTCTCTTTTTAAACTTAGGGTGCCTTCCAGATTGAATAGACAATCAGAAATATTTTCAGTCCCATTCCACCGTACTAATTATGGTATTAATGAGCCAATTACACGAATGGCTCGAAGTGCTAATGGTCTGTCAGGACAGATAAGCTTTTTTGACTCTAGGATTACATCTTTTAAGGGGCAGTTAAAGAATATTATTTCATAGGGGCTTTAATTAATTAACTCATCCCCTTTCCTTGATTTATAGATGGTTTCGTATCTAAATATATATGTTTATATGGGTATGCTATGTAACACTTTTGTAAATGGATTCCGTAAATAAATAAATATCGTAGTCTATACAGAAAGACGATAAAAGCAGCAAAGGTTAAATATTATAGTGGCCGCTTGAATGTGTCCTCAAATAGGCAGAGAGAATGTTGGTCAATTATAAATGACTTCAGGCATTCTCACAAGAAAGTTTCAGAACCAGAAGTAAGACCAAATAGTTTAAATGATTATTACTGTAATATTCCTCATTTATTGCTCAAGGATGTGAATACTAATATTGATCCTTTGCATTATATTCAACAAGTGTCAGTTCAAAATTCTTTTTTCTTTTATCCTGTTAGCCTTACTGACGTTAAAGATGCAATTAAAAGCTTAAACAACCATAAATCAGCTGGAGCTGATGGGATATCATCAAAATTACTACTCATTTTGCCTGACTCAGCATTGAATGCATAAGCTTCTGCCATAAACAATTCCTTTCATAATGGCATCTTTCTAGCATGTTTGAAAGAGGCAGTGGTTATCCATCTTTATAAGGTGTGGAGATTTGAGTGAGCCTTGTAATTTCCGTCCAATTTCTATATTATCTACCCTCCCCAAGAGTTGAAAAACTTTTTTGCATCATAATTGCATTTTATCTGCAAATCAGTTTGGATTTCAAACGGGAAAAGGGACTCATGACGCTATTTTCGGCTTTTTGGAGAGGGTCTATGTGTCCTTAAATTCTGGAGAGTCCGCGGCTGCAGTGTTTTGCGATTTATCCAAGGCATTTGATTATGTAGATCATGGAATACTGCTGTCTAAGCTCAATAATTATGGCTTTAGAGGTGTGGCATTGCAATGGCTGGAATCCTATCTGTCTAATCGTACCCAAAAAGTTACAGTATCTGAATGTTTATCCGATTCCAGATCCCTTAAAACTGGAATACCTCAGGGTTCAGTGTTAGGACCGCTATTATTTTTGCTCTATGTAAATGATTTGGGCTCATTAAAACTGCAGAGCAAAGTGGTTCAGTTTGCTGATGATACCACCATTTTATGGAATCATAGAGATTCTGATAATGTTAGAGCCCAGGTTTTTAAGGATCTTAAGATTTTATCGGAGTGATGTGTTGCAAACAGGCTTGTATTTAATGTGGGCAAAATCTTTATTATGGGATTTAAGTGTGACGTTCAGGGCCTTATGTTTAGTGAAAACTCCCCCTTGCAAAACAAAGAAAGCTGTATACTGGAGCGAAATAGGCCATGAGTTGTTTCAAAAATATTTTTTGTTATACAACCAGATAAAATGTCTATATTATTATAAAGTATATTAGTGAGCATCCAAAATGACAATTTACGATATTTTATCGTGGTCGAGAGATTTTTTATTTAGAAAAATAACATAAATTTGGGTAAATTCGAAAAATGCATATTTTCAGCTTACACGCATAATATCTCTAAAATGGGCAAAGCTAGGAGAAAAATTTTTTCACCAAAATAAAGCTCATTTATTACACTTTCTAACAGATGTATAGAATGTCAAACCGTATTTTGCTTTATATGTTTTAAATGACGTTGAATGGCTTACGTCACAAAAAAATACTGTAAAATTTTACTAAGTGACAAACTTTTTTATTTCTAACTTTTTTCACATACATGCTGAGAAGCAAATTAAGAAAAAAGATCCAAAAAGTTTTTAAAGCAAAAATTTTTTATTTCTGACAAATAGTTTTTTTGTTATGAATTTTACAAAGCCGCGTAATTAAAAAGCTTAAAAATATTTGCTGAGGTTATAGACGCAACCGTGCTGGTTTTGGATCGACGCGACGGCGCGGCGCCTGCCTGTCGGTGGAACTGCGAAGAGTCTTTTTTTCCGTGCTTAGTTGATACAATGTTACACCTAAAATATATATTTCTGATATAAGATGATTTTTTAATGCTATTTTAGCAGACCAATTTATTTAGAAGAGAGAAGTCCATTTTTTTAAAACTAAAAGTACAAAAATAAAAGCATTACATTTTTTTAATTCTCGTAACAAATAAGGTATACCTTGTTTTTAGAATTCAGCCTCTTCTTCGTCGTTTTCAGATAACTGCGTTTCATCTATTACCTCTTTTTGATTGTTGCACTGCTTACAACCGCAGCAGCAGTCGTTGTAGCCATACGCAAGCGTAATTCATTAAATGTTGTTCTATTTTTATCTTTATTTTTATATATCAACAACACATATTTTGTAGCCAGCTGCAATGCGTTATCCTCTGGAAGAAGGGGTAATATTGCCAAATCTTTGAGTGTAAGAAGATTCTTCTTTAAGATGTCAGATGCGGTCCTTTTCCGAACTTTATAAAATGCACTAGTTGTGTCACATCCAGTTAAGCAGTGCATGGACAAAAAACAGGAACAAATTTCTTGTCCTAGAATTTCAACAACCATATTTATTGAAACATATCGTCGTTTCGCACCGTGTCCCAATTCGATCAATAATTCAACTGATTTTAATGCAGTCAAAGAGCAACAAAAATAAATCAATAAAATGAACACATCTGTATTTATAGATTTTATCAGAATTCGTTGACTATATTGCGATTCGTACACTGTATGTAAAATCATCCGTGTATCAGCTTCTTCTTGATTGCTATATAACTCCTTCAAATATTGCTCAGGAATGTTTTTGATCAACAAAATGACTTTTTCATGGTCTTCAAATCCTCCAGCAATTATTAAAGCCTCACCGTTTAAAAGATTTGTGGAGCTATTTAAAGTCAGATATTCGGTAAGGAATATTAACAACGATCTTTTATTGCGGACTAATTTTAACAGATCTCGAACTTTTCTTGTTCCAATTATATTAAATTGTGCTACATCAGATTCTCCACGTCTAATTCTTTTAGCTGATTTAATGGAAGAAATTTTGTAAGTATCAAAAACTATGGTGATGCGTGATGCCTACATTCATTCAGTACATTCTCGAGCAAAGTCCACAATTTTCTTCAAAAAAACTTTTCCAAAGTCGTTAAACGTTTCGAACTATTTTTCATTCATTCCCTGAATTGTAGCCATTGCATCTATTATTAAAGACTATACTACAGGAACTTTTTCCGATGTATTAGATAAAACTACAATTTTTTAGCAAGATCCGATTTATTTATTTTCTGCATCGAACCATCTTCATGGAACATAGCTAATGGTACTAGGGTTAATTCATGTGAGAGTATCTCACCTAAATTAATTTCTTTCAGTTGTGCAGTACCTAATATTCTTCTCAACATTTATTTTTTGCATGTTTTATATGGCTGTCTTTAAATGTTTTTATTTTGTTTCTCTTTTGAGGTTTCCAAAATTCTGAAGATGTACTTGTATTAAAATTTGTAAAGCCTATTTGTAAAGCGCTACCAATAATTGATAACAGACCCTGCACTCTCGGATTTTGCATCACAGATTTGTCCCTGTCACTCACAGGTTTTTCATAAATAATACACTCCATCTGTAAAAATGTCAAAAACAATGTCAAAAAGAAACCAAATCTAAATAACTAAAACACGCGGAATAAATCCAACTACACTGCTATACAGTATTCAGTCAACTGAGCTGGAAGGCCCAAGTACGATACAAACCACAAAACACAAACAATACAAATAATAGAGAAATAAGAGAAATGCATGCTTCGCATTTCCAATAATTATGCCGCTAGCACAGGTTGGGGAGGCACGCTGCGAGAGTTTTTTATAGATAGCGCGGTCTTGTAAAATTCATAGCAAAAAAACCAGAAATTAAAAAAATTTACTTCAAAAACTTTTTGGTTATGTTGTCTTAATTTGTTCGCAGCATGTATGTGAAAAAAGTTGGAAATAAAAAAGTTAGTCGCTTAGTGAAATTTTAGAGTATTTTTTTGTGACGTCAGCCATTTAACGCCATTTAAAAATATAAAGCAAAATACGGTGTGATAATCTATACATCTGTTAGAAAGTGTAATACATAAGCTTTAGTTTGGTGAAAAAATTAATATCCTAGCTTTGTCCGTTTTTGAGATATTATGTGTAAAAGCTAAAAATATGCATTTTTCGAATTTACCCAATTTATGCTATTTTTCTAAATAAAAAATCTCTCGACCACTAAAAAATATCGTAAATCGTCATTTCGGATGCTCACTAATATACTTTATAATAACATAGGCATTTTATCTGGTTGTACTCCGATTTTTTTATCTCGCGAAATAAGCGACTTTTTGTCTCTGTTTCGCTGCACTAGTAAGTTCCTTGGTATTACCATTGATGGTCGCCTTCGCTTCGAAGATCATATCCTAAATCTTGCATCAAAATTATCCTCTGGATGCTTTGCAGTAAGAATGGCGGGGCATAAGCTGGGAGGGGTAGTTGCACGTTCAGTGTACTTTTCTCTTATTGAGTCCCATCTTCGTTATGGCTTGCCTTTTTGGGGTTTAAGCAGCAAGGGATTATTAAACATAATTTTTGTGATTCAAAAAAAGGCAGTTAGATACCTATGTTCCGCTGGGTTAAGAGATTCTTGTAAACCTCTCTTTATATCTCAAAAAATCCTAACTCTTTTTTCTCTTTTTATCTTAGAAACAGCTACTCTTATTCATAAATGTCCTAAACCTCCCTCTAACACTGGTCATATGACTCGCCAGGTTAACGATTTTCCCTTACCAATCCCTACATCCTCCCTCACCAAGAACTCACTTATATACCTTAGCAAAAAAATGTACAACCATGTTCCTCTATGTATCAGACAAATTTTAGAAGTTAAGAAATTCAAAAAGGAATTAAAATCACTTTTATTATCCAGGGCATATTATAGCCTTGACGATTTTTTTAATGATACCTTTTGACCTGTGCTCTGACATCATTTTAGTGTTTTAGTTTGTTTCCTATTAAATATTTTAATTTATTTCCTCTAAATTCTGTTTTATTGACAGCTTTACTTATTTTTAAATCAAATTTATCAAAAAGATGCTTTTTTTTCAATCTGTTTTGTTATAATTATTTTGATAATGTGTGTAAATTTTATGGTAAAATGTTTTAGATGTTATGTTTGTTTGAAATTTAAAGTGTATTTGATTTTTTTAGTTTTTAGGATACTTGTACACAAGATTTTGTTTTGTCTTACGTAATATAGCACATTTTCTTTCTTCCTATTTTTTTGGGTATTACGTCACTTATAGCAAAAATCAACTTAGAAAATACTATCTCACACGCTCAAAAAATTGAAAAGAAAAAGAAAATAGACTTATTTACGTATTTAAAAGAAATATGAACTCAAATCTTTAATGATTCGATATACTTAATTTAAATTAAGTTCAATAAGTTTTAAATACAATAATTTACTTGAGGTATAATTTTATTTATCTGAGGTTTAATCTATTAATCTCTGAGCTCGTTTCTTCTTTTCAATATCCTACCTAACTTTGTTTATTTATTTATTTATTTATTGTTCAACAGTACAAAACCATTTACAGAACAAAGCTAGCACACCAAGCAACAGATATAAAATATGAAAAAACAAAAGTGAAAAATACAATATGTGCTTAAGCTATAAGACCTACACATCTAACTTAAATAAGAGGGGAGAAAATTTCCCTAGTGAAAATAACTACTTGTCTAAGAGAACAGTTATGTATATCGCACAAAGCAGAGATGCTGTTAAAATTTGTGGTCATAACAAAAATTGGTGACTTCTTACCAATGTTAGTTCTCGAATGAGGACAATAAAATGTTTCGGTAAGCCGTGAGTTACATCTTGGTACTCTAAAGTTTAACATTGATAAAAGATGGGGCGAATCAATAAGATTGTGAGTAAGCTTATACAGTGTGGTGACTTTAACTGGAATAAATTCAGTTAAAACTAATCAAATTTTATCTCGCAAAATTCCTGAGACCCGTCGATTTTTGTTTATTTTTTTTCACATTTCAAGATAGTTTTTGTATTTTTTCATCTACAGGGGGATCCAAATTAACCCAAACTTTTTTTTTCAAATGGAAAGCCACTTTTTTAAAACTCTCATTGAAAAGAGCCCTTTTTCTTGATTAAATTGCCCTATTTACTTTTGTGATTATCTTATGAATTATCTTTATGAGTTATTTTAACAAATGTTCAAAATTTCCTCCTTGAACTTCTAAGCATTTTTCACATCTGCGAATTAGCTCGTCATGGGTTGATCGGCTTGTCTAACCCTTTCCATACAATCCTGCTGCGTTGTTAATGGATTGAAATAAACAACATTCTTTATTGTTCCCCACATAAAATAATCTAGGTAACTGCCCTAGATCCGGAGAACGAGGAGGCCACAAAATAGGTCCGTTATTGGCAATCCACTTGTCATTAAATGATGCGTCTAAGAATCTTATTACAGAAAAGGTTCGGTGTGGTGGTGCACCATCATGTTGGTAATAAATGTTTCGATGTTCTGCCAATGGTAAATTCATTAAATATTCTGTATCCAAATCCTCTAGAATATTTAAATATCCTTCTCCTGTAAAAATTGATACAGAATTAAAAATTTAAACGTAATATGCATTAAATTTATAAGTGACTTGCCATTTAAGTTTTCTTCGTAAAAGTGTAATTTAATGATTCGATCATTTCTGATAGCACAAAAAATATTAAATTGCCAGACATCTTGATAATTTTGTGATCTCACAGGATGAGGATTTGAATCACTCCAAACATGGAAATTATGTCTGTTAGAAATACTATTTTTTAAAAATTTTGCGTAGTTTGCATACCAAAATGTAAAAATAACTTATCAAAATGCAAAATAATGACAAAAGAGGAATTAAAACATTTGAAATCGCGTCGTTTAATTGATTTTTTGCTACGAGATTCTTCAATTCCATAAAAAATTGTTAACCTTTCAGATTAAAACAAAGGATCAATATTTCAATTATAGGTTTTTCAAATTAGTTTAAAACTAAAAAAAATAATTTTGTGAAAATTTGTCTATTTGATTTTTATTTTTGTTAAGAAAGTACTGTATCGAAAGGTCACTGTTGAGAAAAGTGGACTGTATTTATTGTTTTTTGACAATTAATGGTTGTGAGACCTTACCTAATTTTCTCTCGATTACAGTTTTTCACTCGCGTTAGCTGGCCAGCTTTTTCTCAGTACGAAATGAGGATTATCTCATAAACACGGGATTGTAGCGGGTGGTACTACGAGGGATGTCTTTTAAGTTTTGCATATAGAAACATAGAGGACGTCACTAATCAAATGTCATTAGTCAAACTTAACCTCAAACTTTACTTTTCTTAAATTCAAAACATCAGTGCGATACATATAGTTTTACAGCTACAGTGAATTTTTAAAGGTAGCAAATTGCGCATACCATGGAATTAAACAGAGAACATTTTCGGGCCATCATTTTTTACAATTTTCGAAGGCAATTATCTCAACAAGAATGCTGTGCTGAGTTGATTTCTGTTTTCGGTAATGAAGCACCACATCAGTCGACAGTTTCTCGTTGGTATGCAGAATTCAAGCGTGGACGGGTTAGTCTTAGCGACGATCCAAGGTCAGGTGCACCAAAAACGGCTGTCACCCAAGAAAACATCGATGCTGTGCGTATGCTTATCACGGAAGATCGACATGTGACATATCGTGAGATTGAGGCTTCATTGGCGATTTTAAAGACCTCAATTCAAAAAATTTTGCATGAAGAATTACGGGTAAGAAAATTAGTTTCCCGCTGGATACCGCATCTGTTAACTGAAGAACAGAAAGAAGCTAGGGTGATGTGGTGTCAAACAACTCTAGACCGCTTTGAGGCAGGAAACTCTAAAAATGTGTACAGCATTGTCAGTGGTGATGAATCATGGATTTACTCATATGAACCTGAAAATAAACGTCAGCCGTCTGTATGGGTATTTCAAGATGAAGAAAAGCCAACAAAAGTCATTCGTTCTCGAAGTGTATCCAAAAAGATGGTTGCAACATTTGTCTCAAAAGCAGGTCATGTTGCAACAATTTCTCTGGAGAATCAACGAACTGTTACTGCCGATTGGTACATTACCATTTGTTTGCCGAAAGTCATCGCTGAGATTCGAAAAGCGAACCCACAACGACGAATCATCCTCCACCAAGACAATGCAAGTTCGCACACAGCCCGGAAAACTATTGAATTTTTAACTTATCAAAACGTCGAATTATTGGATCATCCTCCGTACAGTCCCGACCTAAGTCCCAACGATTTCTATACTTTTCCAAAAATCAAGAATGAACTGCGTGGTCAGAGGTTTCAGACGCCAGAGGAAGCAGTTAACGCCTTTAAAAATGCAATTTTGACAGTACCCACAAACGAGTGGAATAACAGCTTTGACAACTGGTTTGAGCGCATGCAAAAGTGCATTAAATTTCGTGGAGAATACTTTGAAAAACAATAAAGTCGTTAAAAGTTATTTTTTGTTTTATTCCAGCTGCATATGCAAACCTTAAAAGACAACCCTCGTAGATACGTGAACGATGCGGTTTAGCGATTTACGCGATTTATAGCGATTTATAAGGCATCAAAACATTCTTTTGGATGCATTTGGATAGAAATACTTTAACTAACTGTTTCTACACAGTGAGCCAAGCGAAATTGAGTTAAAGCTTAAAGTTTAATGAAAATTTGAAATAGAATGAAGAATGAACTACTTGATTCAAATTGTTGTAAAATTTAAGAAAACTGAACATACCGCCCACCAAAAATGCATTGCATTTTTCAGTGACATTTGACATAGCTTGACTACAGGTCGCTTTAAGGTGCCATTACTGGTTGGAACAGTAGCGACTCTGACTACTCCATCCGAACCCGGATGTACCTCCTTAACTCGATATATGCCACTGCAGGGGCGGTGCTAAGTCACTGCGAATTAGCACTAGAGTTCCAGGAGAGAGGTTAACAATAGGCTTATGCCATTTGGCACGTTGATGTAGCGTGTGCAAATACTCACTATACTACTTGATTCAAACTGTTGTAAAATTTAAGAAAACTGAACAAAATGAAAAAATTAAACACTTTATTTTTAAACTTCATTTTTATTTATTATCGTACAAAAGCTGTTGCAATAATGTATTATTATTTTATGCTAAATAATCCTCACCTTTTTTTTTCTAATTTCCAAAGATTGACCACTGTGCGTCGGATATACTATTTTCCTGGTTGATTGTAACCCCGACGCACCTATATTGTGTTTACCTCCCATTGTAAAATTGTGTTCTAGCCTAAGGTCTCTTCTTGTTCTTTTACTAACATCCATGTATTTCGTTTTGTCCTCGTTCATTTTACTTAAAATGATACAAAGAAATATTTAATACATCGTTTTTATTTTAGGGCAATTTAAGTAAGCTAGCTCAACATAAACCACATTCCTCTGTAGATGATTTAAAAAGTCAACCAAGCAAATTCGTCTCAATGGCTGAAGCCATTAACAAGTTTCAGACGGCGACACCGATCAGGTTTAGGAGCAAGCCAAGCATAGTACAACCCAATGACAAATGTTTGACCAGGTACTTTCTACTCATTTAGGATACAACATAGTGCAAAAATGAAATCTTAATATTACAATTACAATACCTTATCTTCAAACTAATATCTAATCAATCTGTGTTAGGTTAATTCTAATTATAATATACAGAGGGAAATCAAGAATGTGTTCGATTTCGAAAAACAACGCTCGATTTTTATTTTTTGTCGCGATTTTTTTGATGATGAATTCATGTATACAGGGTAAACCAAATATAAGCAACGACTTCATTTTTTTAAATGGAAACACCTATTTTTTATTCCATTTTTGAATTCTGCATAGAATTTTAAGTATATTTTGTATGCCATGTCTTATACCCAATGCTAACATTATTAATAAATTTGCAACTGTTTGGGTCATTTGAGCATATTCAAACATGCTTTTTCATAGTTTTTTAACAGGTATATTTGATTTTTGAGACCTTGTTACCATTTAATAGCATGGAAACAGTATGTTTTACTTTACGTAAATGTCAGTAAGTACCCAGATAGGCCTATTACATGTTCAGTGGTAAGAAAAATTGAAAAAAGATTTTGGTCATGTTAGAGACAAATATGACCTGGGCCGTCCCAGACAGACTATTAGATATTTTGCTCGATTTACAAGAAAATCCACATAAATCAACTCGACTCGACGTTGTTGCAGATCAGTCGGTTAGTAAATCATGTGTTCTAAAATATTTGCATAGGAATAAATGGCATCCATATAAAATTCATTTAATTCAGGAGCTTATTGAAAATGGACACATCCGCAGAATAGAGTTTTGCGAAGTTTTTTTTTAAATGATTCTGTAAATAGGCAAAATTTTCGTTATTGGGCACCAGAAAATCCACATTGGAGTATGGAAAGTCACACATAATTTCCCAAGAACTTAAACGTATGGGCAGGGATTGTGGGCACGTCAATTGTGGGTCCCTATTTTATTGAGGCCGCACTTTTCTCTGAAAAATATTTATAGTTGCTTCAAAATCAGATAGTACGAGGGGCAAGTAAAAAGTAAGGTTCCCAACGCTGTAGCTCCGCCGCGCGTGTTGCTAGGCGGAATCCGGCAACACCGCCGTGTGCGTCTGTTCCCCTGTTCCTTCCTAGCGGCCGGGGAAGTCGCTACGACGCTCAGTGCCACAAGAGTCTACGTAACAACTTTTCAGATAGAGCGCACTGGTATTCCCCGTCGCCTTATCGCCCCGTGGCCCCGTCAAGCCATCGCTGAAATTGTATTACCTGTATAATAAATCGTTTTTCGAGGCTGAAAGCTGAAATGGTTGTTTTGATTTAGATAGATTTACTGGTGACACGTTAATTGAGTTATTTTAGGTATATCAGTATTAATAAAATCTGTTTTTTAACAGTTTTATTCATCTTTGGCCCGTATCTAAAATATATGTACATCTTGATTGTTTCAAATATTGCACTAACTTTTTGACTTTTGAACTACTTCTACTTAACCGATTGTTACAAAATTTTACACAAACATTGGGTTCTTGTCTTATGACAATACAATATTATTATATTCACCAACCTTATGGAATTAACCCGGCATTGGCAACCAGCAACCCCTAGGTAGGTACCTTAATAGAGGGAGGAGATAGCTTTATGATTTTAAATTAGAATAAGGACAAATTTAATAAAATACCTCGTTTTAAAGGTTTCATTCGGTCAGGTGAAATTGTGCACTCATAGAAGTAATAAAATGCTAATTAAAAGACAAGCCAAAAACCAGAAAATAAAATATAATAATCTACTTTTGGTATTGATATATTAAATATGTAGGTAGTATTTCTAAATAAAATTATGACCTCTGGATCAACTTTTAACAATTTATTAAAATAACGTGAGGTGCACATTCGCCAAAAAAAATTATAGCTGATGCGCCAACCTTACAAACACAGAGTTGCCCAAAAAAGAGGCTTCTTACACCTGCGAAAATTGGCCAAAAAAGGGCTTTTTTGGATAGGTGAGATCTAAGAATCTTAAAGGTTTTTTGATATGGGGTTTTAAAATATTTGTTCAGAAAGGACAAAACTAGACTTCTGTAGTTTTATTTTTTTTAATTAGGCCTAAAATCATATAAAAAAAAAACAATGCTTAAACATAGAGAAAATTAAGGTAATTTTCAACGCTATATTTTAGCTGTTTAGAATTTAAATTTCTATACTCATTTTGTTATTCGAACGCAATTAGTATCCAAAATATGTCAAAGTTAATATTTAGATATGTACATGTGCATGTGAATTACTTATAAATATGAGTTTTGACACCAGTTCACGTACAGGGTATTCGAATAATCGAAAGGAAATATATAATACTAGCTTTACACCCGCGGCGTTGCCCACGAAATTTTTTTTAGCAATGTTGCCATTAGAATTAACTTAACCCTCTTAAAGCCTGAATTTCGAAAAACCAAAAACATGTGTCAATTATTTTTTCAAGGAGATGCTATGTACCAAAATTGATTCCAATCGGATAATGTTTAGGGTAGTAATGGGGCAACAACCCCTAACTCTTCGAAAGCTCCTAGCACTTCGTAGAATTTTGAAAAAATATAAATATGTGTCTTCTTATTTCTTAAGAAGATACTTTGTACCAAATTTTATTGGAATTGTATGAAGTTTAACAATTTTTTTCATAAGAACTAATTAATATTTAACCCCGCTAGGGACTGAATTTCAAAAAATCCAAAAACACGTGTAATTTTTTTTCCTAAGGAGATGCTATGTACCAAATTTTGTTGCAATCGGATTATCTATAGGATGATAACGGGAAATCACCCCCCAATATTCGTCGATAGCCCCTAACACGTACCCTTTTAAATTAGAATTTAAAAAAAGAAAAAATACGCGTCTGCTTATTTTTTAAGAAGATACTTTGTACCAAATTTCATTGCGATCTAATGACGCCTAACGATTTTGCCATAAGGGCCTACATCCCCTATTTAACCCCCTTAAGGGCTGAATTTCGAAAAATCCCTTCTTAGCGGGACATCCATTTTTGCAAAGAATCTATATCCCAAATTTGTTTCTACATTAAGCGGTTTGGGCTGTACGTTGATACGTTAGTCAGTCAGTAAATTTCACGTTTATATATTTAGATAAGGCTTGAAAAACGGCTTGAAAAACCTAATATCTAAATACAATCAATACAGGATAATATAAAGTGCAAGTACATATTTAAATAAATCGACGGGGCCACGGGGCGATCAGGCGACGGGGCGAAACAGTGCGCTCGATCGGAAAAGTTGTTACGTAGACACTTGTCTCAGTGCCGGCCTGACAGCCGTTCGAGATGGAGCCCGCAATCGCCGTCACCGCCAGGTGCGAGATCCGGGCAGTGATCCGTTTTCTCAACGCCAAGAAGTTACCGCCTGTTGAAATTCATCGGCAGTTAACAGAAATTTATGGGGAAGCTTGCATCAGTGTGCAACACGTCCGTAAATGGCGCAGAGAGTTTTCCGGAGGACGAACAGACATTCACGACGAGCCAAGAAGTGGAAGGCTCAGTGTCATCGCAATCATCGCAGGAAGCATCGGTGTCCGACGACGTCGTGGCAAAAATCGAGGTGTGGTGTGTGCGTGGTGGGTACCGCATATGCCCTCAGAAACCCACAAAGAGAACCGCGTCAAGTGTGCTCGGGAGTTTCTTCAGCAATGTGCCGAGAATACTGAAGAATTTTTGGACTCTATTGTAACGGGAGATGAAACGTGGTGCCATTGCGTCACGCCGGAAACCAAACAACAGTCCAAACAATGGCGCCATTCCGATTCGCCCAGACCGAAGAAATTCAAGCAGACGCTCTCCGCAGGAAAAGTGATGGCTACGGTTTTTTGAGACCGTAAAGGCGTCCTTCTCGTGGATTTCATGTCTACTGGGACCACCATAAATTCGGAAAAATACTGCAAGACACTAAAGAAACTCAGAAGAGCCATCCAAAATCGCCGGAGAGGAAGACTCACGAAGGGCGTTAGGCTCCATCACGACAATGCGCGCCCACACGTCTCTCGCAACACCAAAGCCTTAATCGAACAATTTGGCTGGGAAATCGTGGAGCAAGCTGCCTATAGCCCTGATCTTGCACCGAGCGATTTCCACTTGTTCTCGAAATTGAAGCAACACCTGGGTGAACAACGCTTCGCTACGGACGAAGAAGTCCAGAATGCAGTCACCACGTACCTCAACGGGTTGGCGGCGGAGGTTTTAGAGGCAGGTTTTCAAAAGTGGATTTCTCGACAGCAAAAATGTGTAGAAAAATTTGGCGACTATGTAGAAAAGTAGCTAAGAGACCAAGCTTTCAGATAGTGTAATTCGCAATTTCAATAAAAAATGTCTTACACCTGAAAAAAATGTCGGAACCTTACTTTTTACTTGACCCTCGTACCTAGTTTAATTGCACTTTATTCAAATGGTGAAAACTCATTTATACCGGCAGAATCGATATGGTTCCAACAGGATGGCGCTCCCCACACTATTCGCGAACAGTACGAGATTACCTACCTTACCAACATTTTCCCAAATAGATGGATTGGAAAGGCGAGTTTCATTGAATGGCCAGCAAGGTCGCTAGATTTAACCCCATTGGATTTTTATCTATGGGTTATCTAAAATCTAAAGTTTATTTTGATAAACCTGAAGTTTAGAAGAATTAAAAAATACAACAAAGAAATACAACAAATCCGGCCTCAAACAATAAGTAAAGTATTACAAGAATTTGAATATCGATTTGGTTACTGTCAGGAAGTTAATGGTCAATAATTTGAACATTTATTTTAATTTTTTGTTTTGTTTTTTTTTTCGGAACTGTTCATCTTTGGTCCACCATCATTCATTCATCATCAAAAAAATCGCGAGAAAAAATAAAAATTAACGTGTCCCAGCGTTTGTTTTTCGAACACACCTCTGAATTTTAAATGAATTTGTTCCAACTTGCGCGTCCTCACTGTATAGAGTGTCTTTTAAAACCTCTGATGATACTTTTCATTAAGCAAAACATGTAACTTTAATTTGCCATACTGTTTTCTTGAGACCGAGACTTTATTATAACATGATTTAACGATTTTAATAGGACAGTGCCACAGAGTCCAGCGTTGCAAACTAAAGCTCGAAGCAGACCTATTACGAACATTTTAACGCATGAGGAAAAAGAATTGCGTCAGTTCGAAGAACTTCAAAAGTAAGTAACAACTGTGTTTTCAATTGCTACGAATATTGTAATTATGTTTATAAATCAAACATGAAAGATGTCCAATGATCTAATTGTATATTATACTTATTGTCGGTTTAATTAAAATAATTCATTTCTTTTAAGAAAACTTATAATCAATATCAAACGCTATGTCAAACAGCAGGGAATCGCCACCTCCTTCTTTTTTTTTGCTTCTATCCATTAATGGATGTTTGGGATCATTTCTGATCATTTTTCCCTATCTCTGGTGGTGCGAATTAATTCTCCTGTGGTGGCTATTTCGGTCCAATATTTGATATTTTAAACCGCTGCTGTCTAACGTACAAAGTGGCAAAACGAAACGGCGGCCATGTCGGGCTAGTAAAGATTTTCTTCTTCTTCTTCCTCAAATACAATGGACTCGCGTCGTATTTCGACGGCCGCCCAATCTTGTTTACGGATCTACAGTTTAACGTGGGTTTCGAACCACAAGTGTTTTGTTTTTATAAGACAAACACAAACAACCATGCCCATGCCGGAATTCGAACCCGAGACCACACGATTGCATTTCGAACACTTTGCCCACGGTGCTACCGGGGTGCGTATTGGCATTCTCTACTACGATAGAACGCAGGCCTAAAAATTACATCGTCGAAATGCAGTAGAAGATGCCAGACATAGTACGCCGAAAAACGTTGGCCATTCTCTACTGCGATTGGACGCATATCTCAAAATTTGAGACGTCGAATTGCAATAGAAAATGCAAAAATCGGCGTAATGTTATATAATACCTAACTACAATAAAGTTAAGACTCCAATTTAATTATAAAAATGAATGCTGTCGCGAAAGACCTGTTGACAAAGTGATTTTCATCTTGTAAATAGGGACTGTTTTTGGAAATCTTGTTATTAAATAAATTTAAAAAAACAACTAATTTAAGCTAAAACGATTTTTTTTTATGTTTCATTATAAAAGGGTCACATAATTTGTTTACAAGTAAAAAAATATTATACCTTACTACAATAAGACGCAAAAAAGTTAAAGACTCCAAATTAATATTAAAAATGAATGCTATAGCAAAACACTTGTTGACAAAGTGGTTTTCATCTTGTAAATAAGGATAGTTTTTTTGGAAATCTTGTTATTAAATAAATAAAAAAAACAACTAATTTAAGCTAAAAATACATTTTTACAAATACAAAAATACTTAACCTCTTTAAATTAATGACCTTTGGTATTTGGCCTATTTTTATTGATATTAACTGAAAGATTTCTTTTCTTTTTTGGTACTCGTTTTGTTCCGTCAAAGCGGAATGGTTACTTATTTATATATATATTTTTTTCTTTATTGGGTCTTGTGTTTAAATATAATTAACATGAGCTTTATTGGCTTTAAATTCTAATCTTATTCTAATTACTTTCGCGGCCTTTTATCGCGTCATAGTGAGACAGCCTTATTCTTTGACCGAGAAGAGTCGCACGCATCACCAGGTAGTACTGCACCGAATTTTGATGCAGTCAGGAGAAGCGCATAAACCTTGAACAAAATAGGTTGCTCTCAATATACACACATATTTTTCGCGAGTGAATTCCAAAGACATTAAGTGCCGGCACGTCTTTAAGCAAAATAACCCTCCGGAGGTGAACCTGTGGGACAAGCAGTTTGAATTGGATAGAAAAAGAAGCGACAGCAAGGTAGGCCACCACTTTAATAGGGTTGTCTTAACCGTCGTTATATTTCATTCCACCTATAAAAATACAGTCCACTATTCTAATTTTATATTTCTCCAACACGTTTATTTTCGACGTTTGAGGGTCTCCCTGATTGAATTCTTTTAGAACCACTCTTCAAACCATCTCGATTTTTATGTCTGACCGTAGAAGTAGGTTGTACCCCAATTTGTTTACCATACTTTTTTTTAAATTTGCCTGCTATATTAATAATGCAGGATTGCACTTCTGTCGCGGACTGTACTTTATTTAGTGTAATGTTAATTTTGTGCATAGCTTCAATTACATCAGGTGTGGGGTTTTTAACAGCTATATCTAAGATTCTTATAAAATTATCTTTTAAAGCATCTGTTTCTTGGATACATAAAATATTGCTTGAACTTGCATCATCATTTTCTATTTCCTATATTTCTTTTCCATACTCATATTATATTGTCTACTTGAAATTGATTTATTGCATTCTGTAGTTATGTCCATATCATTGTAAAAATTTACATTTGCTTTATCTCCTAAGGCCAATTTTGCCAGTAAAACTCTATCATCATAGCTTAATAATGGCGAAATATCAATGACTAATGAAAACTGTTCTTGGACTGCACACAAATGCTTGCAAAATCGACCTCCTACGCCAAAGGGACAATCACAGAGTGCTATATCTGTGTATACCGTATAAAATAGAAGGCTGTCGTTTGCCTAACAAACTCTAAATGTTTGTGCATCAATTTGATAAACATTTAGGTTCTTTGCCTTTTGGGAGAATTTTAAATAAAGTAATTTTGGTTGACTTCGTCTAGAATCAGCAAATTCGAGTAAATATTTTTTATGATAACTTTCAAAAACAGTAACTATAAACTCAACAAGGGCATAACCATTGAATGCTTTACAGCGTTGAAGAACAATATCTTTAAATATTCTTATAGAGGCCTCTACGTAATTGTTTGTATTAATACCTCTTGTAATAAAATCTTTCCTCAAACATAAACACCATTCGACTCTTCTTTCCCAAATAGAAGCGACATGGCTTAAAAGCAAAGGATATTTTTTACATCGCTCATCAGTCAACATTTTGTTATATTCATATTCAGCTTCTTTAATGCAAGATGAATAAATTATAGTTTGAAGCATTTTCATTATAGGTCTTCTATGCTCTTTTGAAATACCATTTTTAGATGCCCAAAGCCACCTCCAGAATGCTTGGGCAAGATGAAATGAGAAGAAGGAAAAACTAATTTTAGAGCATTCCGTTCACTAGGACTATCATCAGTCATAAAGACCAGTGGGTATCCTAAACCACCAAATCCTTTGGTAGATAAATGTTCTTTAAGAGTGTTAAAAGGTAGGGTGTAATTTCTGTCGCTCTGCGATGTATGAAGTATGCACGCTAAAGGAACTGCACCAACTTTGGTGGCTGTGTACAGGGTGGCCAGATAAGAATGCAAAGTGCTATATTTTGGAAACTATTCGTCGTAGAGACTTGCGGTAAAAAATTTTATGATTAAAGTGGCTAAAAGAATATCGTGGAAAATATTTTGACATTTTCAAGATGGTCGCCAGGGGGCGTAACTGCCATCTTAAACCTTTTAAGTAAATTTTCACTGAAATCTACCCAGTAAATGTTACGAAAAAATATATGCTTTTTAAAGCTGAGCTCTACTCGAGTAATTTTTGTTTAACACTTTGTGACGTATCTATTAAAATAAAGTGGTGGGGGATATTTCAATTGTTTTTTTAAATAAACAGCTGTAACTCCTAAACGACTGAACGGGCAACGAGACCAAGTTTGTTAAAATCCGTTCAGTCGTTTAGGAGTTACAGCTGTTTATTTTAAAAAATATTGAATATTTTAGTAAATTATTTTATCTACGGCTTTTTTGACATGAGAAATTTAAATTTTATATTAGTTTGGCCTTTACCTGTAAGTAGCGCCAACTATATTTATGTTTTCAGCTATTTAAAGAGTCATAACTGAAGACCGAATTTATAAGCAAAAATAAATTTAAAAAAAGTTCTTAAAAAAGCTAAATATTTCGTGAAAAAAGCAAGAAAAATGCCAAAAAAGCAACAAAAAAAACGAAAAAAAAATTTATCGTTTAACATACAACAGTTTCTTATCTTAAAAAATATTAAATGTTTAAAATAGCATTTATTTTTATAGAAAAAATAACGTAAGTAATCCAAACGAAAGACATTTCAAATACAAACTAAAACTGCAACAAATCATAATCTAATCATCTTAAAAAAACAACTACCTAACTACTAAATACTATTTCAAATGTTCCTTCGTTAAATTATGTCGATTGTCATTTAAGATATAATATTTATACCTGTAATTTTTTTTTCCATATCGACACTAATAATGCAAATTTAAAATTGGAAATAATATCTGGATCCAAATTAATTTCACCGACGATCTTTCTCTAATGTTTGAAATCCGATATTTTTTCTAAAACATCTTTCAATTTATTTTTTACCAAAAAACAAATTATTATCAGAACATAAACCAAGCGCGGATCCCTAACCCATCCCAAAGATTTGTTTTTTATAAGAAAAAATAATAAACAATACTTTGTTGGCTAATTAAAAGCTCACATATTAGGTATATTACTATTTTTTTTCTTTTAACGTATTTAAATATCTGTGTTTTATTCACCTAATACCTGTATTAAGTAGTAAAAAGAACTTTTGAAACTTGATTACCCCTCCTAACTTGGCACGTAGATCCGCCACTGACATAAACAAATGACTGTCAACTTTGTTATTTTAAATGGAACACTCCGTATATTAGTAAAAAAATTGGATTCTCCTCTTCTTTCTCATTTCAAAAACATATAATATGTCTATGTTTGCTTTAGCCGTTATAACATATTTTATTTTCGAACTTAGGTTCATATGAACTTTATTTTTAAACAAGGAAACACATCCTGAATTTTTTTGCAATATTAATGAAACACCCTGTACAGTTAATGTTTCTAAGGTGAAAAAGCTCCTTAACGATACAGATAAATATTTTGTATCAACATGAAGCCATATAATGGATAATAATATACTCTTACCTCCATTTATAATACAAATGTTTTATTTGCCGAGCGGTGGGATTCAATTTTGCGTTAGTAAGAGCTTCCTGGAAATTGAAGCTTTCTAAAAGAAGAACTTCATGAAATGCTTTAGCAGCTGCTGGGACCATACCGTCCTCGAAATAACCAGTGAATTTTTGTTTAACTTCGTTAGCCATTCTAAGAAAACTATAAGCTTTGGCCACATTAACTCTATGGTTGTGTTGATAGTTTACCTTAAAAAAAAACTCGATAATTATTTAAAAAGTCATATTTTTCCACTTATTTTATAGTATTACAGTTATAACATACCTTTATAATGGTATTCAGGCCTTCTTTTAACAAAATATCTTTCCTTAAACTGTTCCGAGTTGTTATTTTAATTTTAATGTCGATTTGGGCCTTGCAGTTTTTATCACGAATCCTAGTGTCATTTCTCTTACGTTTCAGTGTTTTCCCATATGAACTATGTTGACAAACATAAACCTCCTTTCGAGACTTAAGGCGCTGCACATTAGGAAATGAATAACGAACAATCCAATTTGTGCTCGTAACGTCTCCGAATTCGGTTATTATCTTGTCACAAAATGTTTACGGACATTTTTCGTTCTCATCAAAAGCAGTACGGAACTCACAAATAAAATTAAAATCTTGGTTAAAAGTAAATTGAATTAATTTGCTTTTGGTATTATTGCAAAACTGACTTAGCAATTTTCGCACAACACTTTCCTCCATAATTCACAAATAACTATATACCCTCTACTCTACACTTTATAAGCGATAAATAAATACTAACACATTAATTCCTGTCTAGCGTGCAAATAAAATCACAGCGTTGCCGCCAAATGCAACAAACGCACCAAACACCGGCAAAGACCATTGCGGCCTAATAAAGTAGCCAATGTTAAAATTTTATGTCATTTAAGATATCTAGCATCTTCTACTGTGCTTCGATGCTTAAATTTTAGATATGCGTCCAATCGCATTAGAGAATGGCCAACGTTTTTCGGGCAACTATGTCTGGCATCTTCTACTGCGTTTCGACGCTGTAATTTTTAGGCCTGTGTCCTATCGTAGTAGAGAATGCCAATACGCTACCGGGGTCGGCAGTAGAGATTTTAAAAAGAAAACGCTCCAACATTTTAAATTACCAGGGGAAAACATTTAATACAGTTTTTTGGAAAACCTGTATTAAATCCCAATTCTTTGTCAAATTATTAATTCATAACAATCATACATAAACACTAGTCCAACAAATCCTAGAAATTCCCACCGCTAACCTTCACTCAATAATACAGATTTTGTTCAAATTGGCATTTAGGGGGGGCAAAAATAAAAATGTCAAAATGCAAATAAACAATAAATAATATATCATTTAGAGGCCAGTTGAGTGAAATTGGATTATTGATTTTTAGTTTATTGTGTTAAACAAAGTAATAGTCAAAGTAATGTCTTTACATCGGTAGAAAGCAGATTAAATATTTTAGGTGCCATATTAGAAATATGGATTGGAGTTTTGTGAAATAACTAGTGAAAGAGCATTTTAAATAATCCCAATTATGTGTTAAACATTTGTTTCTCAGATGAATGTTCGTTTTTCTTAAACGGCACTGTAAGCCGTCATAATTACGGTAATTGGTCGGACCACAATCAACACATTTATCACGAAGCACATATTCAACATTCCCAAAAATTAAACGTTTAGTAGTGTGGCATTTATGGCGATCATATTATTGAACATATTTTTTATAGCCGGTAATCTTGATGAGGATATGTACCTCAGGTTGCAAGAAGCTATCGATGTACGAACAATATTAAAAATGACAATAACAATCAATACGTTGAAGGCGAGGTGTTGTTTCAGCAGGATGATGCACTTCCTCATTACTCAATAGCTACCCGCAATTAGGGTCAATTGGGGTAAATGTAAACTGGGGTAATTGTAGACACATCTAAAATAAGAAACACAACAACATTTAGTTTTTAAATTTGGCGCGAAGCTCACTATTCGAGTCGTGCCGACGTTGGGCGAACTCGGTTTCCCTCGAAATTTTACTCCTGTTTGTGCTCTTCTTGCATTAGTTGGCTGATCCAATTTGATGTGTTTGGTGGTTTTATGTTGAATTTCGGCACTGAAGTTTTCGAATGCAAATCATCGAGGTAAGTTAGATATTTCATTTGGACATTGTTTGTTATACTATTGTGTCTATTTTACTCCTAAATGTCTGTCGACAAATTTTATAATTACTAAAATAATTCAGTGTTTACATTTCCCCCTAATAAATTTGTTCTTGGGGGAAATGTATACACTCTTTTGGGGTAATTGTAAACATGATAAAATTAGTGTCTCGCCGATAATTTATGTAAAATGAGTAATTTCTTTGTCTTGTTGCAGTGTAAAGTTGCCTCGTACTTACGTACTCGTACGAAAAAAGAACCACCTTCTTATACAACTGAAGATGTTGCGAATGTCTTTGCAGATGTCCAAAATAAAAATAAAACGTATTGTCAAGCAGAAACGTTCTATGGTGTTCCCAGATCAGTTATTTACCAAAGGATAGGAGGAAGAAAGACTCCATTAAATGTGACAAAGGGTGGACGTTCCCAAGTTTTATCCTCAAATATCGAAAATGAAATAGTGAAATGTTTATTGGCACGTACTGCGATGGGTTTACCATGTGACAAAGCAGAACTTAGACAACTGGTTGGAGAGTATGTTAATGCAAAAGTTCAAAGAACACCATTTAAAAATGGAGTACCGGGAGAAGACTGGTACTACTCATTCATGAGAAGACATACAGATTCCGGTTTCTTAAGACACAGACAACTGCCTCTTAAGAAACCGGAACATTTGCAAAAACTGCGGAAGGATGCTAGAAAACCTGAGATCGTCTACCATTTTTTTGATGACCTGAAAAGAACCATTGATGAAAATAATTTAGATGATAAAGGAAGTTTTATTTTTAATGCTGACGAGTCAGGTTTTAATAATGATCCCTATCGTATTAGGACAATTGGAGAGAAAGGAAAGGCCCTGTGCCGGATATCAATTCAAGGGAGCTGGAGTTCAGGCTCGTTGGACTTCCAATAGCGCCTATCCAGGAACTCTATATATGCGGCCTCCACTAATGGATGGATGGAGGAGCCGCAATTTTTCCAGTGGTTTACGACAGGGTTTATACCTCACATTAAAGATTTACGAACTTCCCAAAACCTTCTAGATCAAGCAGCTCTACTGTTGTATGATGGTCACAGCAGTCATATGAGCGTCAGAATTATTGAAGAGGCAATGCACAACAATATTATTTTGATAAAGTTTCCAAGCCATCTTACGGATAAGCTTCAGCCTTTGGACAAGTGTGTCTTCGGACCCTTAAAGGTGAACTGGAATAAACAATTGGTGAAGTTTGTTAAGGACGAATGGGACGAGGGTGTGGACGGCTAACTAAGGAAAAATTTACCGAATTACTTGGCATTACTTGGCAAGAGTCTATGGTTTCTAGCAATATTATATCTGGATTTAAAAATACTGGCGTATACCCAGTTGATTGAAACAAATTCCCACAAAATGAATTTACACCAGAAGACTTGGCCAAATACGAAGCTGCCCTCAAAGCTCCGAAATCTGTAACATCCGATGCTATTATTATCCAACCAGTATCCTCTAAATCAACTGTTGTTGCAATTTCTGAACCAAACCCACTTCTACCCACGGTCGACGATCAAAAGTCTTCAACTTCATCATGTTGTAGTCAACATCATTCAGTGTCGTCAGCTGAAAGCCGACAGCAGCCTTCTACATCGTCAACTGACTACCAAAAATTATTAGTGGCATCTACCCATTGTCCACAACCATCGACGTCATCGTCTATCAGTAAATCGACAGAAATTACCAACATTTTCTTGCCACTCAGCCGCCGTGAAGATATTATTGAAGAGAAAAAACAAGTCATACCGAGATTAAAGCAACAAAGATATGGAGAGGTACTAACAACCAACCAAGTCTTGGAAAGACTAAGAGAAGCAGAAGAGAAGAAGAAAAATAAAGGAAAAAAAGGCTAATCCGAAAACGGACAACAAAAAGTTAAAGCCGAAATTGAAAAAAATGAGAAGTGAACCAGTTGCAGATTCGGAAAGTTCTGATGGAGAAATAAGTCTAGGTGATACTGATGATGAAATAGATTGGGCAGAACCGGAAAAACAAGATATAGAGCTTAAAACAGTCGAGAGTTCAGACTTGTCCACAGGGAAATTTATTCTTGTGCAGTTCAAAGGTGGAAAGAGAAAGACTACTCTTCTTAAATATGTGTGTTTAATTGAAGCTGTGGATGAAAAATTAACGGAAATCAAAGTGACTGGTCTTAAATCCTGGCATGCATCAAAAATGGTTTTCTACATTGTTGAAACTGATGTCAGTTATATAACCTTGAATCAAATCATTGGTGTGCTTCCCGATCCTGGCATTCAAATGAAGGGAGAGAGAATACTATACAACTTTCCAGCAATAGTTCCCGTTTATGAGCAAAACTATTTTTTTTATACCTATAATATTATTATAATTACATACTTAGAATAAATTTCTTTTATTAGCGTTCTGAAAAATAGTTTAGTTTTAGTTAAAATAAACAGAACTGTTGGAAAATATTTACTTTTATCTCGATTTTTCATTTATATTGCAAGCAAAACCTTTAAGGTCACATTATTTTGGGGTAAATGTAAACACGACTTATATCAAAAAATATTTCGCTACACAGCGACTTTATATAGTTCGTTTATATTTGTCACAGGTTTTTTTCTGGTAGAGTAAATGAGTCAAGAGATGCTTGTTTACAATTACCCCTAAAGAGTAGGGGTAAATGTAAACGGACAAGCATGTTGAATATATTTTTTTTTTCTTAATGTGACTAGTAATTACAGAAAACCACTAGTAATTATCAAAGAAGATACTATGAGCTATCTGACTGCTAATTTACATATATAAAATAATGCGTTATGTCCCCAAAAATCGTTTAGCAAGTCAAAACATTAAATATCGTCCACAATTACCCCAATTGACCCAATTCAAATGAGAACTATCTTAATAGCTGGATTGGACGGAGAGGCTCTGTTGAATGGCTCGCGCGGTCACCTGATCTTTCACCTTTAGATTTTTTCCTGTGGGGTCACCTAAAGAGTAAAATCTATGCTATCCAACCAGCTTCAATAGAAGAATTGAGCGAAAGGATTACATTTGAATGCCAACAGGTAACTCCTGATATGCTTCGAAATGTACGACGTCGATTTAAAAAAAAATGCATGGAGGTTAACGCTGGCCATTTTCAGCATTTATTGGACTAGTACTTATGTATGATTGTTATGAATTAATAGCCTGACAAAGAATTGTGAATATTTTCCAAAAAACTGTATTAAATGTTAAAATAGTCAATAGTTTGAGAACCGCTGAAGTAAAATTCTTTAAACTAGGTATAGCCGTAAAGAGAATCGAAAGACCTTTCAAACAAGGTATAACTCGACTCACTCTTCCATTTAAAATTTTTGAATGTTTTATTTCCACCGCGTTCGAGTGTTTTCTTTTTAAAATCTTTACGAGCCCGACATGGCCGTCGTTTCGTTTTTGTTTAGCCACCCTGTATATCCCAGGTACGCCGTTTTCCTGCGTTTCATGGCGCACAGCAATTCGGGTTCTCTTCATATCGTCGTCAAAATTTCCTCGTTGGTGTTTCTTGCTGGCCAACGGATCTTCAAGATTCTTCGATAGATCCACATTTCAAATGCTTCCAGCCTATTCATTGTGCTAACTTTCAATGTCCAGCCTTTCATACCATACAATAGTACACACCATAGGTAACATTTTATGAACCTTAGTCTTAGATTAAGGTCAGTCAGCGTTCGTAAAGACGTTTTTGAATCTGTTGAATTAGTTCCTTGCTTTTTTTATCCGATATTTGATTTCTACGTCTGAAGAGCAGTCTTCACCTAACCACGTCCCCATCTAGTTAAAACTTTTTTACTCGTTCTTTGTCTTCACTATCTTATTACTGTTTCGCATTCTGGAACTCATCTAATTTTCGTGCGCTTAATTGGAATATTGTCTTTTACGTTGACGTTAATTCCCATAAGTCTGTTGTGACTTCTAGTATATCCAGAAGCCTTTGGAGGTCGTTCATATTATCTAATATTAGGACTCTGTCATCTGCATATCGTATATTGTTGATCAATGTGCCATTTTCTTTGATGCCTAATTGTTGTCCTTCGAGAGCTTCTTGGAAAATGTTTTCAGATGAAAAGAAACAGAAGTTGTTCTGTTGGGTTCTTTTAATAAAACTCGATAGTTGTTGGTTTATACTATTTATTAACAACGAGAGAGAATACATAAAGCACCGAGGACGGTCAAAATCTCTCCCAAGCCCGATCAGGCCACCTACCGCTGATCAATAGCGAGTCGCCCTTGGCGTAGGGATATTCAGGGTTGTCGTAATTAGAATAAATGTACAGTATTAACCCATTCAAGATGGTTGACGTACGGGTACGTTTTTCAAAGCGGACATTGATGGCCTGATGCCGTACATGTACTACCTTGTATGCTATAGCTTGGGACGACTGCCGTACACATTTTAGGGTTTTAAATTTTTTTCCGGACTGATGCTGTACAGGGTGTCCCATTAAGAATGTTCCTCGGCTGTATCTCAGGCCCCAATAATCGTAGAGCGTTGAGAAAAAAAAATTAGTATAAAAGTGGCCCAAAAAAAATAGCTGGAAAATATTTTGAAGTTCATTGGTCAACCGCTAGAGGGCGTTCTAGCTACTTAAAAAGTTTAAAGTCTATTTTTTCCAAAAAACCTTTAATAACCTGCATCCCAAAATATTATCGAAATAATCTACAAAGTATTCCTGACAAAGATGTTTTGACAACCATTTCTGTCAAATGTCAAATAAAGTGGTGGGGAGAATTTCTATCTTAAATGAGAAAAATCGTAAGAAGTAGGCTTTATCTGCACCGATTTTTTTAAAACAACTTTTATTTAAAAGCTCTTTTATTGCTTTATTTTTCTATCAAAAAGATATTATTGGAAAATTTTCTTAAAACCCGCTAGGGGGCGTCTACTTCTAACTTACGCTATTCGACTGATTACTTTAAGAAACTCAAATGCAACCATGTGTGTTTTTTTACGGTGTTAAGAGCGGAGAACAAAGCTTAATAATTAAGTAAAAACCGCATTTTGATATCACGTCTCTAACTAAAGTTACAAAAAAAAATGTGTTTATTAGAAAGTGAAAACATCAAATATGGTCGTTAAGTTCTATTTACCAGCCGGGTTAAAAAAACTGGTGTCTAAATGAATCTTTGTGTAAAGAAACAATCTTGGTATAAGAGCTCTTTATTTTTACACAATTCCGGAAGGTGGCGTTTATTTACACTTCTTTATAAAGGAGTTTCAGCGGGAATAAATTTATTCAGTATGGGAAAACTATGCATAGGAACGTTTTAAATTTTTGGACAACGTAGCAACAAATAATACCACATGATGTGCTAAAATAAGTTAAAAGACTTATATTGAAAA
The DNA here is from genome assembly GCF_022605725.1 of Anthonomus grandis grandis. NCBI lineage: Eukaryota > Metazoa > Arthropoda > Insecta > Coleoptera > Curculionidae > Anthonomus > Anthonomus grandis. Next base: position 47,282,173 of record NC_065548.1, read on the forward strand.
CAATACAGCAACATATTAGTTGTGTTCGTAAAGGAACTAAAAATTAAAGTTTATATAAGACTATCGGTTAGCACTTTATTCGAGTATAAATACACAGGTAATTAAATTATGCCAATTTTAATAATAAGTTGGCTTTGCATTTGTTTAAAAAACAAAAAGGCCGGTGACAACTCTGTGACAGCTACTTAAAAGTTTTCGGTGGTCTTATAAATTTAGTTATTTATTTCGATCAGAGTTTATTCTTTGACTTTAATTTAAAATGCGTCTGTCTTTGCAAGAGTCGGTAAATGTTATCAAAATTTTTTATGAATGTTTTGAAAATGCTACTATAGCTGCAAGGCTGTATGCTCAACGTTTTCCTCAAAACCGGCGTCTGAGTAGAGGCATATTTATTCGTTTGGCCCGTCGTTTTCGAACAACAGGTAGTGTAGTCCATCCAACCTACCGTAGACAAGGTCGCAGGAGAACGGAGGAAAACATAATAAATTGTTTGGCCTATGTAGAATTTGATCCGCACTTAAGCATCAGAACTATTTCAGGCGATTTAGGCATACCTCGTTCTGTAGTTCACAGAATTTTGCAGGAACACAGGTATAACACAAAGACTAAGACTAGATTATTGTCATTGGATGGAGAATATGTTGCTCGAAAATCCAAATTTTCTCAACGAAATTTTATGGACAGACGAAGCAACGTTCAATAGTGACGGAGGAGTTAACAGACATAATATGCACTATTGGTCTGAAACTAACCCTCGTTGATGCGCGAGATCCAGCATCAGGGAAGGTGGAGTGTTAATGTCTGGTGCGGTGTAATAGGATCTCAGGTTATAGGTCCATCGGACGACAATTCGAACACCTCGGCAGGCATTAGATTAGTGTAGGAATTAAAATAATATTATTTTTTCTTCCATTTAAAATAAGCAAGATTTTTATCTTTTTTTAGTTTAATCGGTACCAAGTGCCAAAACTATCAAAATATTTTTGTCGTGTTACAATGACGCGTCGACGTTGATAAATATTTAAAACGTTCCTATGCATAGTTTTCCTAGTTTTCCCATAAACATTGATTTATTACCTGATTTATTACCAATGAAACTTCCTGTGTAAAGTAGTGTATAAATAAACGCCACCTTCCGGAATTTCTAAAAAGCTGGTATACCAAGATTGTTTCTCTACATAAAGATTCATTTAGACACCAGTTTTTTTAACCCGGCTGGTAAATAGAACTTAACGACCATATTTGATGTTTTCACTTTCTAATGAAAACATTTTTTTTTGTAACTTTAGTTAGAGACGTGATATCAAAATGCGGGTTTTACTAAATTATTAAGCTTTGTTCTCCGTTCTTAATACCGTAAAAAAACACACATGGTTGCATTTGAGTTTCTTAAAATAATCAGTCGAATAGCGTAAGTTAGAAGTAGATGCCCCCTAGCGGGTTTTAAGAAAATTTTCCAATAATATCTTTTTGATAGAAAAATAAAGCAATAAAAGAGCTTTTAAATAAAAGTTGTTTTAAAAAAATCGGTGCAGATAAAGCCTACTTCTTACGATTTTTCTCATTTAAGATAGAAATTCTCCCCACCACTTTATTTGACATTTGACAGAAATGGTTGTCAAAACATTTTTGTCAGGAATACTTTGTAGATTATTTCGATAATATTTTGGGATGCAGGTTATTAAAGGTTTTTTGGAAAAAATAGACTTTAAACTTTTTAAGTAGCTAGAACGCCCTCTAGCAGTTGACCAATGAACTTCAAAATATTTTCCAGCAATTTTTTTTGGGCCACTTTTATACTAATTTTTTTTTCTCAACGCTCTACGATTATTGGGGCCTGTGATACAGCCGAGGAACATTCTTAATGGGACACCCTGTACATGTACTGCTACATTATACATCACACTTAGCCGAATGCCGTAGATGTACGTAAGTTATATCCTATTTGAAAGACTGCTGCCGTACCGGTACGGCAGTTAGAAAACTAATTAGTAGCAGGACGACTGACGTACAGGTACGGCATTTTTTATTTTTAGGGGCAAGTAAAAGGCATTTGTAATTCACATTTTTTTAATTCTGGAACTCGTAAATATCAAAAAACAAAAGTTAATTTCTTATATAGAAAATACAAAGAACAAACTAAAAATACAAACGAACGAAAATACAAATAACAAATATAGTTTTCTAAAACTTTTTAAGAGTGTAATACTGTTCAAAACAAGGGTGCACACAAAGTGCAATATTGCATTCTTTACACATAAAGCGGGTATCTGAGCGTTTTTTCTTTCGAAGCTGTGTGGTGACACAAACATGGCATTTTCTTTGTGTTCTCGATCCGTGAGCTGCAGTTGGTGGAACGGGGCTTGGAAAATGCCTTTCAATTAGTCGAGCTGGATTATCAACACTACCAGGTGCGCCTCGTTTTTCCGTAGAAATGGGATATTTTTCGAATATTTGAGCCACAACTTGCAATCGAAAGTCTGAAAACGATGGTTTATTTCCTGTTTTGACTTGAAATAAAATATACGCATTATACAAGCATAAGTACATTAAATGGAAAAACAGTTTCTTATACCACTTCAATGATTTTCTAGCACAATCAACAAAACTAATTTGCATGTCTATTTTGTCAACTGCTCCCATCTTTAAATTATATTCTAACACGCACTCAGGTTTCAAAACACGATCACCAGTTTTACGATTGAGTTTTCCGGTTTTCTTGAGGCATGGCTTTGATACTGAAGTTAACATGTGCACAAATTTCTTATCATGCCACTTCAGGGCTAACATATTTTCAGTGGATGCACTCTCAACTTCTCCTTTTTTTTATGGGTTTACGAAACTCTGGCATCCCCTTTCTGGTGGCTTTCACAGTTTCAGTTCCTCCGGTTTCTTGAGTCACTAAGTACTCAAATAATTCTGGACTGGTGTACCAGTTATCTACATACAAAATATGTTTTTTATTATAGTATTCTTTCATTAGGGTATCAACATTCTATCCAGATTTTCCTAAACTTTCCATTTTCTGATTCATTATAGTTGTTGAACCAGTGTATATAATAAACCCCGAAATGTAACCACTCTCCACGTCCATCCACCATAAAGCGCATGTGCCGTTATAGTACGGCTCCCGTCGCTACCCGTTGGTTTCCTGATGCCGTCCTAGAAAGAGGCGCGCGAAAAATCGGCCCGTCCCGAATGGGTTAAGCCTGACAGAACATCCCCCCTTTTATAATAAGAAGCCTCTAAGTAACATAATCCTTTAAATAGGAAGGTCTCTTAACGTTATGCACTGGCCTACTTCTAACACTAGCACTTTGATTATTGTCAGATTCACCCTGATGTTGAGATTGCACTTCAGATTCTGCGGCACATTCACTAAGACTTATATCTACAGGTACAGCAGACTGAATTTCTACATTTTGCCTGGGGCAAGTGTCTAATCTAGTGTTAGTAGGATTGAAAGTTTTGGGAGATGATGGTGTATGCGTGACAGTAGAGCTATGACTACACGAATCGTTATTAAACTTAGAAGTAGTTTCATTCGAAACAAATGTGTGATATTTAGCTGGAATTAAGAACCATCTGTTTCTTCTAAAAGTACCACCATTGGTCTCGACAAGATATGACTTTGGTTCTCTAAGCTTTTGAATGACTTTCCCATACATTTTAAGATCTGTCACTCATACATTCTCATTAACATGTATTTCTGGAAGATCTTTAGCGCGATGACGCCTATTATATTTTCATTCCATTTTTTCTTTGTATTTTCCCTCCCTTTGGAAAACTGGGTTTGTGTCAATGATTTCATTAAGAAGTTTTGGTAAAATTGGCAAGGTAGAACGAATTTTTCTGTTAAACAATAACTCTGCTGGAGAGAAGCCATTTTCCAGAGGGGTGAACCGATAAGCTAACAAAGATATAAACAAATCATCACCTTTTCTTATAAGATTTTTAGCAACTTTAACCGCAGCTTCGATACACTTATTAGACTGCGGATATTTAGGACTGCTTGTAATATGCGCAAAGTCAAAACTGTTAGCAAAATTTTTAAATTCAGTTCGGAACTGCGGTCCATTATCTGAACGTACTACTTCTGGTAAACCATATCTAGTAAATAACTCTTTCAATTTGGTGATAATTACATTCTCAGTCATTGATTGAAGTTTGAAAAATTTCGAAAAATCTAGAAAAATAATCAGTTACAATGAGGTACCACGTTCCCTCATATTTAAATAACTCGAGTGCAATGTTTTGCCAAGCAAGATCTGGAAAATCGTCTACAGAAAGATTCTTTTATGTCAGATCTAAACTCAATGCAACGTGAACAATTGCAAGCTAAATTTTCTATTTTAGTAGATAGTCCTGGTCATTAAACTGAAGACTTGGCTCTAACTCTAGACTTTACTATACCTTGGTGATCCTGATGAATGAAACCTAAAGTTTTCGATTGAAGAGAGTGAGGAATTATTAATCGTGAACCACGTAATAAATAACCATCACATTCTCAAATGTCATGTCTATATTGAAAATAATCAGAAATCAGTTTAATTTCGAAATTTGTAGTAATTAAGTTTATAAAAGTGTCTGTCTCTAAGGCTAGCTCGTCATTTTCAGGAAATTTAGAGTTTTTCTCAAACTTTCGGGACAGAGCGTCCGCAATGACTAAATCTTTGCCTGGAACATAATAAATTTCGTAATCATATCTTAAAAGTCTTAGTCTAAACCTCTGAAGACGCGGAATCAATTCATCAATATTTTTAGTTTGTAAAACTTGAACCAACGGTTTGTGATCGGTCTCAATGAGAACTTTTAAACCATAGACATATTCGGAAAATTTGTCATATGACCATGTTAAAGCTAACGCTTCTTGCTCCATTTGAGCATAACGCTGCTCTGTTTTAGACAGCAATCTAGAGGCATAACAGACAACTTTTTTGTTTCATTCTTTATCTTGTTGAATAAGACATGATCCTATACCAAAGGAAGAAGCATCAGCAGAGATGATAATCTTCTGGCTGGGGTCAAAATATTCAAGACAAGGACTCTCTTGTAGTAATTTCTTAATTTTCTTGAAGTAAGAGGTTCTAAGACATCAGATCGATTAGGAATGAATCGACATGAAAAATTAACCATATCTAAAAAACGCAAAAGTTCATTTTTATCCGAAGGCTCGGGAAATTTGACAATCGCGCTTATACCAGAGAAAAACAAACCACCGAGAAGCGACAAAACCCGCATTTACCGTTGATTTTCTGGGGTCCAAATTTGGTGCCCTTGAGCGGGCTTAAATGACTAGCGCTACATATAAAGTAACGGAGAAAAATCGTTTTGGCAATTTAATAGTTCCGTACACGGAGAGAAATACGACAATTAATAGATTAAAAATTTTATTGGGAATTTGAAATGAAAACTATTACATTATTTTACTGTTGGTATAGTGAAGTTACCTAAACTATACCGGGTGACACAGGAAAAAGGGAACACGCAACAACTTTTTTATTTTTCAAGATAAACAAATGTATGAAAAAATATACTGGGTGTCCCATTTAAAATAAGAAAGTTCTTGTCATTTCCGGTTCAACCGGAAGTGATAAAAAAACAATTGAATACGTCAAAATATGCCTTTATAACCATTCTATTAACATACCAAATTTCATTTGTTTATCTTGAAAAATAAAAAAGTTATTGCGTGTTCCCTTTTTCCTGTGTCACCCGGTATAGTGCCAACTATAAAAATTACCATTTAGGATAAATAATGAAAAAACAAAAAATCTTCTAAAAAAACTTTCATTTTTTGAGGAAATAATATTGGCTCATTGTATAATGAAACACAAAAATACATTGGCAATAATTAAATTAAACCTAGGTACATTTATACATTCTGCAAAATTTTTAGTTTTCAAACATTTTTATCTTTATTTGTTTTTAAGACCCTATTATTATATTTAATGGTGTAAAATATTTTCAATATTTTCAACCTATTTTCAACCATAAAAAATTTTAAGATAAAGGTTTTTGGAAAATGTGCACAAGGGTATTCATAATTAATAGTTTTCATTATGTTAAATAAATTGTTAGTTATTCCCTGGTTTATGCACATTTTCTCAAAACTACAATTGAATATTTCCTTTAATTTAAATATATATTATGAAATAAACCCTTCTGGCGGAGATTGTAAGCCACCAAAATTACATATACTGGAATTATAAGCCTTAAAATGAAGAAATAATCTATTTATATCAATTTCATCACACATTTTGCCGAAATTGGTGCAGGTATCACAGTTAATATGAACTTCAAGTGCTATTTTCATAATATAGCCACAAACATACCGAAAGGCATTTTCTGTGGGAATATGGTCGGCCTTATAACCAGAGAAAAACAAACCACCTGAACCACCAAAAAAAACCACCACACGTGGTTTGTTTTTCTCTGATATTACCGGACTAACCGACGGCTGGCAGGGGACCGGCAATAAGACAGGTATACCAAATAAGCTCGCACATGCGTAAGAAAAATCGGTCCCGGCTTTGTCCCTTCTCGGTGGTTTGTTTTTCTCTGCTTATACGCTCGGGGTCAATAGAAATTCCTTTACCTGATATGGAATTATCTAAAAATTCTAAAGACTGTACACCAAAAAGAAATTTTTCTTTATTTAAGGGTATACCTTCATCATAAATTCGCGTTAAAACGTCATTTAAAGTTTTATTATGCTCCTCAATAGTCGGTGCGTGTATAAGAATATCGTCGATATGGGATACTATGTTATCAACTCCCTTGAGAATTTTATTTACTAGACATAGAAAATATATACTATAACTTAGACGTTAATTAACGTTAGAACAATTTTCACAACCTAAATTAGTAGAGTTTGAATTACAATCACTACTTTCTACAACATATTGGATAGATCTAACCTTTTTCCCTCAACAGTAGCCCAGTGCCCTTTTTTGCCACAAGAACGGCATGTTGATTGCTTGGCAGGACACTTTTCCCTGGAATGCTCTGCTAACCCACAAAATTGACATTTCCTGGCACCATTCTTCCTATTTTCCTCTTCTCTCCCGTTTTTGTCAGAAAAACGGAAAGATTTAGCATTTGCTCCTCGAAAATTGCACCCTTGTACCGCAACAGGATCACTGACGTCACCATGGTAATCATTAATATATATTCTGCTTGTGAGCCACCCGGCTCCTTCCTTGTGACTGAGGCCATCGCAGCTCCTTACTCTGTTTCTCTTGCAGCTTTGCCTGCTTTACTGCTATGATGCAGTCTGGAAGACTCAAATTTGACTGTAATTGCAGTCTTTCGCTGGTTTTGCGACCCAGCATGCCCACGACGATACGACCACGTATCAATTCATCTTTTAATTGGCCGTATTGACAATGCTCTGTAAGTGAATGTAAGCTGGTTAGAAATAACTCTATGGGCTCACCTGGCTGTTGGCATCGGCTATTAAATTTATAGCGTTCAAAAATTAGATTTCTGCGGGGAATAAAATGATTTTCAAAGGCCTGCATTGTCGCTGCATAGGTTTCAGGAACATGCACAAATTGCAGCATAACTTCTTCGGCTTCCTCGCCAAGAATATACATTAAAATATTAATTTTTTCTTCATCAAGCTTTGCATTTTGTCCAGACACTGACATGAAGACACCGGCACGGAAAGTGCTTGAGAACTCACAACTGTTGTGGTTGTCGCTGTATCCTCTGCTGTAGTAGCCATTTTAACAACGAGAAAGAATACATAAAGCACCGGTCAAATAACTATATATCATAAAGGGTCAAAAAACTATCTCCTCTCCCAAGCCCGATCAGGCCACCTGCCGCTGAGCAATAGCGAGTCGCCCTTGGCGTAGAGATATTCAGGGTTGTCGTAATTAGAATAAATGTACATTATTAAGCCTGATAAAACAGAAGTGAGCAGAGGACACTTTCCTGTCTTACACTTCTAAGGATTGTCTGTGCCTTTGTAACTTCGTTGTCCAATTTAACTGTAGCTGATTGGCTCCAGTACAAGTTTTCATACAGCGTATATCTTTTTAATCTATGTCAAGTCTATTTAGCATTTAAACGAGCTTCTGATGTTCCACTTGTTTTTTCGTAATCTATGAAACACTTCATTACATCTTCTCCCTAATCGGAACAGTTCTTAACCAACACTTAGGTTCCGACTAGGGGGTCTCTCGTACCGAGACCTCTTCTACATCCGAATTCCGAATATCCAACTGTGTGACTCATCAAACTGACCAATTTATCTTGTTCTTTTTTGGGAGGGGCATAAAAAGAGATGTAAGACATTTGGTTGGGAATTTTCTAGTGTTGATACTTTCGTTGCCTAGTAATTTAAGTTATTCAACAGGCACTAAATCTGATCCAACCGTTTTCTTATGTTTCGAACTTTTTATTGCTCTAGTAATCTTTTTTATTGCAATTGATAAGTCATCATCAAGATTATCTTCTAATTGAGGTATATCATCAACAAAGAGATTGCTAATATTAGGAAAATTTAAGGTTAATTTCCCAAATAGCTTTTATGTCTGCGTTATCTTGTGCCATTTGTCCTTGTTCATTTTCTATGTTAGAGAAAGTCTGTTTCCTATATACTTCAGCTGTTTCTTTTATGTTCTTGTGTAGGTTATACCCATCGCGTTATTTTTCCAGTTGCTCTATTTCTTCGCATTGTTTCTTTAACCACTTATTTTCTTGCTGCTTTTATTGGTCTTCTTATAGTATTTTGCAATGCCACATGTGTTTCATCTCCTTGGTTTTTAAATTTATTTATATTTATTTTTCGTAATTTTTTTATCAATACAACCTGAAATCTTACTCTACATTACAGTAATTACAGAGTTAATTTTAATAAATAGGTCAAAATTGTACATAATGATTAAAAAATAATTTTTATGCAGCAAACAAGTTTTTTTGGTTTTTTGCATTTTTTGAAGACGAACAAAAAGCTCATCAACTTTTTAAAAAAAGTAAATATTTAGCGTGAATTTTTTATTAAAAATTAGGGTGCTTTTTCGATAATAAATCAAAATAAGGTGAAAAAATTAATTGTTCTGTTCCAAAAAACTACAGTGTTTGGTACATAAAAAGATCAGCTTTCACCAAATTTAGTAAAACATTTTTTTTTGTAAAAGATGAAAATAAAAAACCAAAAACTTGTTTATTTCAATTTTTCATATAAATTTTGAGGTTACGTGAAAATAGTGTAAATAGAAAAATTTTAGATCTTTTTATTACCTACAACTTTGCCATTTTAAAAAATCATCGACCCTGGTCTATAATGGTTACAAATAAGTAAGAACGACTGTTATTTGAAATATTAAACCAATATAAATTTATGTAGTGATGCAAGATAGAAAAAATGAACATGTATTTTTTGAATTTTACAGGTGCAAGATCAAAGCACACCCAGTTAATAAAAAAATTCTGCAAGGTCCTGTGAAACCCGTACACCCGCCTGAGAAGAAGCCCAGCACAATTGTGAGGCCCTTTAATTTAACTGAAACTCACCCAAAAAAGGTATATTTTCTACATAAATTTTCATTTATATCCGGAATTATATCAAATAAATGAAATCCGCATTTAATGTCGAGATATTTAGATTCTAATTTTCCTTCCTTTAAACAGTTTTTTCAATTTAAAATCAAGGGGTTAATATGTTTCAAAAAGAAAAGTATATCGTCAATTTTCCTTTTGAAATACTAAGGTGCCATAAGTGGCATTATCTTATTTAAAAAATGAAGTAGGGTTAAGTTTCACCTTTTCGGAGGAGTTGAAAGATTTTTTTTTAAGGGTTTTTAACGGCGGCAAAAAATCATAGTAGACTTGTTTTTGCGTTTTTTCTGAAATATTTTTTTCAAGAGCGCTTGCGAATTTATTCCAGTTAAGAGTCTTCATTGTATACATTACGCTATAATATTTTAAGTTAAAAATATAAAACTTTTATATATCCATATATACAGCGTGTCCCGCGAGGTAAGGGACAAAATTTCACTACGTATTCTTTAGGTAAATCTGAGTCGAAAATGTCCTATGAACATGGGTTCGCAAATATTTCCTTACCAATATACAGATCGTGTTTTCGTTCGTTACTTATAGGAAACCGCATAGTGCCTGCGACAGAGCACCGCCCCGGCCGGCCCGAGGACGAGATTAGTAAACATCTGACTTTCGTGGGAGTTGCGTCGTTTGGCGACAAAATGTCCCAAAATATTACGCGAAAATCCAGGCATTTTTAAAATATTTATTCTAATGCGGGTTTTACAGATATGACAATGTGTAAAACCCGCATAGAATTGTAATCTTAAAATGTTTAATATGCTGTGTTTTGCATAATGAAAATTAAAGCGTTATTCTAATAAAAAATAAAATATCAACTCTGATAAAAATATAATAAAAAATCAGAAATAAAACTCTAATAAACAAACTTAACAACATATCATTTTTTAAATAAAAGACTCAAATAAACCGCCTTCTTTCGCTAAACAAAAACTTAACCTATCGTAAAAGCTATTTCGCACCTCCAAAAGAGTTTCCAGATACGAGCAACAGTTTTATTGCTCATTCCCAGTTCCTCTCCAACACTTCTAGTGGACGGTGTCGCATCAAGTTCTAGGGTATTGCAAACTATTTCTTCCCGCCGTTCTATATCCTGGACCACTTCAACAGGTGGTTCTTGACGTTTTGTGTGGCATTTTTTACAATCTTGAAGACAAAAAGATGTCTTAATATTTGAAACCGCATTTAAAACCGTTTTTGCACAAGGAATCGGTCTATTCTCAAATGTCACTGAAAATAAATCTCTACATTGTACTGCCGAATTGCCTCCATAAAACCATTTAATTAATTGAACTCTTTCGGAAGGGGTATAAACAGCCATAGTGAAAAAAACACGAAAATAACGCTCAAAAATTATTAATGCAACGTGCAGTAACCCAGCAAAGTGAGGTCTGCTGACTCCCGGACTCCCAAAAAATAAAAACGAAAAATTCCGCCGCCTGCAAGCCGCAACCAAGTGATGTTGCCATTATTTTGGGTAATACGTAGCTCACGATAACACGATCTGTATGATTCTTTAAAATTTAATATTATTATTGTGTCTGAAACTATAATAACACCGAAAAATAATTTTATTTAACAAAAAAATTAACACTACTGTGAAAATAACTGTTTAAAATACAATTATTTTCAAACTGTCCACCTTCACATTGTAAGCATAATCCAGCCCTTTTAAAGTTGTTCTGAATAGCTTTTCCAATAACACTGTGGTTATTACTTACGTTGTTAGCGATATTAATTTTACGAAGCAGTTTAGCCTTGGTATGTGATTTCTTTGCGTACACTAAACCCTTTGTATGACACCAAGTAATAGTCCAAAAGATTTAAATCCGGTGAGCGGGGAGGCGAGGAAACTGCGCCCCTGCGTCCAAATCAATTTCCAGAAAAAGTGTTATTTAAATATTCAATCACATTATTGATTTGAATCAGGGAGGGTTGATGGCGGCGATTTTCTGTGATCTATCCAAGGCTTTCGATTGTGTGAATCACCGAATACTGCTGTTAAAGCTCGAGGGATATGACTTTCGAGGCCGGGCTCTTTTCTGGTTTCGATCTTATCTTATTTTATTTATTTATTTATTTATTTACGGGCATTACCCATTTTTACAGAAAAAGCATAATTTACAATAACAATAATTTATAACCTCAAACAATTTATACTTAGTATTATTTTATATAATTATCATTTGATATTCACAACCCATCACTATCACAGTCATAGAATAAAACAGGATTAATAAATAATGGCAACAGGAGAACTTAAAAAATATACAACAAAAGAACACAATAAAATTAATTAAATTCAGTTTTCACTCCCTTGAACCCAATTATCACCTCCAAAATTGGTTTAAACCAGCACACAATAGTATGAAGTATGAATAGTATGTACACACAATTAAACAGAATAGCAAAAACCCCACAACAATATACAAAGTCACACATGAAAATCCTCAACAAACTTAGCAAAGCGCCTTGGACTTATATTGAAATCTATGTTCAGAGATGTACTATTATTTGCAAGCCTGGCTGATCTAGCAATAAAGCTATTGTACTTGATGTTTGTTCTACAGAAAGGTTGGTAGAAAAGGCTGTTTGACCTTGTATTTCTCGTAGGTATTGCTAGACCTATTGAATATAGCAGGTCTGGTGAATCTACAGAAGCAGTCAGAAGGTTATACAAATTTTTTAAATCCCGTTGTTCCCGACGAACAACAAGAGGAGGAAGACAAAACAGCTCATACAGAACCCTGTAATCATAATGGTAGTTGTCAACAGGATCAATTTTGGATTTAAATGCCAGGTATTTCAGCATTCTCCGTTGCACCTGTTCCAACCTGTGAATATAGCAGGCATAATGAGGACTCCAGACTGAGGAGGCATACTCCAACAAAGGTCTGATCAATGTACAGTAGAGCATGCGGATAGCAGGGGTATTTGTAAAATCTCTTGTGCATCTCTTGACAAAACCTATTATTTTAAGGGCTTTTGTTACTATCTCAGATATATAAAAGCTAAATGTAAGAGATGAGTCGAATATGACTCCAAGGTCCCTAATTGTTGTCACATTCGACAAGGGTCTATTGCACAAGGAATATGCGAATGTTGTGGTATTTCTACGCTTGGAGAAGCAAATACTATAGCACTTGGCTGGATTCAAATCCATGCAGTTCTGAACACACCACTCTTCCAGTCTGGAAAGATCTGACTGTAGATTGACACAGTCATTAAGAGAGGAGATAGCTAGAAAACATTTCAGGTCGTCTGCAAAACATAAGAATCTGGAATATTTAAAACATGAGTGGATGTCATTCATAAAAACATTAAAAAGAAGCGGCCCCAAATGTGATCCTTAAGGAACACTTGAGGGAACGCTTAGCTCATAGGACATGAAGCCATTGACCCTTACAATTTGGGACCTATCTGATAGGTAGCTGCGAAACCATCTCAAGAAATTTCCCCCTACACCCGCGGCTCCAAGCTTACTCAAAAGTATCTCATGATTGACCCTGTCGAACGCCTTCGAAAAGTCGGTATAGATAGTGTGAACCTCGCCACCCCTATCCAAGACGCTCGCCAGATAGTCTGCATAAGTCAATAGATTAAGCTCTGTTGATCTCCTGGTCTTGAAGCCAAACTGCTCTGATATAATGGTAGGACCCAAAAATGATGTAAGATGTTGTGTTACAATTTTCTCGAATAGTTTTGGAATAGCGTTTAAGTTGCACACTGGTCTATAGTTGCTTACGTCGCCCTTGTTTCCTGCTTTATGTATAGGGGTCAAGTAGCTTGTCTTCCAAAAATCAGGGAAGACTCCCAATTCTAATGATTTATTGAATAAAATAAAAAGTGGATGAGACAGAACAAAACTGCATGATTTAAGGATGGAGGGTGGTATGCCATCTGGCCCTGGACCCTTATTGGTGTTCAAGCTGCAAATTTCATTGTATATTGTAGAAATATTTATGTGAAAATTGCTTATGTTGATATTATTGAAGGATAAAGATTCAGGTACAGGGTAGTTTTTGGTTGAATAAACTGTTTTGAAGTAATCAGCAAAGAGATCAGGTAGGGCAGGACCAAGAAGGCAATGCTTATCATTATAGAACATTTCTGAAGGTAGATCATTTCCTAGTCTTCTAGAGTTTACATAAGACCAGAACTTCTTTATGTTACTGTGATCAACTAAATTTCTTTCTGATTCGGAAACATATTGTTCAAAACAGACTTTTGCAAGTAATTTACACTCTGATCTTAAGCTTGAGAAGGTAATATAATCATCTCTGGAACCCGAATCTTTGAAAACTTTATGTGCCTGTTTCTTTGAAATTACCAAATTTTTAAGAGCTGGAGAAAACCACTTTGGAAAGTGCCCGCGAGACACCCGTTTTAAAGGTACAGCAATATGTATAACTGAATAAAGTATATCATAAAAAATATTTAACATAATATCTAGGGAATCCTGTTGAAGTACATAATTCCAATTAACCTGTCCAAGAAGTTCATTAATTAAATAAAAATTTGCTGAATTATAATCATAATAATATTGATTGTTAAATCTACCTGGATGATTAGTATGTCCTCTCGAAACAGTGATGGATGTAAGGAGGGGTGGATGGTAATTGTCCTGTGGAACCAGAGCATCATCAGCTGCCGTGACCTCTGCAGACAAGGTACTCTCACAAAAAATCAGATCCAGTGTATTCCCCAGGTGGTTTGGAATATTATTCAATTGGTATAGATTGTGGAAACTACATAAGTCTGATATCACTTCTATGGACTCGACTTCCAGAGGGCAAGCACCCAGTGCACTGGTCGCTTGAGAACAAAAGTTGTCTGATGACCAAATTGCTTTTGGCAGATTGAAGTCCCCGAACAGTAGTAATGGGCACTCCTGATTCCCAGAGAAAGAATCGATCTCTTGGCTGAGCACGTTGTACTTTTCTGAAGGTGATTTTGGAGGGAAATAAATACAGCCCACTATGAACTTTCCTAGCCCAGAGCCTACACTAACAAATAGCAGTTCAAGGTCTGTTGACAAGTTTATTACAGCACTAGATAGTTCCTTTGAGATCGCCACCAATACTCCACCACCTCTTGAGGAGGTGCTAGATTTTGCACTTCTGTCAGTCCTAAAGACATTGTACTTATCCAAACCAAGCTCTGCATCCGATATATCAGCCGAGAGCCAGGTTTCACTTAGTAAAATTATGGAGTAGCAATTAGAGATAATGTTACTCTGGAGAACTGACAACTTAGTTCTCAATCCTCGAACATTCTGGTAGTAAATATCTAGGTTTTGCTGTCTATGGGATGGTTGCTTTGTTGTAGAAGGCCCGTTTATTAGTTTTTTTTCTTAAAAATGTATGGGGTACCATTACGATACCTAATGGATACATTTTCACCCTGGGCTCTCCGGCTACTAAGCTCAACTGACAATTTCTTTTCAGCATCCCTCTGCTTCATGGTGAGATCAAAGTTCAAGAAAACATTCTTTCCTTTAAGTTTAAAGCGATTCCTGACAAGATTCATGACATCATCTGGTGATTTGAGAGATATCCTTAAAGCCCGAGCCTGATTTGCGTTAGGTTTACCAATCCGAGAAAAGTGTAACACCTCTGGGGGATTTTCAGTGAGATGTTTAAATAGTTCTTCGACCTTTTTCTTGTCCTCACCCTCAGGTAAATTAAAGAGCATTAGATTCTTTGATCTCTTCTGCCGCTCCTGCCATTCCAGGATAACTTCTTCCTCTGGAGCTTGGCTTGTAATTGGTTGTGCAGAACTATTTGAATTATCCTTAGCTGCATTCTTTAAGCCTTCTATTTCCGTTTTAACTAGAGATTTGATGTCCTCAAGACTTGCTGAAAATTGGGATTTCATTGTTTTTAGGTCATTCGAAAAAGACCTCATAAGATTGGCTGAATCCAAAATTCCCTGTGTACTACTTTTTAATTCGGTAAATTCAATCTCAAGAGCTGTGACACGGTTAACTAGTTGCATGGTTTCATTTAATTTTGGCAAGCACAATTTGCATATATAAGGCATAACTCGGCTGCTCATGACGATGGCCCGAAGTTCAGTGGTACTAATTCCTGAACATTTCCTGCATAAAATCTTCTTACAAAAATCACATGGGTAGCCAAAAACATCGTTTGAATTTTTTGGCTCTTTCAGCACACAATCCTGAGAGCAGGAGGAACATATGTTAGACATTATAAGTTATGAAGAAAGATTCAGATTCGCCAAATAACGTAGGAAAATGAAAATAACGTAGATCATGCAAAAATTGGTACATGCGAAAACTGCGCGTAAGTTCGTCCGTTGGTCTTTTTATCAGTGCATTCCTTTTTTTTTTGTTGGAATTGCAGTAAATTTCAAAGAGCAAATGATTTTGGTAGTTGTTTATCCACTTTCTAGTAACTCGAGATTAATATTAATACACAATAATAGTTTTATAATATCGGCGAAAAAAAGCTGCACATTATGACACTAAATAACCTGTGTTATTGGGAATAAAACTATCACAATTTTTCAGAATATCGGGAGTAAGAATACCGTGCGACCGCGCGTTGTATATTTTAGAATAATTGCCGTTATCAACATGTTGTGTGCTCGGGAGCAGCAAAGTCCTCATCATTGGAAGTTAACTGTGGTGTCCCACAGGGTTCTGTTTGTTCCTGCTATATATTAATGATCTTGTTCAGTTGAATATCTCTGGTTACTTCACCCTTTTTGCCGACGATACTTCAATACTATGGCAAGACATGGAGATTGGGTCGGCTGAAGCGAACAATAGTTGATGATCTAATTATCGTTAAAGAGTGGACTGCAATCGCTTGTGTTTAAATCTGAGCAAGACTCACTTGATGGGACTAAAATGTGATCTGACGGATTCATTTTTTAATGGAGATTTTCTTCCTCAGGTGCCTGTGTCTAGGTTCTTGGGAATCCTTATTGACTTTGACCTGCGTTTTGAGGAGCATATTCTGGCTTTAAGTAGGATACTCTCTTTGGGATGCTTTGCAGTGAGGAAAGTTAGGAAGGATCACAGGGTCACAAACTGGTTAGAACTGTATATTTTTCTTTATTTGAGTCACATTTCTGGTATGGTATACCGTTCTGTTGTGTGGCTAATCAAGGTCTTTTAAATATCCTCTTCACTACTCAAAAGAGGGCAGTTAGATTCATTGTAAATGTTCCTCAAAGAGAATCTTGCAGAACGCACTTTGTGGAACAGACCTTGACGCTGACTTCTCTCTTCATTTTGGAAACATTTTTTCCTTTATTTGTAAAAATCGTAGCAGGCTGCAAGGTCCAACAACACTGCATGTGACTCGTCAGAAATTTAATTTACCCTTACCGATTCCTAAGTTTTGCTAGATTTTAATATTTTATTCTGTTTTACTATAATTGCTTTTATTACTTAACTATTATTACTTGTTTTACCACTACTTTGTATATTTTATAATTTATATTTTACTACTTTATTGAAGTATAATTATTTTCATTAATCTTGTTTCACTCATCAGCTATATTTTGAGTATCAGTACAGGGTGGCCCAAATTCGACCCTCATCATTGGGATCTCGGAAACTGTCAGAGATACAAGGTCGGTTAAATTATGGCAAAGTTGCTCAATTTGGTACTTGCCGTTTTAAAATTTAAAAAGTTTCGAATAGTTCCGAAGATATCCGAAAAAAAACCGAAATCTGGAAAAATCTTTTTTATTTTTTTATGACGTTATTTAAAATCGTATAATAAAATAAATAACACTTGCTTAAGGGCACTTTTTCTCCTCTACAAGATGACGTTTTCAGAATTAAAATACGACGTTTCGTTTTTGAGATACCATCATCAACTTTTTTTTTCAAATATGGCCCTGGATTTCTATTACTTTATTTTGTTGAACTACATTTTTATAAAACCTATGACGTATCAAACTTTTTTATTTTTAACCGATTTAATAGCAAAAACTGAGAATTTCCATAAAAAAAAAATCTTAATACGGACCTGCTTTTATTTTTTTTTCTTTAAGTAAAACTGTAGAGAGTAAAACTTCGTGATCAATAAGGAGCATACGTACAGTAGATGTTTTGGCAAGAGGTCTATCAGGGTTCAATTCAGTATTATTTTGTAAGTTTATTAAGGGCCTACTAACTGATCTCCTTACAAACCAAAGATTAACCGAAAAATGGTGTTGGAAATTCGGTTCGATTGTTGTTCGATTTTCAAGCTACCAAGAATGAGAATTCCTTGACACTGTCTCGAGTGAATGTAGCCTCATCGATGAACAAAATATTAATAACCAAATTACGATGTGCAATGAACCAATTGCAAAACTGCATATAAGGGCCCAGATCAGTGAGCTTGGACTGGTTACATGTGAAATACAAACCAAAGTTATGCATTGTTCTCCATACAGTCATTCGGGTAAAACCAGTGTGACGTGATATTCTGCCAACACTGGTATTGATTGTTACCGTTCAACACTACCCAGTATTCCATTTTGAGCAGCTGCGGACGGACGTCTGAGAGAAGCATTTGGAAATGATCCTGTTGCTCTCAGTGAAATAAAAACTCCCAAATAGTAGGTGACTTTTTATTTAGACTAGAAGTGTTATTGTCTGGTTTAAATGTTTTTTCGAAAGTAATTTTGTGCGGAGATTTCAATATTGACTGGTCAAATCTGTCTAATAATTTTACAAAGCAATTGACTTACCTTTTAAGGTCTCTATAGTTTAAACGTTGTAGTTAATAATCCAACTAGAATAACTTCTAACTCTACCACTCAAATTGACTATGTGTGCACCAACATAGATGCAAGTGATTTTAATTGTAATGTTATAAATTCAGGGCTCTCTGACCGTGAGGCTATTGCATGTGGTTTTTGCATAGGTCACAAGAGTCAAATGAGGGGAAAGAGAAGGGGCAGAATTTATAGCAAAAAAAACTATAGTAGCTTCTTGCAACTGGGTAGAAGGGTAGATCAGAGGATTGGCAGCGCGTTTTGTCTACTGCAAGCTCTTTAGAGTCATTTCACGCAATTATTTGTGAAAATTTTAAAAATGAAAAAAAATGTTTTCCGATAAAAACCTTAAAAACGAAAACAAAAAAAAATTGGATTACCAAGGGTCTTAATGTGTCTGCTAGAAATCTTAGATCACTGCACTATATTCGGAAATTTTATATAAATAACATTGCTTTTATTAACTATTTTAACAAATATAGAGCACTGTACAGACTAACAATTAAGACTGCAAAGCAAAAATACTTTAAAAGCCGCTTAGGTAATTCAAATAATGTTCAGGGGGAGACTTGGAAGATAGTAAATGAACTAAGAGGTAAGCGGGGCAATATTGTAAAGGTAAATATTGAACCTGATAGGCTGAATAACTTCTACTAGCGGAGTAAATAACGGGTTAAAATATTTCAATTTTTTTTTCCGGCTTAGAACCAGATGAAACCTTTACCAAATCATTAGTTTCGTTATTGCACATACGAAATGGGTAATTACGACTTTTTTTAATGGTACCGAGTTTTTTAAAATCAGAATTTAAAAAAAAATGGTTTAATTCAAAAATGTTACCATTATACATTAAACTGCCAATATCTCCGAAACTAATTCATATAGCTAAATTTTCTTTTTTTTTGCTTAAAGGGCATATATAAGCGCTAACAACTGCAGTAAAATAATTGCAGAAAACTTATATTCTTGATAATAAAAAACATGAAAATTATAAAATTTATATTGTTGGTATTGAATTTTTCAGCAAGCTATAAACTTTTTTATTATGATGAATTTTGCCATACATGCTACGAATGAAATGTAGAAAAAACCATAAGAAAGTTTTTAAAAAAAGCCACAGGTTTCTATCCGAAATAGTTTTGGAAATATGAATTTTTAAAGTAACGCGTAGGTGGAAATTGCCGCGCTCTATACCGTTGCCGACCGAACGTACTTCCAACTGCCGCCATTTATTAACCATCTACGAATAATTTATAAATGAAGTTGGTGAATAATAATAACTTAAGATACAGTTACATTCGTTATAACACTTCAAGCCCTGGGATACACATATACGCTTTCTAGTGTTGCAGTTTCCATTAAAACATCGAAGAACTAAAATTTTCCGTAGTTCCTTTGGGACGGTGTTATATTTTTTTTTTCCTAAAGTGCAATAAAATGGAATTATGGTGATGCGATGAATGCCAAGTTAATCAAAAGAAAAGAAGTACTAAAAATAGTGAAAGGTTGATGGCCTTAAGAGGGTCTCCAAAAGTTGTTTGATGCCCGGAGGAACTTAACCCCTCTTACCTGAAACGCCCAGAGAAGGAATTCCTTCACAATGCTGCTAGCTCAAGCCGATGTGGGTTCTAGCTTCTTTCTCAACCAAATGAACCAAAATTTCTTAGGTAGTAACTACCCAAGAGTTACCCAACTAAATGTCAAAATCAGTATGGCGCCACCAAGTTTTGGATTTTATATAATCCCAAAGGACGCCCAATATTTATCAAAATTTATTTAGGCAAGTTCAAAACGAAACTTGGAAAACAAAATCAAAGTCAAATCAGTATACACTATTGTTTCCAAATTACCTATGATATTTCAACCTACTCAACTCAAGTGAAAAACAAATTAACAACAGAAAATAACAATTTATTTAAGTCTTGATTATCACAGAGAATTATGTTATGTTATTTATCGATAAGAGGAATAATTATTTAAGTTGGTAATAAGGAACCACAACATTTATGTTTCTAATTACAAGGAAAACAAAGTTGTCAACAGATAATGTGCCATAAAATTAAATATAATCTTTCTTTCTAAAAAAAATTACACAATCAAAGGTGTGGTTGTTAAAATAAAATAAATTTGTTACACCCAAACCTTGTGGGGAATGAAGCTTCAATTCAATTTAAACTAATAATTTACATGGCCCGGTATATCCCGCCACGGACATTGACCTAAGCAAAAAAAAAATAACAACCCTAACTGTTGAAGCTTGCCCACTTAAAATTACCCTTTTATTAGTTTACTCTAATATTTACTAGCTAATCTGAGAAAATTTGACATCTTAGGAGTAGTTTGAAAATAAATAATATAACCCAAGTATATACTCGTAGTACTACGAAGCCGGCTGCGTCTTACCTCACAGGAGTCACTTGTCACATATATATGTACTCTTATCAGTAATATTCAATAATAAAATAGCATCGATTAAATAATGTCAATAAAATTTTAAATAAGCTTATGTATGTATCTCAACTCAAAAGATAAAAGTTGTGATAATAAAAATAAAATAAGTGAATAAAAAAAATGTTATGTTGTGTCACCTAGCTCCACACACAGCAGACTACTTCAGATTCGAGATTCTCCCAGACATCCAATTCCCAGTCAAAGAAAAACTGCAGGCTTCCAAGTTTCACCTCTTCCACTTCACAATACGCCAAGCTCTGGTAGTGGTCTAGGTTAGACGTTAGCTCACAGTTGCTTAAAATCTCCTTCTAGATTAGAGCCAGTAGAGTACATAACCCCAAAACGAAAGCACCATGTGGCATGAAGAAATCAGGTCCGTACAAAAAAAATCCGTCCAAAATCCATGTTATGTAGCTCTAGTAGCTTGCTAATTAAATTGTCCCCTGCCAATGCCAATCAGAACCGCTATTTTGCCGATGTTCGAGGGCACGTGAAAAATTATTAGGTTTTAAATCGCCATAAAGGCCAGTAAATTCAACAAAACAACAAATTATAGCATTACGCCCAAAAAGTTGATTTACTATCACCACATTTAGTCAATTATATCCCCATATGGGTAAAATTCACACGAATTTCAAAAAGAACTAAAGCACTCTTCACTTCATGACGGCGGTCTGGGAAAAGGAACGACCGCAGAGGTCAAACCCGTATTTAAGCAACCACGCACAAAATGTATTGCCAATCGAAAATAACTTAACTTTTTTTATAAGTACCATAGAACCTTTTATAAAAAATAAATAACAAAATTTGTGGCCCAAGGAAGTTGGCAATGAAAATATGTGTCACTATGACAATCAATTTCGATTTTGCCTAGACCAGCAACTTCTTGCTATCTTCCAAGAAAACTAATATTTACATTAGATAAAAAGAGACAAAAATTAGATAGGTCAGTCCGAGTAAAATCAACCATCTGGTATGGTCAAGCCAAAATCAGATATTGTACTATGAACAGTACAACATACACAATAATTGTACATGCCCAATTAATCATTATTCGTTATAAAATAATTAAATAAAGTATGGAATAATCAATATGGGACATAATTTAAATTCTAAAATATTTCTTTAGTCCAGAACAGGGTTTTATAAGAGTATAAATAAAATTTCATTGACAACCAGTACAATATGAAGCTGAAATGTACAAGACTAAATGTGTCCTTAAAAAAAAGAATACTGTAATTTGAAATGGCTAGAGAACAGAACTATGAGTTACTTGGGAGGCTATTACAGAGAGGGCATTACTAGTATCAATCATTAATATTTGTAAAATATCTATTTTGAAAATATAACTGTAATCAGTGCTTTTAATAAAGAGTATAAAATGCCAATTTTAACCTGTAACAACGGGATCCTGTGTCGCAAATATTGGAGCCATATATTAGACTCTCTATCATTTGTCCATCCATATTTTCTTGGGTCTTCAAAATTCATATATGGTATGTGACTGTTATACCAAATTTTTAGTTGATATATGCACATATAATAAGAAATAAATTGTAATGTGTCCATATACTCATTTATGTCCTCAGCAATGGGAAATTCTTTCCGCTTGGATTGAAATTCGCGCATTTGATTCATTAATATTCTAGCCGCTCTGTGTAAGATATGAACTTCAATTTCTTGAAAATATGGCTCATGATCTAAATAATTTAATGCAGATTCACTCTTTGAATCTGACTTCTCCGCGGAATTATCTTGTTTCGTTGGGGATTATTTTTTTGGTGATAACAGAGTTTTATTTCCTAATTTTAATTGTTTGTTTCTAAATGCCTGAATATTCTTTTTTGATATATAGTGACTATAGCATCGTTCATGATATTTGGCATCATAAGCAAATAAATCCTCGTATCCACATAGCTTTGAAATCATAGAAATATCTTCCCGTTTTTGTGCTGCATTAATATTTTTTTCGTACGTACCTTTTCCTGTTCCTAAAAAGTTACACGTGTAATTTACTAAAACTCATCTAAAAGGAGGATTTTAATAAATGTATTAAGTATTTTAAAAACTGCACTAGCTAACTCTAAATGGTCAAACTTGTCACATCCCATGTGATAATTAATTGATATACCATGGATAGAGTTACAAAAAACTTTAGTGGTCGTATTACATCGCCCAGCACTTTTAGTTAAAAGTTAATTTAAATTCATTTAATCAATGTAATAAAAACCAAACTTGTCACTGCTATTAGTTAAAAGATGTTGCATACGGCGGAAAATATTTATAAATTTATCCAATTTTAACGTTTTGCACCCACTAAGAGTTAATTTAAAAAATTACTTTTATGTATATTTTTCTCAACTTTTTAATATAAAAAACTTTTCGTAGTTATAATTAAAATTATATACTAACCTGTTTGTACGGATGTTAATTTTTCTTTATTTTTAGTGCCTGATTTGCCACATATTAAACAGATTCTTCGTATATCAAACGTACTACCCCTGCGAGTGGCCGTGCTTGTACTTAGCTGTGTCGTCGGTTTGGTCAAATTGTTTACAATTTTGTTCACTTGTAAATGATTTTCTGCAAGATACATGGTACACAACTGTCAAAGTGCCGTTTAACATTTGCTCCTTTTTCTCCAAAATATTACGGCTAATAGGGTCATTTCTTTTCTGAGCAAAGTTTATTATATATCATACGTAGACCTTTTTGTGTTGGTTTTTTTACAATACAATCATCATTGTTCAATAATTGTTCACATAAGAGGCACTTCATTGTTGCTATTGTTCATATGAAACAGAAACAAACACATCACAACAAAACTCTCATAAAACATAAACACACACCAACGCAATAAAAACGTGTTTTAACGCACAAAAATCAAGAGCGTTACGACACAGCTTTTTAGTGGTTATGATATGATCAGAGACAATCAAATTTAAAAATTTGAGACAAAAAAGAAATAAAGAAGTTTTAAAAGAAAAGAAGTTTTAAAGAGAAAAAAGTTTTAAAGAGACAACCAGAGAAAAACAAATTTGATTGTCTCTGATATGATTAGTCACGCGTCTCCCGCGAACGTCGGCGACTGTTGTTTGACTCGCTAATCTGGCACAACTTTGCAGGTGGATTTCTCGCAATCTAGCTAATATATCCGATTGCAGTTACTTTTAAAAACTTCGTAACAGTTTTGTCTACCTTTTATTCGCAGATTGTATGGAAAAATGTTTTCAAATAAAAAAGTTTCTCGCTTGCTCAAAAATTCATTACAGAAAATATAATTTTAATGATTTCTAAATGTTATATTAATAAAAAGAAACGTTTTTTGGATTTATTTTATCGCAGTTTTCAGCGCTTATGTATTCTCATTAAAACAAAAAAAAAGATCTTTTGAATATGTTAAAAAGTTCCAGAGATATTAAAAGGTTAAGGTTAAAAAGCACTTTTTTTTAATTCCTGCCTTTTTGCAATATTCTCCATTTTATAAAACTCGGTACCACTAAAAAAAGTCGTAAATGCCCATTTCGTATGTACAATAACCGAATTAATGATTTGGTAAAGGTTTTATCTGGTTCTAAGCCGATTTTATTTTTTTTAAGAAGGGAGCTACTTTTATTGTCTTTTTTACTCCGCTATACTGTACCATAGGTAGTAACATTAGCAAGGCAAGTCAAATTCAGGGTTTTTCCAACTATGAACAGTTTTTTGAGTATAGGGCTGGACCAGATTCTTTCTTCTTTTTGCCAACTGATCTAGTTGAGCTTAAGTCTGCTCTAAAGGAGATAAAGAAGAAAAATACGTCTGGCTATGATGAACTTAATGTACGGTTATTTTTCAATTTACCTGATTCGGCACTGGAAGTACTTGTATCTGCAATTAATCATTCTTTCAATAATGGCCAATTTCCCAATTGTCTTAAAATAGCCAGAATCATGCCTTTGTTTAAGGGGGGAGCTTCAGAATCACCCTCTTCTTACAGACCAATAGCATTGCTTTCCACCCTCTAAAAAATCATCGAGAAATTGGTTAAAAAGCGACTTATGTCATATTTAGCTGAAAAGCAAATTATAAGATCGAAGCAATTTGGGTTTCAAAGTGCCAAGGGAACATCAGATGCAATCTTTTTATTCTTTGAGTCCTTATTTTTGAGCTTGAAAAGTGGTGATATTGCTGCAGCAGTGTTTTGTGACTTGACCAAAGCATTTGACTGTGTGCATTAGTCACGAAATACTGCTGTGGAAGCTTGAGCGGTATGGATTCAGAGGTCTGGCTCTTCAGTGGTTTGGGTCTTATTTGCATACTACAGAGTGTTTCTGTGGATAGTGCCCTTTCAAGGGAGCAGCTTGTGACTCATGGTGTTCCGATCAGTTCTTGGGCCACTTCTATTCCTCATTTATATTAATGACATGGCCAATCTTAGGATCTCAGGTAAATTCATTCAGTTTGCGGATGATTCAACAATTTTATGGCATGACACGAGTGCGATGAATCTAAATACCACAGTTAACAGAGATATTGTTGAAATCAAGAAATGGTGTGATTCCAACAAACTGTGTTTAAATATTTCAAAAACTAGTGTGAATTTTAAATGTAATTTAAATAATGTGTTTTTGGAGAATCACATTCGAAACAACTTAAACGAAAATAATTTTTTTAAGCTTTACATTTAATAAAATTGTATATTTCGGGAGTGAATAATATCTGTTTGTGTTATACATATTGATACTTTTGACACTACATTAGCTTTGTATGTTTTGGTTCAGAGTCTTGGAGGAGTATTTCTGAAGAATGGGGATGTTGTTAGTTTTACCGGTATAGGTAAACCATATTCATGGAAGCAGAATGCCATTAGGATGATGGACCATAGCATGCTAAATAACGTTTTTACATGTTTGTGTATATGTTTTTCTTTTTTACAGCTTTGTCAACAAATTTACTTTTATGACAATAAAGCATATATTGATTGATTAAAATACTCGTCTATCAGGTGTTTTTCGATTTAAATACCTCCGGTATTCAATTACTCTATCACTTCGGTTACAATATCCCTATATTATATATACAGGGTGTCCCAGATAAAATGATATACATGGGGATTTCGTAAACGGTAAGAGATATAGTTTCGGTATAATGGGGAAAAAGTTGTGCTGTTCCAAGCCCAATCAGATGCGATATTAAGATCCAGGCTATCAGTTAAGATCGAAGAGAAGAAGTTTAAGTATCTATTAAGATTCAGGGGTTTTCAAAATATCGGGCTAAATCTAAAAATTAGGTTTT
This sequence comes from Anthonomus grandis grandis, assembly GCF_022605725.1. Classification (NCBI taxonomy): domain Eukaryota; kingdom Metazoa; phylum Arthropoda; class Insecta; order Coleoptera; family Curculionidae; genus Anthonomus; species Anthonomus grandis. The sequence goes on from NC_065548.1 coordinate 47,308,216, forward strand.
TAGAAAACCTGCAATGTCGTCGCCATCTTGAATCCGATTTTAATAAAATTTGGTAGTTTTGGGTTATCTACTATGACCAATCGATTGACGTTAATGATATTTTTCTAGGCATTTTAGATTTTTTTGCAACCATAGTCAAGTTTGTTATTTCTTATGGAGCCCGTGTTGGATTTATACGTGTTTTTGTGATAAATTCTCTTTAATCAACAATAAGTTTAAGATGGAGAGATTTACAAATAGAGAAAAGGTAGATTTATATGATTGTATAGTATAGTAGTATCTAAATTTACTGCCCAACGAGTTCTCAAAAAGTTTAAATACCGCCTATATCATGAGCCCATTAGTCAGGGACTTCGAGACGGAGACTTAGACAGACGGTCAGTATTGTACAACGGGTTCCTCTGAAAATGCCAGAAATCCCCTAGATTTCTTTTAAAAGTGTTGTGGTCGGACGAAAGCAAGTTTACAAATTGTGGTGTCTTTAATAGACATAATAATATTAATGAGACCGATGAAAATTCATTTAGAAACCGCCAAGTTCACCATCAAACAATATGGGGATTTGATGTTTGGTATTTGTATTTTAACTGAAAATGTTTTATGTAACATTTTTATGACAACTTAACAGGACCAGCATAATTAGCAATTTTTGAAAATTACGTAGATCCCAGTTTATAAGAGTTGCCTCTTCATGACATGCCAAGCCAACATGTAGTTCCAACAAGATGCACACAATCCTGCAATTATTTCTAATTACCTAAATGAACAATTTGGAAATAATTGGATAGGAAATCGAGGTCTGTTGCGTGGCCTACCCGATTCGACGCCCCTTGATTTCTATGTATGGGGATACCTAAAAGATAAAGTGTATTACACTAATCATACTACAGTAGAAGAACTTGAAGCAGCCGTTCGACAAGCAATTTAAGAAATGCCACAACAAATTGTCAACCATGCTTGTTTGGTTATAATTGAGACGTTTACATTGTGTATTAACAAAGATGGAGGTCTTTTTGAACACTTTATTGTTATTTGTTATTATTGTAATTTTATTTATTGTTGTAAGTTAGAAATAATTGTTATTTCAGATTTTTTTAATTTAATTTTCATATTAATGAACCGACTTTCTTGTTTAAATAAAAAAAAACAAAAATAATTGATTAGCAACCTATGTTTTCACAGCCAACTAAGTGAAAAAATGTTTTTTTTTTAATAAATTTATGTTTTCCGCCATATCGAGATGATCAAGGGTTGTTATACATGGTTGAAAAGGTGCTTTTACGTGATATTTAATGACGTATAAATCCAATGTGGCGTTCATAACAAATAACAAAGTTCACTATGGTTGCAAAAACTCTAAAATGCCTAGAAAAATATGGTTAACGTCATTCGATTGATCATAGATAACCCAAAACTAACAAAAAATTTATTAAAATCGGATTCAAGATGGCGACGATATTGCAGATTTTCTAAAAATCTAATTTTTAGATTTAGCCCGATATTTTGAAACTGTATAAATACAATTTTGATATATTACAATATCCCTGGCAGCAAGTATGCGTATTCTTCATTTATAGAAACAAACATGAAACGCTAATTTGTGCAAATTTCTGTCAAACTGACGCAAATACTGTAACAGAATAACAAACGAAAGAAATATCCATGGCAACAAACAAAAAAAAAACAAGTAGTTATCCATGTCACTCGGCCTACTTGATGTTAATAGAACGTGATCCTAGTGATAATTAATATTATGGAATTGTAGTTTTTTGACACAATAACACTATAAATTAAAAAAAAAAAAACATCTTGGTAAGGAAGCATTTGCGGATTCATAAGACATTTTCGACTCAAATTTACCTAAAGAGCACGTAGTGAAATGTTGTCCTTTACCTTACGAGACATCCTAAAATTAATAAATTAAAAATTTAAAAAGAAAAACATACATAAAAGATTTATGTATGTAATTCTTTATATATTATGTATATTTTCTTATTTAGGTGGAGCCATCACCAGAAAAGTTCAGGTTTCACGCCCAACCAATATACACTGGCGAGGAGCACTCTCGAAAAACTCAAGCTGCTGCGCCACGACGTCCGCTCACTCAAGCAGTTACTCCATCTTTTATGAAAAATTACAAACGAACGCAGACGCGAGTTACGGACGAACCTAAAAATTGCGAACAAGACAAACCGAGTTGGAAAAATGAACGTACTAAACCGATCCCATTTAGCTTTGAATTAAGAGATAAAATGGTGCAGGAAAAAAGGAAGAGGTTGATTCAAAAGGTAAGAAAATAACAAAATAAGTAATATCAGTTTAACAGTTTCAAAGTCAAGAGTTTAATCAGTTTAAAAGAGTCGAGTGAGACCTATTTCATTTTTGCCAAGCTCTCAATCCTTTGGATGGATATGACATCTGGTGAATATTCTAAAAACAAAATGTTCGTTTTTGGTTAACAAGTTTGTTTGCAAGGTCTTGCATGTTCATTCTCTGTTTGTTTATTTATGGGAACTGTACTTTGTATTTTTTTCTCGGAAGTAACGGGACTCATGCTAATGAAGACCCCAAAGGAATCAATCGTCGTTGTTTCCGAAGAATGAAATGACTCCAACTTAATTTAATAACTTTCAATTTAATAACATTGTCTTATAATCTAAAATGAACCGCAGTTTCAAATGTTGTCAGAAGAGGGATTTTCCAAATTATTGCTGCATCTCTTGTATTTCAATATTCCACCCAAGTTGTCTGGAAAGAAATTCTGATGCCATAAAACTGGGAGGCTACAAAATTTTATGCTCACAAAGATGTCAAGATGATTTTAATGAAAGAGATCAGGAAGGAAAAATTAATGAGCAAAAGATTTATGATTTGTTGACAGAATTGAAAGAGAAGGATAGACATATAGAGAGAATGAGAAGAAACAGCATGGTTTTTGAAGATGAAGTGTCGGAGGCCGAAAAGAAGTTTTCCTCATCCCTGGAAAATCTGCATAAACGGAATGAAGAGCTTAAAGTTGAATTGGAAAACTTAAAAATTAAAGAAGGTGAATTGTTGGCATTACTGGAAGTGAGTGAAAGGGCAAGTCTTAAGTTCAATTCACAAATAAGCGAGCTAAATATCCTAAATAAAAATTTAATAGTAACGATAAAAACATTAGAAAATGAGTCTTCAACCTATAAGACTGAAATAAACTTGCTACAAAAAGACGTAAACGACTTAACTAATTTAAATAAGAAGATGTTAGACTCCGTAAAGGTGTTGGAGGTTGAAAAAGATAACTGTTATTCCGACATTTGTGCATTGAAGGAACAGTTACAGATATCCAAATCTGTTGTTATTAATTCTCCAACACAGCTACCAACTAGGCCAAATACACCTGATGATAGTCGACCTCGGCTTCTCTTTGTTGGTGGAAATTGTAGCAGAGTGTTCCTAAAACATTTACGTTTAAAGTTTGAAGCTTACTACAAGGTCCAGTGTTTCCTGAAGCTGGGCAGTTCAAGCAGTGAAGTGATTAGGACGGCATCAAATTTAATTAAGGACTTTACGAAAGAAGATTTTTTAATAGTAATGTTAAATGGAATTTGTTCTTCATCTGATGTTTTCAAAAATTTAATTCAAAATCATGTGGATACAAACACTTTAGTGATGACAAGCCCTTATACTTATTTAAACCATAATGTTATCTATAATAGTAATAAGGCCCTTTATCGTACTTTTCATGAGAATAATATTAATCTGTGTGGGATTTTGGAGTCTAATCACGCCAGTAACTTTGGTTCAGACTTGGCATCATTATTACATGTACATATTTTCAAATATTTTAAAATTAATATTTCATCGAATAAATTGTCTTTGAATCATAAAATTAATGAGTCTGAACTAGTTACTGATCGTGAATTGGATTCTTCTTTTTTATAGACATGTCCACGAAAGTTGAATCTCATTCATGTTCATATTCTACTAGTAAAATTGAAATTAGCTCTTCGAAAAACTTAAGTATCTTTATTCTTAATATACAATCCCTAAGAAACAAGATGGATGAGCTTCATCTTTTGCTGGACACATGTAATTTTCCTGATATTGTACTTCTGACTGAGCACTGGTTGAGGCCTAGTGAATGTTTTTTAATATCTGATTATCTTCCTATATCAAATTTTTGTCGTCAACAATCTATACATGGAGGAACCATGATCTTGGCTAGGCAAACAATTGAAACGATTTTTTGTAATATTGATAAGTATGATAATCTTCTGTTAGAGAATGTTTTTAAATTCTCTCTTTCTTTTTGTAAGCGTTTTAATTTATATATTCTTTGTGTTTATAGGCCACCTACAGGAGATATTGCTATGTTTCTGGACAAACTTAATTCTATTTTATCGCAGTTGTCCCTACACTCTAAGGTTATATTGGCTGGTGACTTTAATATCAACTACACTGATGAAACCTTGCCACGTACTTCTCTTTTAAGTATTTTAAATTCTTACGACAATTATTAAATAAATCTTTACTCCCATCTGGTATTTCCGACCATGAAGCTATTCTTGCTAAAATGCCATATAATACTGTATCATCTTCATCTCATTATATAGGAAGAATTTTCAGCAGGAGAAATTTCAATGCTTTTTCTGCTGCTACAGCTTCGGTAAATTGGAATGCACTTGAAACGGCTTCTGACCCACTTACTTTATTTTTTCAAGTTCTGTGTGATAAGATCAATCAGTGCTTTCCTAAAATGAGGCTTAAAACTAAGAAACGAAAACCGTGGGTTACAAGAGGTCTTAGAATTTCAGCTAAAAACCTCAGTTTTTTACTAAATTGTGCAAATATACCACAAATGAAAATATCCTTGTATATCATCAGAAATACCGTAGTCTGTACAGAAAGACAATTAAAGCAGCAAAATCTAATTATTATAGGGATCGCTTAAATATGTCATCAAATAGGCAAAGAGAGTGTTGGTCGATTATTAATGATTTTAGACATTGCCATAGAAAAGTATCGGAACCGGAGTTAAGACCTGTCATTTTAAACGACTATTATTGTGATATACCTAATATCTTGCTCAAGGGCATTCGTAGTAACATTGATCCCTTACACTATCTTCAACAAGTGTCGGTTGAGCATTCATTTTTCTTTCATCCTGTCGAACTTACCGAAGTAAAAAATGAAATCAAACGCCTAAAAAACCATAAATCATCTGGAGCTGATGGGATATCTTCGAGGTTGTTACTTTTTTTGCCTGATTCAGCCTTAAATGCTTTAGTTTCTGCCATAAACAATTCTTTACATAAGGGCATTTTTCCTTCATGTTTAAAAGAGGCAGTGGTTATCCCTCTTCATAAGGGTGGAGATTTGGATCAGCCTTGTAATTTCCGTCCCATTTCTATTTTGTCTACCCTCTCTAAGATAGTTGAAAAACTTGCAAAAAGCAGAATTTTGTACTTTTTACATCATAATAGCATTTTGTTTGCAAATCAGTTTGGATTTCAAGCCGGTAAAGGGACTCATGATGCTGTTTTCAGCTTTTTGGAGAGCGTCTATGTGTCCTTGAATTCTGGAGAGTCATCGGCGGCAGTGTTTTGTGATCTATCCAAAGCATTTGACTGTGTGGATCATGGAATACTGTTATTTAAGCTCGATAAATATGGTTTTAGAGGCATAGCATTGCGATGGCTTGAGTCCTATCTATCAAATCGTACTCAGAAGGTTTCAGTGTCTGGGCGTTTGTCTGCTTCTAGATCCCTGAAATGCGGCGTTCCCCAGGGTTCAGTGTTGGGACCACTGTTATTTTTGCTGTATGTGGATGACTTGAGTTCATTGAAACTGCAGGGCAAGGTTGTTCAGTTTGCTGATGATACCACCATACTATGGAGCCATAAAAATTCTGACTATATTAAGACTTGTATCCTTGAAGACCTTCAGATTTTATCAGGGTGGTGTGCTTCCAACAGGCTCGTGTTTAATGTAAGAAAGACGTCTATTATGGGGTTTAAGTGCGATGTTCAGGGTCTGATGTTTAACGAAAATTCCCTCTTGCAGAATAAAGAGTGCTGCAAGTTCCTAGGAATTACTATTGATGGTCGCCTTCGGTTTGAAGATTATATTTTACATTTAGCTGGGAAATCATCTTCTGGATGTTTCGCAGTAAGAATGGCAAAACAAGAGCTGGGAGGGGTGGTTGCACGTTCAGTGTACTTTTCACTTATTGAATCTCATATTCGGTATGGCTTGCCTTTTTGGGGTTTAACCAATAAGGGGCTACTTAACATTATCTTTGTTATTCAAAAAAAAGCAGTTAGACACCTGTGTTCTGCTTAAGTTAAGAGATTCTTGCAAACCCTTCTTGATTTCTGAAAAAATCCTAACTCTTTTTTCACTCTTTATCTTAGAAACAGCTGCTCTTATTCACAAAATTCCCAAACTACCCTCTGACACTGGCCATTTGACTCGTCGTGTAAATGATGTTCCCCTACCTATTCCTACGTCTTCCCTTACCAAAAACTCATTAATTTACATAAGTAAAAAAATTTACAATCATGTTCCTCTGTGTGTTAGACATATATCGGATGTTAAGAAATTTAAAAGAGAATTAAAGTCGCTTTTATTGGCTAAGGCATATTATAACCTGGATGACTTTTTTAATGATAGGTTTTAACCTTGGACATGTTGGAAAGTTTTCTTTTTTTCCTTTTTTCTACTCTAGTTTTGTCAACAAGTTTACCTTTATTTAGTAATTGATTGTTTTATTTAGTTATCTTTAATTTAAGTATGTTCAAAAAGTTTTGTCTTCTTGTGTTTAATTTTGTTCATTGTTTTGTAAATTTTTGAAATTGTATTTGTGTTTTGTTTTTTAGCTTGTAGGATGCTTGTACACAAGATTATTCTTACGTAATATAGCACATTTTCTTTCTTTCTTTCTTTCTTAAAAATGACCTTGATAATTGATCCAAGGTCAAGGATAGTTAAGGTTATTTAAACTTTGCTGCTTGATCCACCTGCTACAAGTTTTTTAAAATATTAAATTAAAACAGCTTTTTATAATTTGATCTTAATTTGACCTCAGAGTTACAATAACATCGTTTGAAAATGTCATTATAAAACATGAATTATAACAACAATAAAATTTGTATGTATCCCGCTTACTTTCGAATCAATTTGGGTGCATCTATTAAAATGGCCCACCCTGTATACCTACAATAGTATTAGCAACTCTAAAATAAATATAAATTACTTTTAGCAAATGGAAGAGGAACGAAAAGCCAGGGAATTTGTAGCAAGAGGTGTACCAAAATACATTCAGAACAAAAATAGATCTTCGGCAAAAAGTGAATCAGGCAGTAGCGCGTGTTCTAGTAGAAGAAATGTGGTAAGTCAACATAACCTCAATTATTTAGTTAAAGAAATATGCAGGTCTTAATTAATTTATCTTACTTAAACAAAGATTTGAATGTCTGTCTTATAGTCTATTGAAGACAAAAGCCGATTTTCAGCGTGAAACGGTTCTTAGTTGGTATTTACCAATGATTTTAACCAAAATAGAGGAAAAGGTGACGTTACGGATCAGCTTACTTTGAAACTGACATTCATTTATATAAAAATATATATATAGGTTAATCCGAAGATTCATGCCTACTAAACTAAATGGATATTTTCTTAAAAATTAAGGTATTGACATAAAAACAAAAATAGGTGACCTTTGTGAGGAAAATGTGCGGAAGATTAGTGGGCCTCCACTGGTTTAATGCTCTGCAGCAGCATTTGGAATTGCTGCTGCACCGAAGCAAAGAATAGGTTCTAGGTTGTATTATTATAATAGTAGGTTGTTTGGTGGGCTGGGCCTGGGTCATGGTGGGAGTCTTCCTTGGGACCGTCTCCGAGTTTGAGGTTTCCTTCTGCTGACGACAGGTTGGAACCCGTCGTCTTCGTCTTGGTGGCCTGCCGGAGTCACAGGGCAGGAGCTAGGCTCCTGCGCTTGAAGTTCGGCCATCTCGATGGACTCAGCAGGCGTTTCCAGGGCGGCAGGGGGGGCTTCAACTGCGGGACTGTATCCGGCTCTTAAGTGCCCTGAGACGGAACTGTGTAACAAAAATAGCGACAGCGATTCTCTATAATCCTTATCGCTTGGCCATTGTGTTGTTGTGTTGAATATTTCGGTTTTATTTTATTGTGTGTATTATATTTAAAGAATATGGATGCCAACGAAGATGTTACAAATGAAGGTTAGTACGCAACGACTAAATTACTATGTATAGTTTGAAATTGTAATTTAAAATAATTATACAAAATATAGGTTAGGTTTGTAATTTAAATTTAAACTTTCTAAATTGAATAATTTTCTGTTAGTTTTGCTGTTCATAGTGTGTTCATAATAGTTTTGTATTATAGATAAAACCCATGCACTTATTATTTTTAGTAACTATGCACTCGCTAAGTTTTTTTTAGCGGGTTGGTCCACTTTTGCTCTAAAACCTTTTAAAAACAATACTTGTTTTTGTTTTATTTTCTTGTTGTTTTTATAAAAAACCAATTTGCATCGTGTTTTTTTTTGTAGACGGCTCAGAATCAGACCCATTTGCGGATTCAGGCTCCGAGTACTTGCCATCTGATGAAAATTTGGAAGAAACTAATAGAAATGAGCTGCTAGACAATGCAGAAGCTAACATCGAAGACGAAGATTCCGAACCGAGTTTCGAACAAACGACACCCAAACATTTTAAACCCAAAAAGCGTGTTCGCAATCCTGAACTATGGAAGAGAAACTTAAACAAAAAAAGAAAGTGCGCTGGACATGAATATACTACTAAATCTAGTAAAATTGTTCCAGCAAAGCTTTTCACTCCATTTCAATGCACTTGCAAAGGTAAGTGCTCTGTCTTGATTCCAGCAGAACGACAAGAGGAATTGCATAGAAATTTATATGCCTTAGAAACCTTTGACTTGCAGACTGCTTATTTATTTGCTTTGATTAAAATAGTAAATAAGTTGCGTACCTACACTCAGAATCCCGACTCTAAGAGAGAAAAAACCAGAATTTACTATTTACCGGATATGGAAGGTGTAGAGCATAAGGTGTGCAAGCCATTCTTTCAAGCGGTTTTTTAAGTTTCTGCCGGTAGACTAGACAGACTACTAAAACTCAAATCAATTGGTACACCACCACCATGTGACAAACGTGGAAAACATCTACCGCACATTAAAACAGCTGACGCAAAAAAAAGTGAACTAAAGAACTTCATCGAAAAATTTCCCTGTTATGAAAGTCATTATGCCAGAGAAAAAAGTAACCACAGAAAATATCTCTCTCCAGATTTGAGTCTTGGTAAAATGTATCAGTTGTACACAGAAGAGACAAGCGATCCTCTGTCATACTTTATTTTTCGAGAAACCTTTAACAAGGAATTTAATTTACACTTTCATCAGCCAATTTCGGACTCATGTAAGAAATGTGATTTATTTAATGTTAAAATAAAGGTTGCCAATGAAGTTGAAAAAAACCAGCTCGAAATTGAACAAGAACGTCATCAAAGAAAAGCTCAGAGTGCTAGAGATTGCCTAAGAAAGGACACCGAAATGGCGAAAGAAGAAAGCGCTGCGGTCATTTGTTTTGATCTAATGAAGACTTTACCCACACCTGTTCTTACAACAGGGATATGCTACTATAAAAGACAGTTATGGACTTACTACTTTAACATTCACGAAATGGGCACCAACAACTCATTTATGTTTGTGTGGGATGAAACTATTGCCTCTAGAGGTCCCCAAGAGGTGGGATCTTGTATTTTATTTTACATAAAACATTTCGTTAAATCCAAACGACTTATTATGTATTCCGACCAATGCGGTGGTCAGAATCGTAACATTAAGCTATCGCTGCTGTGTAATTATATTACCGCATCTCCAGATTTTACCGTGGAGGAAATAGATCACAAATTCCTAGTAAGTGGTCATTCTTACTTACCATGCGATCAAGATTTCGGACTTATAGAGAAGCAAAAGAAATTCCACCCGCATATCTTTGTGCCTCAGGACTGGCATGCCGTCATAAGGCAAGCCAGAAAAAGAAATTCTTTTAGATTGATTGACATGCATAAGTTAAATTTTTTTCTACAAAAACGCTTGAAGATATTATTACTAATAGAAAAGTTAGTCAAGCCAAAACGAAAGTGGAGTGGCTGAAAATCCAATGGTTAAGGTTTAGGAAAGGTTTTCCTAATACCATCCAATACAAATATTCAAACCAAGAAGGAGTAGCCTTTGAAACACTTGATGTCAGTAAAAGGAAATCGGTGTCCAAGGAAATATCCGAACTCCCGCTTCTTTATCCAAATGGAAACATCATTAATGAAGCCAAGAAGAAAGACCTTCTTGAGTTAATGGCATTTATTCCCCCAATAAATCAGGAATTTTACAAAAATATAAAATCGTCTTCACAAGCGACTGGGGGTGAAATAGCTGGCTCATCTGAAGACGAAGATAACTAACAATAAAAATTCCAAGTTCGTTTTTTTGTTATTAAATGTTTTAATAGATAAATAAAGTTTTTGAAGTAAATTTGAGTAAATTATTATGATAACCCACCAATAAACTATAACTATTTTAAATGCAAAGTGGAGCAACCCACATTCAAAACTCAAATTTAGGTCTTATCCAAAATAATTAAATATATTCATCAAATAGTAGTAAATCTTAACATATTCTAATTGATCAAACCACCAAATATTCTAAAACAAAGTTATTTGGCTTTAACTAATTTTCACTTATTTTTAAAAGCTAAATTCCTGCATTTCTTAATATTAGAGTTAGTCCGTTATTGCACTCAAAGCCTCATTTGTACTCCGTAACTACAATCGGATTAGATCGCCACTGATCGCGTGCGCTCGGAATTTCTTTAAATAAGGACAGATAAAATGGTCTCCTTATTAAAGAGCTACTATTTTCTTCTCACTCTATTGTATGTCGAATTTCTACTTATCTCTGTCTACTTTCATGGAGTAGGTCCCGTAAGGTAGGAAATTTATTATTTACTTTTTTTTAGGTTAGTTTTTATTAATATAGCTACGTACTACTTTATTTTTCTTCTTTGTGATAATTTTTAATTTGTAGAGTTTCTTAAAGTAAAAAAAATATTTGCCTACTTACATATTGAGGTATATAAGAACATTTTGTTTATCTGTGGTTCAGGACAATTAAGTTAAAATGGATCTTCCAATTCCAATTAACAGAGCCCCAAAAACCACCCCTAAGCAGTGGCAAGTGCTGGTCGAGTATTTGATGAATTACCCAGAAATGCTTACCAAGGCATTTTCTGGGGTAAATGGCCGGCAGCACTATAAGAAAATGTGGAGTGAAGCAGCCACCCAACTAAATAGTATGGGTTATGGGTCTAAAACCCCAGATAAGTGGATAGAGGTATACTTACAGTTAAAGCTATATGATGTAAATATAAATATATACAAGATACAGACTTGTTGTGTAACTATATACATGTAGTATGTAAAATTACAACATTCTAATAATTGTCAATTTAATAATAATTGTGATTATTTGGTTTGAGGCATTTTCCAAATGGAAAAGCAAAGTTAAAGTAAAGGCTCAAACTATGAAATTGGCCATGAACAGGACAGGTGGAGGAGGTCCAGTACCTCAACTGACTCCCATCGAAGAAAAGTTAATGGGTTTAATTGGATGGTCAGCTGTAGAAGGAGATGCTACAGAGGAGTTAGGATTAGTGGTAAATTATTAATTTGTGAAACATAATGTTTGTTTTATCATGTAAAAATCTAACAGTTTATAAATTGCTATTTTTATTACTCCTTAGTGTAATTAAATCACAACTAAAAAATTACAGACCCAAGAAAGCATGGAAAAAAAGGTAATACTAGAAAAGCCTCAGGAACAGCAATTGCAAGTACATCTACCACAGCACCACAATCCACACAAGTTAATGAAAATGTAGAAGCTCAGATATCTGAAGTACCTCCTTTGGTAGCAATTGGCAGTGAAGAAACTCACTCACAGAAAAATTGTATAAAACGAAAGTTTATAGGAAAGATAAATAAACCAAATAAAATTAGCAAAATAGCTATGAAGAATGATAATAAAACACTCTTAATAATGCATGAGGAGACTCTAAAAGTACTAAAGGAAATTAATGAAAATCTTACAATAATGGAAAAATTCTGGGAATTCAAAATGCTGCTGTAAATGCCAATCAGCATTTTGATTTTATTTATGATAATTATGATTATGATTCTTTATTGGACATATTTGATGAAATCTTACGCCTTCCGAACAAACATTCTTTTGGCCCTGATGGTATCCCATCTGTTTTTCTTAAAAACTGTGTGTGCACTCTGAGTAAGCCTCTGCATCACCTTTTCAATCTTTGCTTGACATCAGGCAAATTTCCTGATTATTGGAAGGTAAGCTTTTTAACGCCAATTCATAAAAATGGGGATATAACTGATATTTGTAACTATAGAGGTGTGTGTATTCAGTCTGTAGTTCCTAAACTGTTTGACAGGTTGTTTTCTGTGCGATTTTCGTGGCATTGTAGGCGATTGCTTAGTGATCATCAGCATGGTTTTTGTCAGGGTAGATCTACGGTGACTAACCTGTTGACTTACCAGTATGATTTGATTGGTGCTTTTGAGAGGTCTGTACAGGTCGATAGTGTGTACACAGACTTCTCAAAGGCCTTTGATAGGGTTGGTCATGAACATCTGGTTCAGAAGTTTGGGGCTATGGGCCTTGGTAGGACTTTGGTCGAGTTTTGTCACAGTTTTTTGACTGGTCGCACACAGTTGGTCAGGATAAGTAATTATATTTCTAATGGTATTGAAGTATCTTCAGGCGTGCCTCAAGGTTCGCATATTGGACCGGTCTTTTTTAACTTGTTCATAAGAGATTTGAGTGATGTAATTGTTCATTCAAAACATCTTGCTTTTGCTGATGATTTTAAACTGTATAAAGCCATTGAGTCATATCTTGATGCTGAGCTACTTAAATTGGATTTAAATAGTGTTGCTGAGTGGTGTAATAGCAATAGTCTGGAACTGAATGTAAAGAAGTGTGTATGTATTTCGTTTGGTCGTTCTAATAAAATTATTAATTATCAATACACAATCAACAATAACGAACTCAAGTCAGTTGATACAGTTAAAGATTTAGGTGTTCTTTTTGATACCAAGCTAACTTTTTTGCCGCACATTTTGGATATTATTAACTGGAGTATGCGTAGTCTTGGTTTTATCACTAGAAATAGTGTACATCTTTCACCTTATTGTTTCAAATTACTTTATTACTCTTTGGTACGTTCCTTGCTTGAGTATGCGTCTGTAATTTGGTCCCCTTATTATGATTCTCATATTGAACACCTTGAGGCTGTACAAAGAAGATTCTTAAGATCCCTTGCTTATAGAGCTGAAGTTAATATTTTTCGTAATTATTACATCGACTATAATGCTATCAGTGTCCAATTTATTATCCCTAATCTTGAAGTCAGACGGCATTATTCTAATGCTTTAACGTTTTGATCTTAAATGGTTTATATCATTGTCCTACCATCTTGGAAGCAATTCCTTTTAACACCTGTCAAAGAAGGATCAACTCTTCTATGTTTCGTTTACCCTTTCATTCGGCCAACTATGGGTTTTTTTCTCCACTGACTAGGACTTTGCGTTTCTTTAATGAAAATAGTTTGGATCCATTTTCCGGCGGCTTACGGTCATTCAAATCAAAAATAAATAATCTTACACTTTAACCTACGTTCCTTGGATAGTGCTAAGTTTTTAGCCCTGTTGATGACTGTTTTTTCAGAGGTTTTATCTTGGTATATATATATTTTTTTTTGTAATTCTAGTATTGTATTTATATTGCTATATTGTTTAGTATTTTGTATTATCTATTTTGTTTTTGTAAACTGGCTCTGCCGTATATTGAAATAAATAAATAAATAAATAAATATGTATATTTAATAATCCATCCACTTTAAGTTACACTGTATAAATATATATGTATTTAAGTTCCTTTTATAAACATGAGTTCCTATTTTTGTTATGAATTAATATTTTTGTTGTGGATATAAATTATTAGATGTTCACCTGGATGATCCTTATTTAATAAAAGTGTTTTTAATATTATTTTTCTTGATTTTTTTCCTGGTTCTCTCTCATAATTCCTATTGATACCAGAAACGGTTTCTTTTCTAAGGCGTTTGAAATATCAATACAAAAAACAAAAAAGGGCTACTTTAGTAATATTTTCTTAACAAGTAAATACCCAAAACCTTACAAAAAGCATAATTATTAGAATATAAATATTTTAAAATTATACAAAATGAGACATCCCAAATCTTGGTAAATATATAGCACACATTTAAATAAATTACCTCTTGGATTGTTCTCAATTTTAAAAAAAATAACGTTTATAAATGATTTATTATCTGAATAAGGAACCATTGTATGCATTTTTGAAGTTAAATATTTATAAACTATGCCTACTTAATCAAAAAGTTAACGAACTAATGTGCTAGTCAATTTTAAAATGAGAACATCTTGGGTATAAGCTATTTAATCATTTAATTAAAGATGATAATGTTTTTCAAAATTACTTCATTTTATCAATTTTTCATATATATTTAGACATCTGAAAATTCAGACGCCCATGTTTTAAGTTCCTATTCAAACATTTGTGAAGTATCTCTGGACAATTTGTTGCCTAACTTGCCTCCCTTGGTTTAAGTCTGGGTTTTGAATATGAGCTTGTATGTTATTGTCTGGGTCTTCATTATCGTCATTTTGATTTAGTTCTTCATCAAACTCTAGGCCTGCATCTATGCATATATTATGTAATACAGCACAGGCATTTACAATTACTCCCACTTTCTGAGGACTGTATCTTAACTTTCTCTCTCCTGACAGGCATCTAAGAATACCTTTCAATCGACCATTACACCTCTCAATAATACTTCTGGTAATTTTGTGAGATTGATTATAACGACCTTCTGGTGTATTTGGGGGAGGATTGTTATCAAATGGAGTCATTAGCCATGGTTCAAGTGGGTACCCTGAATCTCCTATTAACCAAGTGTTTCTTTCGCCTATAACAAATTGAAAAGTTGTAGTGCTGCATTTAGTATGTACCAAAAACATTTAATGTATAACAAGTCAAAATTTAAAAAATTAAATTACCTACCCCTATTATATTCATTTTGCAAGAACTGCTTTATTTGAGAGCTTCTCCATATATAAGCATCATTTGTAGATCCCGGAAACCTTGCATTGATATTAAGGATTTTTAAGTTGTAGCTACAAATAATGTGCACATTTTTGGAATGAAAACCTTTGCGGTTTACATAATTGTGCTCCTCCAAAGCTGGTGACAAAATTGATATATGGGTGCAATCTATGCACCCAACTATTCCTGGAAATCCTCCCTTTTCTGAGAAACCTCTTTTGATATCCATTTTCTGAATATTTTGTAATGGAAACTGAATGCATATGGGGCCTAAATGGATGACAATTAAGTTTGAAACCTCGGATATACATCTACTGACTACTTGCTGACTTGTTGATAATATCCATTCCTCGCCCACCCCTCTTTGATAATTACCAGTTGCTAAGAACCTTACTGCAATCAATATCCTAACTTCCCTTGGAACTCTAGTTCTTCTTTGCTGGTTTTCCATATGGGGTAGTAGAATATTAAATATATATAGCGATCCTTATCTCTTCCTTTACTTATTCGCTTCTTTTCTCTGAATAAAGAAAATGTATAGAGTCCCGTCCCTGGTCGTCCGGTGGAAGACCCGGCGGAGAGCGTTTATCTCTTCCTCGTGTCTCCTTTTGGCACGCCTCATGAGGACAACGTAGTAATGTGTTAATTCCTCCTGATTCGACGGGGTGGTTTGTAAAGTGGCCAAGTCCGCTCTTAGTTCGGCCTCATCCTGTGGTGTTGGCTCATCCTCGTCATCCTCCAACAGGAAGGAAGGGTTTTCTTCATGTTGATGAGCCATGGTTGACTCGATCGTCGGGCAAAAGGACACAGGGTTGGTCGCACTGGTACCCTCGGCACAGCGAAACTGGTTCAGAGAACACTTCGACGTTGGGTCAAAGATAATTGTACTAACGAATAGATAACCCACGTAAATGGAAAGCTGTGAACCGACAAGGAGACATCAATGCTTCCTTAAATAAGAATATTTTATGCGCTAACCGTGTAAGAGTCGAAGCGACGTTGCCATTACTGATAACATTTTAAATTTTATTTGTTAGTGAATAATTTTCTCGAACCGCGCCGCGCCCTATAAAGGCAGAACGAGGTATTCGCAAAAATTAAGTTTTGAGAAAATGGATGTTTTAATTAATTTTTAGTTTATTCTTAACATATTGATTTAACCTATTATTAGAAACTTGTGACTATGTTTTTCACCTTATTTATTTAGATACACTGAGATAAAATTGCTTGGGCCTTAATATATAGTGAGGTTTTGTCGCCTGTATTATTTGCTTCTGTAAAACTACATAAAATCTTACACATACCATATTATTGCATTGAAAAAATTTGTAAAAATCGCGAAAAATTGTTGAGTCATCATTTTGGTTTTGTTCGCATTAAAATTTCTCCATTATTATTTCAAACGCTAAAATTTAAAAAAAATGCACGTGCCTAGAAAAATAAAATGATTTCAAATCTATAAAGACTTAATTTTTGGCATTTTTTGCATTGATTTGTCTTTGTACCGCATCGCAAAATTATTATTGATTGATTAGGCCTTAATCTTTAAAGTTGACATTTGAAGTTAATTAGGAACAAAGTGGAGGAATATGTTTTAGTATGTTTTAATAGAAAATATTTCTCACAAACATTTTAAATAATAAAATCAAAGAAACATTACTAATACCTATATTATTTTTATGAAAAAGCTTAAAGTTATGGTTTAAAGCTAATTAAACAGGACAAAATGCCGGGTTGAATTTTGGTGCATAATTGTCTATATTTTATAACAAAGAAGATTATTCTAATACTTATACTTATATGTACATCACATACATATAATCTATATAATCTAATATACCTGTACACCCTGTATATATAATCTAATACAATAGAAATACGAATTATTTTAATTTACAGCTATATAATTGATACAGTTAAGTGTTCAAACTCAAATTGTGGGATTTTTCATAAATATGAGAATACAGGGTGTCTCAGATTAAAAAAAACATAAATTTTGATGCAATTAATGGGTATTGTTTTCTTAATTTTCTCCCTAAAAAATCCACAAACTAGTTAAAAAAATGAGCGGTTGACAAAAAAATTGCAAATAAAATATGCACATTTTTAATACAGCGTGTCCCTGGATGAACGTAGTCGAAAACCATTTACAAAAGAATTGTTTTCGAAAACAAGAAATTATAAAATCTCGCAATTTGATAGGGTTGATAGGGATGGGGAGGCATACGACTTAAATATTTTTATGCTGGTGGCACTTCCGGTTACACAGGAAGTTAATGCTCATTAGCTTATATTAAATTATGTCTATACAGTGTGTCCCACTTAAAGGTTAGCCACCCCTCTAAAATTTTTGTTTCTTGACCAATTTTCAAAAGCTTTTTTTTTGTTGGATAGGGAGGTCAAATGGTCAAAAATGGCAAGTTTGACATTTAATGAAAGCAGGTCATGGCCTACTGTATTCAAGTTTGAAGTGCGAAAAATCGAGAAGTAGTATTGGCGATATTTATTTTTGAAAAATGGTACTGGATTATTGTTCAGGGCCACTTAAAACATAAGTGTACCAAATTTGGTACAGGGTGTTGAAATAAATTGGAGTCAAATTTTTAACAGGCGCAATAACATTCTTAATCAAATACGAATATTTTTTAAATATTTTGGCTAATTGGCATGCGTCTTGAGAACACAAAGTTTAGAAATATCCTTCAATAGTAAAAAACATTCATTCATGAATGTTTTTCGTAGATCAAATTTAACGTAGAATCAAAAAATTAAATGAAGTGTAGAGCGTGCCTTCCTAGCCAAGTAGAAATCTCTTTTTGAGCAATAATTTTGTTCTTTATTTTGAGACTCAAACAATTTTAGCGCTTTATATTCAATAAAATATTTTTTGGACAAAATAAACATCTTTTGGACTGAACTACTATATTTACTACCAATACAGTAGTCATGTATAAAATGACAAACTTATTTAACGGTCCACCAGTCAAGATAAAAAAATGTTGGTTGTTACCTGTGAATACATTGCAATAAAAAAAGATAATTTTTTAATTTTTATATAGATTTTTGGCTATAAAGCTTAATAAAGCTCACAGAATCGGCGTGAATTGATATATATGTCAAAGGTATTTTGACTATCAAAGTAACAAGTGGTAGAGATTTAAGCTATTTAAATAAGTAAAAAATGTCTGTGCGTGACGTGCTATTTTATAGGCTGTAGATTTCAGTGCTCTTTAATAAATTGTAATACTTTTTTCTCTAAGTTAAAGAGGAAAGCCAATCCCTATAAAAAATAACATGGGATTTCCTGTGTCCCACTTAGCAATGGCACACTAAGTATACAAAACTGCATGAGCACAAAAAAACGATGGCGCGCAAAAGAGAAATTCTATCAAAAATATTTATATCAACGATCCTCAAACTTCCCCAAAATCGGTATCATATATCGTATACCTACCTATTTAAAAAGAAAAGCGTAACTTATATTTTTTGTCAACCTGATGATCTAAATTCGACAATTAGCTAATTTTTGAGTTTGTATACTTTAAATTTGGTCAAGATTAGAAGATTCAGTATATTAAAATAAAATAATATATTTTTCGCCTTCACTCAAAAAGTTCACTTTATTGACTTTTACAGATGAGGCAGTAAAATGATGAAGTTTACTACACGAGCTTTAGCGAAGGCAGTAATTTTAAAACCCCTATTTTACTCTAATAAATAACTATTATTATTTGTTATGGTACTATTTTTAAGGTTTTATCTCAAAGTAATTATTGTTTAGTAATTTGACTATTTAAATCGGTATTATATATTTTTATTCTTTAAATTTAATTTTCAGTATTCAAAAATTAACTTTGTACATCACCTCATAGTTTTACCACCGTAGAACTTTTTCATTTACCTAAAAGTCAGAAAATTATAGTTTTTGGTTAACTGTAATTTTCATTGCCGAATTGTTCCTAATTAAAACTTGAGATAGATATAGATTGTAGGTGATGTTCATTTCACAGGTATTCAGCTGTAACTTTGCGTAAAAATACACGTATTTATACATGGCTCTTCTAGGATCCACAGTTAAAGACCCATGAAACGAACTTTAGGTACAAGGTGTTCCATTTAAGAGGAAAAACGGCATATTTTTTACTTTTTCCGTATATTTACAAAATTGAAGATAGTCAAACGACGTATTTTAACTCGGAGAATTTGAAAATCTTAATAAGAAAACAATGTCGTCAGTCTTTTTTGTTTTTTATGAAATTGTTTTCTTATTACGATTTTCAAATTCTCCGAGTTAAAATACGTCGATTGGCTATCTTCAATTTTTTTAAATATATCGGGAAAGTCAAAAAATATGCCGTTTTTCCTCTTAAATGAAACACCCTGTACTTACTTACTAAGGCACTGTTAAGGTTGAATATGTTTATAGAACTCTAGGACTTACCGCAATTTAAAATCCAACGTTCGCAAATACTTGGATTTTTATAAGGAAATTTAAACATCTTTAACGTAGGATTCTCTCTTCTAGTTCGCCTACAGTCATAATATTGGCATACATTGCCCGACATTATGTATTACAGAACCAATGACAAAATTTAAAAAAAAAATAACAGAATTACGTCCGTCACAAGAGCGAATAACAAAAATAATATTGTGTTGCTCAGCCGAGTCGCAGCCGCCGAATTAAATTTTGCAACACAGCCAAGTGATCGGCCAGATTTCAACACGTAATTTCACCGATGGATCCTCGCTCGAAAAGCGGAGATCCTTTTAGGTGGTCAAAAAATTTACACGGGATGGATTTTCTGTAGTTTACTATTATTTTCTTTGGTTGGGTGCAGGTGATTTGCACTCAACGAAGGAACTCTGTATCACGGATCAGAAGTTTGGCGTTTGGTATTTACCAATTATTACCCGGTCTGGGTTATTCTTTCGACTATAGAGTCCAGAAGAAGGCTATGCTTATATTGTAAAAAAAAAATTGATTGAGGATTGTGGTATGGTGTGCGCTTTTTATAAATTAAGAAAAATAAATACCAATTAGTTTTAAATTATCAAGGAGAACAAGTAGTAGTTAAGATTGAGGACCTGGAAACGGCAAGCAATTTTCTTGATGGTACCTATTTGAAAAATTTTATATTTGTTACGCATACATATTTTATTTTCTTTTAAATTATTTCATAATAAAGTATTAATACGCTACTTAGTAAAAAAAAAGTTAAATTAAAGGAGAGAACATTTAAAATTAATTCCAGCAATAAGGTGTTTATGGCATCACCATTATACATAATTGATTTTAGATCCGATAAAAGCACAATAGTTTATTCGAGAGAAAAGAGTGGCTAACGATCTGGAAAATCAAAAAAATCGACTTCATTTTTTATTCAAACAAAAAAGAAAAAACAAAAACAACTCTTTGATTCCTAATAACCAATTCATTTCAGCGACTGTTTCTTTAGATCAGAATTTTTAAGTGGTGGTACCTGTTAAAGTTGTCAACCAAAAGAATAACCGCGGTTCTTACCAATTCAACGCTGAAAATCGGCTCAAGAGGCCAAACATAAATATCGTGCGTGCTAATTGCATATCTTTTAATTATTCAAACCACCATAAAATGTTGGCGTCCGGCCTTTTCCTTTTAAGTGGAATATAGATGATGTTATTAAGGGATATTTATCTGCTCCAAAATTCGAAAGAAATTACCCTATTAAGTCTATCTCGATTCTATCACAACACCACCTATTTCTCTGATAAAAAAGAAATATAATAAAGATATACCAGACATTATAATTACATATATAATTTGTTTGCAACCAAATACACATTGCTTCTCACCATTGTATTGAAATCGGTAGCACTAAATTCCATAGGCAATTAAAATTCACAATGGAATCAATACCTTCAGATTCGACGGGAATGATGTATATGAGCTTTTATATCAATATCAAATCAAATATATTACATAAGGATTCAACATAACATTTCTTGTTTAACCTAATACCCGTGTGTGCTTTTATATTTAAAGATACATTTTCATTGGAATACTTAGCTAAGATACAGTAAAAAAATATGTATAAATATTCCATTTACTCACAAGTGATTAAAAAAAACACCTTTATATCTACAAAAAAAAATAACCATTCAGTCTTAAATCTAGATAACACCCATATTATAGAAAAATAATAATAAGTAAATAAATAGATATTGTTTACAAAATGAAAATATTTACCATAAAACCATTTTCCTAAATCAATTTAATATGCATGATAGGAATTTTTTTATATTTATAAAAATATATTCTTTGGCCATTTCATTACATCTTTTTGTTTTTATTATTTTAATTTCCCTTGGCAACAAATTGTAGAATTTGGGTCCCAAGCAGTTTATAAACTTTAAATTTATGCTTCTCATGTTTGATGGAAGGGACAAGCAATTAAGAGCATTATTTTTGGTGAATTGTGAATGACTAGTAATTCTTTTAGATATATCAGAGGTATGAACGAATGAACACACATACTGAATATACAAACGTTCTACATTGTTTATATTTTCATTATACACGTTCGGCGGTTGAAAAATTTCGAATATGATTTTTGCGTAATGTGTAAGAAGGAGACGGAGTAGAGCGAGAACAAACTTGGCTCTACCCTGGGCGGCTATCGCGTCGTCGTTGCGCTTATCAGTCCGGTTGCAATTCCTCGCATACCTATGTACTTGTTATTCTCATTCATTATTCATTCATTCATTCATTGAGCACGTCAGTCACAGTTAACCAACCACCAAACTCACTCAACAATAACCAGAGAAGACCAAAAAGCAAGAACGGCGGAGAAAAACATCGACTCGCCCCCCATCGTCAGTGGGGGGCACAATCAACGCCGAAAAAAAGAGGAAAAGAAATCAATGGACATGTCGGATGGTTATTCTACGGACAGATCAACGAAGAGCGAGGAATAAGGAGAATGAAAAGCTAACATGAGAGAGAGAGAGGGGTAAGACTTCGGACGACTCCTCTAAGTTCCTAAAACCCCAATTTAAAATCCCGTGATCCTAGACTATCCAAAACATTAAAAACCACACCAAGCCCCGACCTGGGAGTTGGCAAGGCGCCATCCCAGAGTGCGGAGATTGGGAAAAGCGAGGAAGAAATACGGAAACTCGAGGAGGCAGTTCGGGAACGAGATTTGCAAATTGAGAGGAGTAATAGTGAGTTGCATGAGATTAGGCTTAAAAACTCTCAGATTATCGAGAAAATGCAACTCTTCGAACAGAAGATGAATAAGTTAATCTCAGAGAATCATTCTCTCAATGGGCAGATCTCGGACCTGAAGCGCAAACTCGGGGAGGTGCTGAACCATAATGAAACCCTTACCAAATTTCCACAATGAATGAGAAACTGATAGAACTGGGGGATCTGGTTAGTGATAAAAATCAAAAGAAACAACCTAAAAATAAAAGAACCAGGGAGGAAGCGGGCCTGTCTCCGACTTCACAAGACGGAGACGAGCCGGCCTCTGAACCGGTTTACCCTGAGATAACCACAAACAGGGAGCCAGTCCCCTCAACGTCGTCAGTCTCAGATCTCACCAAAACCGTAAATCCTACTCCTAAATTAACAAAAAACCCACTCTACATGCCCTTGAATAACCTCTCCTTAGCGGGCAAGGGGAGGAGTACTGATCCCGTCAAAAATATTAACAAAATCCCAAAAGTGGTCTTAAGGGACACAAAGAACTGGGCCGCAAAATACAAGCTATTCTGCGAAAACAAAATAAACATTGTAAAAGTCCAAAAAGATAGACTGGGATTAGCGCTCTTCCCCAAAACCTCAAACGATCACCGCGCACTAACGGGACTACTCAAGAAGGAGGGAATGGAATTCCATTCCTTCTTCCTTGAGGAGAACAGGAAGCTGAACGTAATACTGAGAAGACTTGACCAAAACTTCAAGTTAGAAGAGGTCGAGGAGGAGTTGAGGGCAATGGGATTCGACTCGGAGGAACTGGGTTGGTTTGAAACCGGCCCAGGCCGACGGAGACCCACGGACCTCATCAGATTCCTCGTCCCGAAGGAACAGGAGAATGTGTTTCAGATTGATAGCATTCTAAACATTAGGGTCCGCGTCGAGCGCTTAAGGACTTCAGACGATAGAAAACAGGAAGCAAATTGGGCAGTGTCATCGCTGCCAGGAATATGGTCATGTCCTAAGCAATTGCAACGCGAAGCCGTGTTGCCACAAATGCAAGGGAGAGCACTTCTACTCAGAATGTGTTAAAAACAGAGCAACTGAGAGTTGCAATTGTGGCGGTGACCACCCGGCGAGCTATTGGCGCTGCCCAAAAAACCCAAACATTAAAAATGTAAACAACAAAAAAAAAAGCTTCGCTGAGACCTTGAGGAAGATCGACGCGGACTTTGAAAACAGGAGGGCGGAGCCAAAGAAGGGCATCTCTTCATCGCACATGAAACGTCCAGAGCTCTCGATAAAAAACACAAATCTCCTGAATCTTCTAAGCTTGCCCGACGGGATCTTAGAAAAGAAAATAGACAACCTAATGGCAAAATTAGAAAAATTAAATTCAAACCCGGCTATCAAGCTACTGCTGGGAGTCGAGGTCTAGTCTCTCGCGGTGTACGTTCGCTTCCTTCCCAACGTGCTCAAATCCCATTCCTATCCTTACTAATCACTTAAAAACAAACCGCATATAAAACCCAATTCAACCGTCAAAATCCTAAAACCACACCAAAAAGTACCGTAAAGGACCGGTTACGTTCACACCTCCGCTCGACCTTCTCTCGCTAACCAAAGTTCCGCAATCTGAGGGGGCGTGGTCTGCTTCACAGGCTCGCGTCCAATAAACACCCAGACCTCATAAATACATGCGACCAAACCTATACCGACCAGTCGGTTCCTATTCTCCGAGCAAGTCAAAAGTCCAAGCACCTATATGCGACCCAGAATTTTAAAAAGATGGCGCCTAATCTCGACAAGGATCTATCAAAAGACCGGCAAGAGCCATTGTTGCTAGCCCGGAATAGCCAGTGCGTAGATGATGATGTACTTGTTAGCTGATCATGTTTACAATTTATTTCAACCTTTGGTACGAAGACGGATACTGTAATAAAATAAAAATGGTTTTCACTGTTGATCAAAAGATTAATATCATTAAATGGTATTGTCATGCGGATAGTGCAGAAGAAGTGGTCGGCCGTTTTATATTTGCTATATCCTGATCAGCAAGTCCCTACTGCTAAAACAATTTATAATATCTGGTTTGAGTTTGAGTAGTTGGGATGTGTAAATCGGTGTGCAAAATGTTCTAGTGGCGATCAGGAACCTCGTCGAACACTTGACGCTAGGATTGAAAAGGAGGTCAAGGTGTGTGCTTTTGTGGAAGTAAGTGAACCTTGTTCTAGCTCCCAGATTTCTGAAGAACTTGATATTCCAAGTCGTACAGTGCGTGATATTTTGAAAAGAAATAAGTACAAAGTCTATAAAATTAAAAACACTCAAGAAATTTTTCCAGAAGATCAAATAAAACGCTTGGAGTTTTGTGAAACCTTAAGAGAAAAAGTTGATCAAAATGACGACTTCACAAGTAATATTTTATTTACAGACGAGTCATCTTTTTCTCTTCTAGGTCGACATAATTCTTCAGTCGTGAGATATGGTCTCGGGAAAGGTAAATATTTGGGCTAGTATTTTAGCCAATCACATTATAGGGCCTTTTTTTATTAATGGTACCTTAAACTCTGAGAGATATTTACTTTTATTGCAACAAAATATTATACCCGCTGTACGAAACTTGGATGTTAATTTTGAGGAAATTTGGTTTCAACAAGACGGATGTCCCGCTCACAACGCTAGACAAGTGCAGGACTATTTAACAAACACTTTTCGTGAATGGCTTGTTTCCACAAGAGGTACCATACCATGGCCTCCGCGATCTCCAGATCTGACGCCTTGCGACTACTTCTTATGGGGCTATTTGACGGAAATTCTTTACCAACACCGACATGAAAGAGCCGTTAATTTGGACGAATTGCGACTTAAATAATCCATTTAATTAGAATTATTATTTTGTTTAAGAGTTATTTTTCATTTTATTTTAGAATATTGTATGTAGTTTTCACCAAAGGTTTTTAAGATTTGAGCATATTAAAGTTGTTTTTTTGACTTGCGATTATGAGCACGTTAAAAAACAACATAAATTTTTATCTTTCGTGTGCGCGTAAAATTCCAATATTTGATTCAAGGCTAACCTACCCATCTCCAAGCGCTTGCTAAACATCACTGCGAGCAAGCCGAAATTAAATTCACATTGCGAGCGGTACGGAGAATCGGCGTCGCTATCGGTGGGAGGTTACCGATGCAGTCGTTCTCTGTCTACTCTCTATCTATTAGGTCTAATACATTAAAATTCAATCCTTAAGATTCAACTCGTCAAACGTGTATAAAAGCAAAGAAAATAATAGTAAACTATAGAAAATCCATCCCGTGTAAATTTTTTGACCACCTAAAAGGATCTCCGCTTTTCGAGCGAGGATCCATCGGTGAAATTACGTGTTGAAATCTGGCCGATCACTTGGCTGTGTTGCAAAATTTAATTCGGCGGCTGCGACTCGGCTGAGCAACACAATATTATTTTTGTTATTCGCTCTTGTGACGGACGTAATTCTGTTATTTTTTTTAAAATTTTGTCATTGGTTCTGTAATACATAATGTCGGGCAATGTATGCCAATATTATGACTGTAGGCGAACTAGAAGAGAGAATCCTACGTTAAAGATGTTTAAATTTCCTTATAAAAATCCAAGTATTTGCGAACGTTGGATTTTAAATTGCGGTAAGTCCTAGAGTTCTATAAACATATTCAACCTTAACAGTGCCTTAGTAAGTAAGTACAGGGTGTTTCATTTAAGAGGAAAAACGGCATATTTTTTGACTTTCCCGATATATTTAAAAAAATTGAAGATAGCCAATCGACGTATTTTAACTCGGAGAATTTGAAAATCGTAATAAGAAAACAATTTCATAAAAAACAAAAAAGACTGACGACATTGTTTTCTTATTAAGATTTTCAAATTCTCCGAGTTAAAATACGTCGTTTGACTATCTTCAATTTTGTAAATATACGGAAAAAGTAAAAAATATGCCGTTTTTCCTCTTAAATGGAACACCTTGTACCTAAAGTTCGTTTCATGGGTCTTTAACTGTGGATCCTAGAAGAGCCATGTATAAATACGTGTATTTTTACGCAAAGTTACAGCTGAATACCTGTGAAATGAACATCACCTACAATCTATATCTATCTCAAGTTTTAATTAGGAACAATTCGGCAATGAAAATTACAGTTAACCAAAAACTATAATTTTCTGACTTTTAGGTAAATGAAAAAGTTCTACGGTGGTAAAACTATGAGGTGATGTACAAAGTTAATTTTTGAATACTGAAAATTAAATTTAAAGAATAAAAATATATAATACCGATTTAAATAGTCAAATTACTAAACAATAATTACTTTGAGATAAAACCTTAAAAATAGTACCATAACAAATAATAATAGTTATTTATTAGAGTAAAATAGGGGTTTTAAAATTACTGCCTTCGCTAAAGCTCGTGTAGTAAACTTCATCATTTTACTGCCTCATCTGTAAAAGTCAATAAAGTGAACTTTTTGAGTGAAGGCGAAAAATATATTATTTTATTTTAATATACTGAATCTTCTAATCTTGACCAAATTTAAAGTATACAAACTCAAAAATTAGCTAATTGTCGAATTTAGATCATCAGGTTGACAAAAAATATAAGTTACGCTTTTCTTTTTAAATAGGTAGGTATACGATATATGATACCGATTTTGGGGAAGTTTGAGGATCGTTGATATAAATATTTTTGATAGAATTTCTCTTTTGCGCGCCATCGTTTTTTTGTGCTCATGCAGTTTTGTATACTTAGTGTGCCATTGCTAAGTGGGACACAGGAAATCCCATGTTATTTTTTATAGGGATTGGCTTTCCTCTTTAACTTAGAGAAAAAAGTATTACAATTTATTAAAGAGCACTGAAATCTACAGCCTATAAAATAGCACGTCACGCACAGACATTTTTTACTTATTTAAATAGCTTAAATCTCTACCACTTGTTACTTTGATAGTCAAAATACCTTTGACATATATATCAATTCACGCCGATTCTGTGAGCTTTATTAAGCTTTATAGCCAAAAATCTATATAAAAATTAAAAAATTATCTTTTTTTATTGCAATGTATTCACAGGTAACAACCAACATTTTTTTATCTTGACTGGTGGACCGTTAAATAAGTTTGTCATTTTATACATGACTACTGTATTGGTAGTAAATATAGTAGTTCAGTCCAAAAGATGTTTATTTTGTCCAAAAAATATTTTATTGAATATAAAGCGCTAAGATTGTTTGAGTCTCAAAATAAAGAACAAAATTATTGCTCAAAAAGAGATTTCTACTTGGCTAGGAAGTAAGGACGATTCTTGCTACTCACACAAACTTTTTTTAGTGCATCATTTGGTTATCAACAATATATTTAAATTTTGCAAATGGGACGAGCCTTTAAAAAAAGAACAAAAACAAAAACTAAAAAATTTAAAAAATAAGTAGTTTTTCGTACTATTTGTTATTATCAAGCTTTCTTCATTATACAGGGTGTCCCAGGAACTGACGCGATCGATATATCGAAAACAATTTTTTCAGTTGGTAACATGATAATGCTAATGGAGACATATGACTAAAATATGTTCATGATGATGGCATTTCCGGTTATACCATAAGTTGTTGCTAACTTCCTTATTTTAAAAGGCACGCTCTACACTTCATTTAATTTTTTGATTCTACGTTAAATTTGATCTACGAAAAACATTCATGAATGAATGTTTTTTACTATTAAAGGATATTTCTAAACTTTGTGTTCTCAAGACGCATGCCAATTAGCCAAAATATTTAAAAAATATTCGTATTTGATTAAGAATGTTATTGCGCCTGTTAAAAATTTGACTCCAATTTATTTCAACACCCTGTACCAAATTTGGTACACTTATGTTTTAAGTGGTCCTGAACAATAATCCAGTACCATTTTTCAAAAATAAATATCGCCAATAATACTTCTCGATTTTTCGCACTTCAAACTTGAATACAGTAGGCCATGACTTGCTTTCATTAAATGTCAAACTTGCCATTTTTGACCATTTGACCTCCCTATCCAACAAAAAAAAAGTTTTTGAAAATTGGTCAAGAAACAAAAATTTTAGAGGGGTGGCTAACCTTTAAGTGGGACACACTGTATAGACATAATTTAATATAAGCTAATGAGCATTAACTTCCTGTGTAACCGGAAGTGCCACCAGCATAAAAATATTTAAGTCGTATGCCTCCCCATCCCTATCAACCCTATCAAATTGCGAGATTTTATAATTTCTTGTTTTCGAAAACAATTCTTTTGTAAATGGTTTTCGACTACGTTCATCCAGGGATACACTGTATTAAAAATGTGCATATTTTATTTGCAATTTTTTTGTCAACCGCTCATTTTTTTAACTAGTTTGTGGATTTTTTAGGGAGAAAATTAAGAAAACAATACCCATTAATTGCATCAAAATTTATGTTTTTTTTAATCTGAGACACCCTGTATTCTCATATTTATGAAAAATCCTACAATTTGAGTTTGAACACTTAACTGTATCAATTATATAGCTGTAAATTAAAATAATTCGTATTTCTATTGTATTAGATTATATATACAGGGTGTACAGGTATATTAGATTATATAGATTATATGTATGTGATGTACATATAAGTATAAGTATTAGAATAATCTTCTTTGTTATAAAATATAGGCAATTATGCACCAAAATTCAACCCGGCATTTTGTCCTGTTTAATTAGCTTTAAACCATAACTTTAAGCTTTTTCATAAAAATAATATAGGTATTAGTAATGTTTCTGTGATTTTATTATTTAAAATGTTTGTGAGAAATATTTTTTATTAAAACATACTAAAACATATTCCTCCACTTTGTTCCTAATTAACTTCAAATGTCAACTTTAAAGATTAAGGCCTTATCAATAATAATTTTGCGATGCGGTACAAAGACAAATCAATGCAAAAAATGCCAAAAATTAAGTCTTTATAGATTTGGAATGGTTTTATTTTTCTAGGCACGTGCGTTTTTTTTTAAATTTTAGCGTTTGAAATAATAATGGAGAAATTTTAATGCGAACAAAACCAAAATGATAACTCAACAATTTTTCGCGATTTTTACAATTTTTTTCAATGCAATAATATGGTAGGTGTAAGATTTTATGTAGTTTTACAGAAGCAAATAATGCAGGCGACAAAACCTCACTATATATTAAGGCCCAAGCAATTTTATCTCAGTGTATCTAAATAAATAAGGTGAAAAACATAGTCACAAGTTTCTAATAATAGGTTAAATCAATATGTTAAGAATAAACTAAAAATTAATTAAAACATCCATTTTCTCAAAACTTAATTTTTGCGAATACCTCGTTCTGCCTTTATAGGGCGCGGCGCAGTTCGAGAAAATTATTCACTAACAGATAAAATTTAAAATGTTATCAGTAATGGCAACGTCGCTTCGACTCTTACACGGTTAGCGCATAAAATATTCTTATTTAAGGAAGCATTGATGTCTCCTTGTCGGTTCACAGCTTTCCATTTACGTGGGTTATCTATTCGTTAGTATAATTATCTTTGATAAAAGTTCAGTGTGATGCATTTAATTTTTTTTTATAAATGACCTTTAAGACATAATTTTGTACTACATTCAAAGGCTGCAATGTACTTTTGTAGGTACCGCCATGGGGCGGTATGGTCTATAATGCAGTATGTTATTAGAGATTCTACTAAGGCTACTAAGGACTTATAAATAAGAATACAAAGTTTAGTGGTTAAAATTTCTCTCTAGTCTCCTGCCATGTTTTGCCGTTAAAGATTAAAGCAGTTTCATCAACAAATGATACTATTTGACCTGACAATGGTATTTTTAGAAGAGAATTTAGTTATATCCTAAACAATATAGGTCCCAGTATTGTTCCTTGAGGAGCTCCGATGGATATATATAATGGATCACTATAGGTATTATCTATTTTAAAGACCTGCTCTCTCTTTTCAAAATAGCTTTAGTACTATACCTCTAATACCATAATGATTCAAAGTTTGAAGAAGATTTGTTTGCGGTATCGTATCAAAGGCCTTTGCCAGATCAATGAAAGCTGCAATACTTTTTTTACCAGTATTTAAATTGTTTGTTATTTCTAAAGTTAATTTATATACTGCATGTGATGTATTCAGGCCCTCTGTAAATCCATACTGATTTTCCGAGAATATGCCAAGTGAGTTCAGAAATGTTGTTAAGCGATCTTTAATACATTTTTCTAAATTTTTTGCAAAATTATTTATAAGGCTAATTGGGCGATAATTCTCAATCTTATTAGTTAAACCTTTTTTATATATTGGAGTTATCACAGATTGTTTAAAGTAAGCTGGTATTTGGCCACTTGTGAAAATTAAATTTATAATATGGCTTAAAGGAGTTGAAATAAATATATTTGTTAATTAAATTATATTAGTGGAAATAATAACAACGCATTATTTTAGCGGTTCTGTTCAATTTGTAATTTTTCCGTACAATAATTTTAAGATTTCATTTATTAGAAAACACAATACCATTGGGCATAAGCGGGGTAGTAAATAAAGGCAAGCGCTACCTTTCGCTATTTACGAGTACTTTTGTACCATGCTTGTTGTTGACTAATGACATGATGACGATTCAGCAGGATTTTTGTCTAAAATGTGACTGAAAGGTGAATACAGTGTACCCATGTGAACTTTGTTTTAATTAGTGGCATAAGCAATGTCTGGAGCTTGTTTACATCGGAGGAAAGATGGATCCTCCTCAAAAACCGTATTTTTATCTCTTATTCCTGTGGTCCTATACTATAATAATAATAAAAACGTTTATTAGTCAGTCAAAAAGCAAAAAAAAAACGTACAAACAGAGATACACAGATAGTGAACAACACTATGTTATTTCAATGTAAATAAGAATATTATTCGTTACCCTTAACAATATAATTTTTTACACACAGTAATAATTTATACCTACATACATAGTAATAATGGAAGTTGACCTCTAATGACCAATGGGCCATTATATTCAGACTTTCAGGGGTGACTTTCAAGAAGTGCCCCCAAATTCTATTGAGGCCTTAGAATGTAAAAATCATATGGAAAAAGTAAAGGAAGGGATGAGACAGGAAAAAAGGAATGAGACAGAAAGAGGAGAGGGGAAGGCTGTGACAACAAACGATGCATTAATGCTGATTATCATTCATATACGGGGCGTCAGAGACAAAACGGTCCATCCTGAAAATCTTGAAAAATAAATTGTTTAACCTAAAACAGCCGAACACGTCAAATTTAATATTGAGGGGGACATTTATTGACAGAAATTGCGTTTTTGTGACGTCATCCCTTCATCCCCCATGTCAATTTTTTTTA
This sequence comes from Anthonomus grandis grandis, assembly GCF_022605725.1. Classification (NCBI taxonomy): domain Eukaryota; kingdom Metazoa; phylum Arthropoda; class Insecta; order Coleoptera; family Curculionidae; genus Anthonomus; species Anthonomus grandis. The sequence continues at coordinate 47,340,010 of NC_065548.1, forward strand.
ATGGGAATAGGGGTTGAGTGATTGAATTAAAGGTAATTTTATTCTCTATGTAGTTCTATTTTTTTATCAATTCGTTCTCAAGAAATATGAATATACGTTGCTGACATTCTTTAAAATGAAACTTACATATTATAACAAAATCTCCAGGAAAAGGTTAAAAACAACGGCATACACATAACATTACGATACATTAATCTAAAAACATCTCATCATACCGTCTATTTACAAACAATAACGGATTTTGGTTTTTAAAAATCCCATATGTGGTAAACTACTTAAATAAATTTTTAATCTTGGCCGCTTCTTGATAGTGGGCTTTAATAAGTTCATTCAGACAATTAACTTGTATATTCATTTCTAGTTTTGCTATTTCTATATTTTCTAATATATTAAATTTTTTGCTTTTATTTAGGTTATGCAAAACCTTGAAATTGTCGGCTGTATTAAATGAATGACCTGTTGCTCTTAGGTGCATGTCAAAGGCGGATCTTCTATTATTAGTCGATTTTCTGAGAGTTCAAATGTTTTTTAATTCTTAATTTTAAATTTCTGCCGGTTTGATCAGCATATTTGGCTAGACCAGAGTCGCGTGATAAAAGGTACACGCCACTGCCTTTTAAAGGGTTTACAAAGTTTTTTAATCTTGAACAAAGACTTATACACAATTTTTATATTGTTGTCTATGGACTTAAGTAAATTAACCTATTCTTAAAGAAATCGGACCAATAAAGGAAACTTTTATTTATTTCAGAGGTTGGTAAGGGTGGATGGTCTGATCAAGATAGTGTTCTGTTCTTTTAAGAATTCCAAAGGTAAAAAAGGGATCGTAAAGAGTATATGAATTAATGCGTGAAAATCTGCTAGTTTATGCCCAAAGAAATGGTTTAGCTCTTACTCAAGCTGTTAATTGTTAGATCTAAAAAATTTAATTTATTATTGCACTCTACTTCCACCGTAAATTGAATTTTCGGATTTGAAGAGTTGAGAAAAACGTGACTGAAACGTATGATATAAAGATATCAGCCAGTAGTGGAGACAAACCATAACCATCATTCAATCCAACATTCTATAATATCTATCATTAAACCTAAAGAAATCCAAATTAAGACACGCACGCAACAAAAAAATAATTCCTGTAGTGGTTTTGGATATTAGATTTTGATATTTATATAAGTCATTTTCTATTATAGCTATTACTTCGTTTCTAGGTTTGCTGGGAAAAAGATTAACTATGTCAAGGAAGACAAAAAGATAATTGTCTGGCAAATAAATCGTTTTAAGATCGTCAATTAGTTCATATTTGTTTTTAAGTACTTGATTATCTTTAACAATGGATTTATTATAAAGTGTGCATCAATTCGAAGGGAAAATGCTTTCAGAGTATTAGAAATTACATTAAAAAAAATTATTTTTGTTTAGCCCAAAATGGAAAGTTTATTTTTTAATGGAATTAAAATTTTGGGGCGGGAGTGCATTGGGCCCAAGGGGTGACTCAACCTGTAACCAAAATATGGTGGTTGTAATTTCCCTGGCCAGTATATATTTTCGTACCAAATTGCGCTTTTCTAACTTTTTTATTTTCAACATAATTATTTTAATATTGCATTAAAAAATGTCTACTGTTCCTAAAGTTATTGCGAGTTATAATAGTTTGATTAACTAGCGTTAATAATTTCAGTTTCACAGCCAAGAGAATCTCAGCACTCAGTTCAAAGCCCGTCCACCAACGGTTCTTTTCAAAGAACCATTCGTGCCCGCCAAATCCGAAGCGCCACTTACAGAAGTCAAACCTTTCAACTTGGAATCGGAAATGCGGGCCATCGAACGCCTGGAGTTTCAGAGAAAACTCGAAATAAAAGAAGAACAAACGGAGTATTTGAAGAGGATCCGAGAGGAAGAGATTCAACGTCAGGAGGAAGAAGAACGAAGGAGAATTCGTCGAGAGTGTGAACAGATCAAGGCACAGCCTGTGAGGAAATTCAAACCGATTCATATTCAGCCTTCTGGAAAGGTTACTGAGCCAATATCGCCGAACTTTTGTTATAAAAAGCTGCAGCACAGGGAAAACAAGGAGAATGTGGTTAATAATTAGTGATGGATAAGGTTATCTCTTAATAACTATTGAAATAGACGTTTCGAAAAAAAGAATGAAACAAGAAGACTACTAAGAAAACGAAGTTTGTTAAATTTACCTTTCTTTTAAAATGAATTTCAGAGATTTTGTCTTGTTACTTATTACATTTATTTTAAACTACTTTGTTTATACCAATATTTTATTTCATGTTGAATATAAAAACATGCAAGGCTGCCAACTCTTTTAGTAGTCTTATAATGCTACTTTAAATCTAAAATTACTATTAAGCTCCTAATATATTAGGCAAGGTATAACAATAGAAAACGCATTTTTATTGAATAAGTTGTAAAGTAATAAGAGAGGAGTAAAATATATTTTATGTAAATTAAGTTTTTTTAGTAAAGATGCTGTTATGGTGAACAGAAAAAGTTTGCAAAGTAAAATGTTTTAAAGAATATTGTAAGCTATGCATAGCAACAATACCTTCTATAGAAAGATCTACTGATGTCATATTTAGACCAAAGATGTTTAGCAATGTATAATAACAATTACAATAATGAATTTCTTTATTCATGTAAACATAGAGGAAAGTCGCCTAATATGGGGAGGTTTTTTTTGAAAATAGTAAAAAAATTGCATAATATGTTCAAAATTGGAAAATTCTCGCAGTGATATTATTTTACGCCAGGACAGATGATATACAGGGTGTCCCGGTTCATGTGGGAAATCTCTCGGATCCAGATAGAACATCGAAAAATAATACCGAACGTTCCTATAAAAAGAATTCCTACAGGCCTTCTTTTATGAAGATACAGCCTCCTAAAGGACGCTGCTGGAAATTGGTTTTTCATAAATTACTTTTATACTACCCGGTAGAATTTAATAAAAATTTTAGGTGATGAACACTATTAGGGACCTCTTAAAATGACATCCTTAAAATACATTTACCTTGTTTACTTTACCAGGGGCAGACTAGGTTGTACACTTTAATGCTTATATTTTTAACACCCTGTATGTTAAAGTCTAAAAAAAATAAATTTGGATACCTTGAACCCTAGGCTAAAAAAAAGGTACTCTTGTTCATTATCGATAAAATGAACCGTTTTGGAGAAAAAAAATAATAAACGAGCCAATGTTTTTTTTTTTTTTTTTTTTTTTTTAAATGAGATAAGTACGCTAGTTATTTAAAGAACAGAGAAATTTCGATGTAAGTCATTTAATTTAAAATAATACATGTTCCTAAAAATACAGTGGTGTCCTAAAAAATACTTTTACAAAATAATAAAAAAAACCTATGATGAGTGTATGTTTTTAAATTAGAAAAAACAACTTACAAAAAAATGCCAAAAACCAAATATGTAAACAAAAGTTAAATTCTTCAATACGAGCAATAAACAATTAATTATCAAAAACTTCATAAGTCGGTTCGGCGTGGGCTCTGTGAACTCTAACACATTCGCGGGCACGACGAATCGAGGACTGCTGCACTCGCCACAATAACCCAAGATTGCTTTTTATATTATCACAATGAAATGTACTTCTTTGGAGCAGTTCTTCCCGAGTATCGACTGAGGTGGAATACACCAAGGTTTTGACACAGCATAAAAAAACCAGCAGTCGCACTCCGCTCGAAAATGAAGACATGAGTTGATAAAGGTGCTATGTCCATTTTTTTCAAAAAATGACTTATTTGTATATTTGGTTACCTAAAGTCGTAATACAACCCCTGAATAACTCAAGATTCTTAAATTGTTAATAATAAGGATTATTTTAATTGATAAAGGTACTATGTCCTATGACTAAGTACCCTTTTTAATTAGATAAAGGTGCTATGTCCATATTTAAGGACATAGCACCTTTATCCACTAGATAGTGGGAAAGTTTTATTTACATGGTAGGTGCCATGTGACATTTTAAGGTTATGTTTGTTGTTTATCACATCGTTCAACATGGGGTCGAGAAGTGGTGTGTTTTAAATAAAGGTAAGTCTGAATAGAGAATTTTTTTGTAGATAGAAACTGTATTTTGTACTTCCTTAGAGGTCAATACCAATGCGGTGATTTTGGAGCAGCCAAGCACTAGTGGGCTTCAAAAGAAGGTTAACTCTAAAGCAGGTAAGCATATTAAAACATTTTTTACTACCTTTATGAATTAATGATCTCTTTTTAATAACAATTTACCCCCTCGATGCGATTCAATTTTTTATTTAAAAAAATACATATATAATATACATTACTTGAGTTATTATTACATACATACCTACCCATGTACATAAATTAAATTTTTAGACTATATGGATAATTGTACTGATGAAAGTGTTATATCAGGCAGCGAATATTCCCCTTCCAGTGAAGAAGATTCAGAAGAGGATTCTGATAACTCAAATATTTCTTATTCGACGAGTCTCATAAACAAATATCCGGATGTTGATAGAGTCAAACGTAAAATGTTTCCGGATAACCAAAAAATTAAAAAGGTAAAGCTAAAAAATTTTAAGATTAAGAAATAAAAATAGAAATTGGAAATAAGTATAAATTTAATAAATAACTAAGATATTTTTAAGGTTCCGACAAGCAGCAGGGAAACCCCGGATAGGATTGACGTCATTGACGAAGTGCAGGAGGAAATACCTCGGGAAATACGTATAGAAGACCATAACCAGCAATTCCATGTTACTGCCGATGGAATAAGTAAAAGAGAAATTGTTAAACCAGTTTTAAAAATAACTAAAAAAAGAGTCCGGAAACCTGATAATTGGAAACGAAATAAAGCGGCAAAGTTAAGACAACAAGGTAAAGAATATATTTCTCAAAAGACTGGTAAAGTGATGGAAGCAAAAACAATTAAAAGAGATTTTCTGTGTAAAGAAAAATGTAGAATAAACTGTACTGAGAAATTTAGTATTGCAAGCAGAGAAGAAATTCTAAGAAAATTTTATAAGCTAGATACAAATTCCAAAAATATTTTAATTTTTAAAAGTATTAAGATGCAGGAAGTTAATCGTCACCGCCCTCGTAAAAATATAAAAACGAAAGCTTACAGCTTTAAATATTTTATTACGTGTGATAAAGAAAATACACTAGTGTGTAAAGATGCTTTCTGCTCTTTATACCGAATTGGACGAAAAAAAGTCTTTAAAGCTCAAAATGACTTAAAATCTGGCCAGGTAATGCCCTCACCACATAAGCAAGGGCATCACAAAAATCCAAAAAAAATATCCGATGAAGTAATAAACTGCATTGAAAATCATATCAAGCAGTTTCCTTCAGAAGAATCACATTATTCTAGGACTAAAAACCCACATAAAAAATACCTTTCCCCTTTACTAAATATTAACCGACTTCATCAACTGTATATAGAGGATTGTCAAACAAAAAAGCTCGAAACTAAATATTTCGTAAAGGCCTCTTTTTACAGACATATATTTGAAACAAGGTTTAACTTATCTTTTGGTGTACCAAAAAGTGATACTTGCAGTTTATGCGATGCTGGAGAGAACTCTTTAGAGCACTCGAATAATTTTCAACTTGCTTTTGCGCAGCAGAAAGTTGATTGCGAAGCAGTAAAAATGTCCAAAGAAAAATGTTACATAACAATGGATCTTCAACAAACGATGCCTTTGCCAAAGCTATCAACGTCAAAATCTTTTTATTTAAGACAAATGTGGCTATACAACTTTGGAGTCCACTGTTTAACCAGTTCTGGTCATAAGTCCTATTTTTTTACATGGACTGCTGTTTGCTACGATTTTGTCTGCTTCTTAAAGAAGAAAATCCCCAAATTGATCATTTAATAATTTGGTCAGATCAATGTGGGGGACAAAACAAAAACTTCTCCATTATTAACCTTTTTCAATACCTAATATTAAATAAAATATTTAAGATCATTGACCATACATTTCCCGAAGTTGGTCACAGTTACCTTGACTCTGACAGAGACTTTGGAAGAATAGAAAAGGTTCTTAGAAAACATCAGAATATTTATATACCAGACCAATATCGGGAAATTATTAGATCTGCGAGTACCAAACAAAGTGTATGCCTTAACATGGAACATTTTTTTTATTGCTTTGAAACTCTACCTGCAAAACTTCATTTAAACAAAAGACTCACTAATAGTCTTGACCAAAAAATAAATTTTCGAGATAAAGTGAAGTGGCTAAGAGTAAGTTGTTTTGGAAAATACTTTTACAAAACTAGTTTGATAGTACAAAGTAATCAAGTTGTTTTACAAAAGTTACCTAAATGCGGTGGTTTGACTTCTGAAAAAATTTCAAATCTACAAGATCAACTTAAGTTTATTCCAGCAGAGTATAAATGGTATTATGATATTGTTTTAGAAGAATGTTTTAAAAACCCTAAGAAAAAACGTAATTCATGTTAAATTTAAATGTTTTTGTGTCTTTGTTTATAAATTTTTAATGTATCTTACTTTGCTTTTGTTAATCTGCAAATAAAATTTAATTTCCAGATTATTTAATAGTTTTTTTTATTATTTTTAAAAATTTAAATACAACATAGGTGACATAACACCTTTCTCCACTCAAGTTTATACCAACATCTGCATAAAATGTTGGTTGATTAAGGTGCTATGTCCATTAAAATTAAAATTACTAAAAAAGTATAAATTCTAGAAAAACAAAAAATATTATATAAAAAAGTACAAAACGATTCTAATCTAATAAGATATTGGTAATTTTTATAAAATTTATTAAAAAAAATATATAAGTGAAAACGCGTTTCCTTCAATTACTCAATATCTGAAAAAGTGGACATAGCACCTTTATCAACTCATGTCTTCAAATGTAAGCGAACTAATAGCATCCTTAGCCATGCCGCAGCCATGTTCTCCGGATGCCGAGCTCACTGTTTATCGAACTGTGTTCATAGGTGTATCGCCTAGTTCAGCGCCGTACTTAGTGACTATTTTGATAGCGTTTTTACAAAGCGTAGCGTTTTCTATAAAGACTTTTGTGTGTTTGTTTTGTGATTTTGATTAAAATTACTCAAAGAATGGTTTCTTAAATTTATGGTACATACCACGATACACTCACAACGGTATGTTCTTGCGCATCCGCCCGGCCGTCGCGTGACGTAATGCGGCAGACAAGGTTCTCAGGCGCGATGCATAATTAGATGGTATATTTGATATTTCTGCGATTTTTTGAAGGATACTAGATATTTTTGGTACATAATAATTAGTATTTAATAGTTATTAAACTAATTAACACATAATATTATTAATTAGTAGGTACTTATTATTTATTGTTTGCCAATTATTTCAAGTTCAAAAGCCTTGTGCTTTTATATTAATGAGAAATAAGTATATACCACAGATATATTTAGTTTATTGTTTTAGTTGAATTAATAACAGGGAAATCAGGTCAAAATTTTTGCCTTTATTTAATGTTGGCACGGAATTGTACTTTAAATGGTGTGCATTTTTGGGAGTGTAATTTAATAGCTGTTCTCTCAGAGGTATTTCAAAGCAGTCTTCTTTAAAATGGACTGAACATATTCGTGCTAAAATGTTAAATTAAATATTAATTTAAGGGTATACAGTGCGTCCAAAAAGTTATGTCTAAATTCATTTAAAATTCAGGGGTGTGTACGAAAAAAAAAACGTTCGGCTCGGACACGTGGATTTTTGTTTTTGGTTGCGCATTATTTGCTTTAAAAACTTTGTATACAGGGTGTCTCATGTAGCCGTGGTCAATACCAACTTTCTTATTTTAAACAGTTGAATACAACTAGGGCATGTGATGCACCAAAATGTTTATAATATTGTGTAGAATCCAAAAATGTTATCACATACAGGGTACTCTATTTAAAATAAGAAAGTTGGTATTGACCACGGCTACATGAGATAAAATTTTTATTGCAAAAAATTAGGAAATCTAAAATATTTTATATTGGTTCCTTTTGTAACTCGACTGTAGTTTTTATATGTAGCCACGGCACAACTAGACATTTTGATAAAACAAAAAACAACTTAATAAAATAATGCTTATCTAATTTTAAATTCACTTCTAATATAAATTAATAATAATACACAATAACCACGTAACACGTAAATAAATAAAACTCGCCAGCTTCCAAAAATTTCAGAAAAGCTATACAAACAACGCCATAAAATAAACCGAGAAAGTGATAGGAATTGGACGGTAATCAGACGCTACTTGCCAGACTACGTCATTGCGCGAAATGAACCAATTGGTGTCAAACGAGGAACATACCGTCGTGAGTGTATCGTGGTACATACCTAATTAACTTTTTGCACGTATTCTTCTATATCGTCGTTGTTAGATGTAGAAATGCGATGTTTATTTTTGTTTAAATATTTTGTTAATGTATGAACTTTATTTATATTAAAAAATCAATATTTGTACTATGTAGGTATTTTTATTTTACAAGATAATAACATCTAAAAAAATGTTTAAGTCCGGCTCTAGCCAAGGCAAAAGCCGCGTGGACCGTAGCGAGTGTCAGCGGCATCCCTACTATAAGCAAATATGCCTCGCCTGCGTTAGTACACATGCACCGAACTCGCTTATTCAAGCCAATGTATTTTTATTGAAGTGCGACTGCTGGTTTCTTTATACTGTGGTTTTGAGGTGACCCCATAGATAAAAATCTAATGGCGTTAGATCGGGAGACCGACGAGGCCAAGCAACAGGTCCTCCTCGACCTATCCAACGGTTTTCAAAAGTATTATTTAAGAGGTGTCTTACAGCAAGGCTAAAATGGGGTGGGGCTCCATCATGCATAAAATACATATCTCGGCGGGTTGCAAGGGGCAAATCTTCTAATAAATCTAGAAGATTGTTCTGGAGGAAATCCAAATAAAGTTCTCCGTTTAAACGTGGTGGCAGTTCAAATTGCCCAATCAAAAAATTGCCAATAATTCCTGCCCAGATATTTATTGATTGGTATTGATGTTGATGATGAGAAATAATAGTATCACGGGGATTTTCATCAGCCCATACATGCGAGTTATGTAAGTTTTCAATTCCATTTTTGGTAAACCCTGCTTCAACGTAAAAAGAATCGTGCTGATAAAGTGAGGGTTATTTCGCTGCTGATCTAACAGCCAGTTTGCAGTGTATTCTAGGAGCAAAATCTCTGGGCAGTTCATGCACTTTTTGTAAGTGATATGGGTACAACAGTTGTTCTTGAAGTACCATATGTACAATTGTTTTGGGCGAATGAAGCTGAGCGGCTAATTTTCGAGTACTCGTTGTAGGAGTGTCAGCTACAGCGTCTAAAATATTTTCTTCCAATTGCACTGTACGTGCTGTTCTCCTCCGACCACCATTATTCTTTTTTTTCAAAACATCCTAAAATTATTAAAGTATTACCTCATTAAGTGGAAAACAGAAACCTACCAGTTTCCCTTAGACGTTGATCAACACGTTGAAATGTTTTCTGATCCGGAATAATGCGATTGGGAAATCTTTCTTCGTACAATCTTGTTGCTTTCAATGCATCGCAAGACGCCAGACCATAGAAGAGATGCATATCTGCATACTTAATAAAAGTAAACTCCATATTTTGATGTAATTTAAATTAAAATTTACCAAAAAATACAAAAATTAAAAAAAAAATTATCAAATAAAGGATGAATATGTTGACAAAGATTAGGTTTAAATGATAGGTATTTGCTAAATTTGGAGTATAGCAACGTTTGTAACAATAATGCGTTCAAAAATGCAAAAATTCCGATAAATAAGTCAGGTACAATACAATTGGTTTACATTATTTTTTTTGTTTTTTTTATGTTTAGTTTTTATCTTAAGAATAACAAAAAGAAATAAACGTATAATAAATAAGAAATACATATTTTGTGAAAGTATTTTTTAGGACACCACTGTATTTTTAGAAACATGTATTATTTTAAATTAGATAATTTAAAATAATACATTATTAAATTGATGCTGCACAACAAACTGTCGAGTATTTCTTCGATGGATGGACGCAGAACACCAACGTCCATATTACAAGGCAAATAATGTTTAGCGGGGGGTTACGCCGATCAAAGACGATTTGAGCAGTTTAGCACGATCGGGTGATTGAACGCGGTGCGGAGGAAACGGTGCTGTGGACGTGATTGAGCCCGTGACCGGATTTTCGCTTTGTTACGCAACGATTTGGGGTTGCGCCTTTTTTTATTTGGCGGTGAACGCGGACTTTTTTTAATCATAACGTGATTGTAAAAAAAGTAGAAACTGAGGGTGTGTGAATTGAAAAAACTTGCTTTTAGCAATTGCTGTTTAGAAACAAAAGTGGAAATTAAGAATAGCGGACGTCCTTCGGCGGTATTACGACAGTGGTCCAATAAGTACTTAGCCTACAAAAAAAAACCAAAATTTGGGAGAAGTGACAATTTATCTCTCTACATAGTCTCCTTTTAACTCAATACACTTCATCCAGCGATGCTCAAACTTCTTCAATCCGTCTGAAAATTACGTTTACTAGAGGTCTCCAAAGTAAGCTTCCCTGGCGGCGATAACCTCCTCATTTGATTCGATTTTCTGCTTGACGAGTGATTTTTCAAATTTGGAAACAAGAAATCGCACGAGGTCAAATCTGGCGAATACCATGGATGGGGCAGAAGTTCGTAGCCCAATTCAACCAAATTTAGTCGTGGCGATAACGGAGGTATGAGTCGGCGCGTTGTCAATGTGAAAGAGTATTTTTTTCTTCGCCAAATCGTTTATTATGTAATTTGGCGTCGAATTAGCCCAATCGTTCCGCATAGTAGAGCTCTGTGATCGTTCTGCCCTTCTCCAGGTAGTCGATATGGATCACACCTTGTGGATCTCAGAAAACGGTGGCCATCACTTTTCTGGCCGATGGGACCGTCTTCGCCTTCGAGATCGTGGATTTTCGTCACATTTTCCCCCGTGGAAGCCGTTTTGGGGGCACCTGGGCGTGACTCATCAAAAACCGACGTGCGACCACCTTGAAACTCATTAAACCTATTATAACCATTAATTTTTGACGGTTGCCATCGAAGGAGAAGAGTCACCATACACAGGATCCAAGCACTCTTTGATTTCGCTGCGCGATTTTTCTTCCAAAAACAAGAATCGAATCACCGACCAATATAGTTCTTTTTCCATTTTTCTAAAGTCTGCGGACACCACCGTTTTCACATGCCGTCAAAACAAAACTACAAGTTTGATTTAGCTGATTTAGCCGTCTACGAGAATGTACTACATAATTGTACATTTTCTCTTATGATAGTGGTTCCAATAGGCGGTGAGGCTAGGTACTTGTGGGACCGCCCTCGGAAATATAAATTTAAAACAAAAAGGGTGTAAAAAAAGACCCGGTTTTACTCATAAATTACGTATACGACAAATTTCTGTGTTGTGTGGGTGTGACGAAGTTAATGCTTTTTTTTCTTTGTTGGATGTGAAGAAAACTGGCTAAAGAAAAATGTTAAAAGTTAGTTAAGTTTCCAAGTAGTAGTACCTTGGTAATCGTTAAAAATAAAATATAAAAAACGGGTATAACAGATAAAGCTTAAAATTTCTACATTTATGTTGTATATCCAAATATTATTTTTACGCCTCCCCTAAAACCAAACTCACAATCCTTTCTATATTACAGGCATAAGCTGTGGACTATAGAACGCTACAATATTCAAGAAAGCTTCTTACTAAGGCATTATAAATGCATGATAAAGCTCTAATAGCAGTTATTAAAGTTCTTTTTATGAATCAGCATTTTATAAGCGATTTTATATTATCCAAGTGCAGGTTAAAGTTAAAATCTTGTCAAAGATAACTACTAAGTCAGTAATTTGATTTGATTTAGTGAGTTTTTCATAAAATAAATGTGACGTGCTTACACTGTGAGACATGTAAGATAGTTCTTGTGATAAAAAGGTCCAAGTCTCCATGCAAGCTCGTATCTGTGGTAACTGCACTAAAGAACTCTAGTTAATTGGCATACATGTCGTCTGGCAAAAACTGTCCCAAAAACCAACAGTTTTATAACTTGTTGTATGAGCAGTGAAGAGTACAGGACTAATATGCGAACCCTGGGGAACACCAGAAGTGACTTTCACCACTCTAGGGATCGCTCCTCCAATAGAAACAAACTGGGTGCAGTCGCATAAATATGACACTATCCAGCCGTAAAAAGAACCACCAACAGATTTCTCAGGAGGGTAATCAAACTTTCTGAAGAGCATGGTTAACACTATCGAAGGCCTTTAATAGCTCTTGTAGAGAGAATCTATTTGACAGCCCTTCTCCGAAGTTTTGATATACAGTCAGGTTAGAAGTGGTTGAACGTCCTCTGTAAAAACCATACTTCCCATTCCATTACTTTTGATATAATGAGAAGAAGACAGATTCCTCTGTATTTCACTACATCAAACCTGTTACCCGATTTAAAAACTGGGAAGACTGCAGATTTTTTCCAACAAGAATAAGAGAATCATTAAATATTTCCTGGATTACCCTACATAGTGGGAGGAAATATGAAGTTAAGCAGTTCTTATGCAGATGGAAATGCAGATGGAATTCCGTCAGGTCCAACACTCTTACTTACATTCAAATTTCTTTCTCTGTATACTGATGAGTGAAGAGGCTGGTGGCAAAGGGTGTGTTGGAGAACTAATCGATAGCACTTGCAGAATGGCCTAAGTAGAGAATCACACAATCGAATGTCATTAGGATACATTACGGTAGGACTAACAGTGTCCTTCAGTACTTGAGAGTTTATGTATATACAAAATTGCTTAATATTAGTTGGAATGGTGTGTTCTCTGTTTGAGATGAATTTAGCATAACAAAGGTCAATATGATGCTATATGGTATTTCTATAATATGATAGTATTTCAATTCTCTTTGCAGATTTGAGGAAATCAAATAATCATCAGCTGAACCAAATCTTTTGTATTTGTGATTGGCTACATTTTTCTATGTTAGAAACTTTTATGTCGAAGGGCTGTACCATTTTGGATATTTGTCATGTTTTATGAGCTTCTTGGATACGTATAGTTCTATTTGTTTAATCAGTATGTCATAGAAGGCCTGTACTCGTAAGCACCAAGTGCTTAAAACATAAACATTGAGACCCTCATAGTTGGCCTGGTGACATTTGTAGACCAGTGTTTCATTACTATTTCTTATTGCTGGAATAGCTTGTTGACCAAAAGTAAAAAGAAGTTAAACATGATGCAGATCTCATTTGGTGAGAGGTGCATCACACTCTTTGACGCAATAAGAGTCCACAAATATATAGGCCAGAATTTTCTGAAAAGAATTAAAGATGCGTTTAATTTGGTGAAATTCTAAGTAGAAAGATTTATCAAGAAGAGCTTGCGCAGCTTGAGATTTTACTTCAGTTTTCTTCTTTCACTTCTTTTTACTCTACCTAACATGGAACAGATTAAAATTACACAGTAACACATAACATACTTCAAGATTGTTGTTTTCAAGAAATTCTATTTTGCCCATGAATATCTCATATGAGACTGCTGCAGAATTGGAAGGAAAGTACACAGAACCAAGGATCATAGCTTTGTCTTTGGAATTCGTTGATAGCCCATATTTTATCCAAATTACCCGTTATTTCAACAAATAACGTACACAATCAATATTAAGTGTTTGAATTCGTGACTGCCATTTATTTTACCATATATAACTCACTTAATAAACTACTGCAATGATCAAGATTCATTTCCATCTATCTGGAAAAAGGTATTATATTGTGGTATTATATCAATCTTTCCTACTACCTTTTGTTTGCATTATTCTAAATTTTGCACGCCAGTTATCCGAACATTTGGCCTCAAATAAAATTACCCCAAATACTAAATCTTGTTTTTTTAAAAAATGACTTAACTTTCATCTGGTAAAGTTAACTTTAAGTTAACTTTACCAGATGAAATTAATATAAAAAAATATTAGCCGCTATAGTGTTATTGGATTTTAATAAGGCTTTCGATGCTCTTAGTCATGATATAATTGGCTCATTATTCCACTACAATGGGCTATGTAAAAATGAACCTAGTTTTACGAAATTATTTGACCAACAGAAAGCAAGTGATAACGTATAATGGGAAGATATCTTCGTATCACAGTATATCAGATGGAGTATCTCAGGACTTAATTGAAATCGTTACTGTATCGTTTTTATCGTTCGTTGTGAACTAAAGCACTTGAGGTACAAAGATAACTGAAAGCTATTAGTATTTTCAAGAAAAAATTTCAGACAACACCAAAATATTCATTTTTTCTAATCCTAGTTAAGTAAAGAATGCGAATGTACAAATAAACTACATTTAATTTGTACATATCATTTAATACCCTATATTCTCCCAACGGTCGACCACCATACCATCCACCCATATTCTAAAAAAAAAAAACAGACAGACTTACTTATATTTTATTGGGTATTACGTCACTTATAGCAAAAATCAGTTTAGAAAATACTATCTCACGCTCAAAAATTGAAAGGAAGAAGAAAATAGACTTATTCACGTATTTAAAAGAAATATGAACTCAAAACTATAATGATACCGTTCGATATATTTAATTTAATTTCAATAAGTTTTAAATACAATAATTTACTTGAGGTATAATACATTTTTTTTATATACCTAGGAGCTGAGGTTTAATCTATTAATCCCTGAGCTCGTTTCTTCTTTTCAATATCCTACCTAATATTTTTATGATTAAAATTAAAAAACGATAAAAACAACACCTACTTTTTAAAAAATACCTAATTTGAACCAACGTTTCGGTAGTTATATCTACTACCGTTATCAAGGTAATTAAAGTAAAATTAAATTAAAAATATAATCAAAATATACTTATCTTGCTTACTAAAAACTAGATAGATCACAGGTAATGACTCATCATAAACTTATGGAAGCTTTATTTTTAGTTTGTTTTGTTTTCCCCAATTTATGTACATTAAAATATTGAAAAAAATCCTCAATTTTACAAAAGCAAAATCAAAACGTTTGAAATAATGTGTATGAAATATGAATTAAAGAGAATTCGTGTATTTTGTCTATATTGAAATAAATAAAACATTTTTTTTTCTAAATATTTTATTGCATTTAATGTAAACTTTAAAACTAAAAAAATACATAATTATTTGTTCTAGGAACTGAAATTTCTGAAAATTAACATGTTTTCTAAATTTTAGTATTTAATACTAAGGTCAACATCACTTCACTGACATAAATTTAAAAAAAATTGAATATCTTAAACTGAAACTACATGATTTGGTTGGACATACTCTAATTCAATTGAGTTGGGCGCAGCTAGCAAACACACCAATCTTTCTTTTGCCAATGCTGTAAAATATACAAAAAATTAGTAAATATGCACATTTTTTAAAAAACATACAAAGTATTCCTTAAAGACATGCTAATATATAAGGGGGTATATTAAGGAATTTTAAATGCGTTTGTCTAGAAAATTGCAGAAACTGTTCATGTCTCATAGACCTATAGAGGCATTTTTAACAATATTTCAGGCATTTATATGTTTTTTTCTCATAGAGGGACTTAAATTTAGGATTCCTGGACCCATTTCTAGAAAAAGAAATTCTATGAACATATGTCCTAAACGTCTTAACTTTTGAGATACAGGTTGTCAAAGTTTTCAAAAAAAATAAGTTTTTTAATAATAACTTAAAACAATATTGTAGACATTCTTATGAAATTTGGTACATGTATTCTATGCATCAAGACGAATTTTTTGATGTGCAAAAAAATTTTTTCTCTTCCAGTGGCATCCTTACAGGTCTTCTATTGAATATTTTTAGTAAAAAAAATAGTAGGGGAGAGTTCCCTTGAAGTGGACAACCCATGAAACGGACACATCGGTTTATGCATGTTTGGTTGCATACCTACCTATTTCTAATGCCTACTGTATATTAGTTGACCGTATAACACGTGGTGGTGTTAGTATCGGTGCGCCGGCGTTATCGTTTGGTATTAGTACACTCAGTGAAATATTTGTGGCAAGCAAAGTAAATATTTACCTATTTTAAGAATTTATTTAGACTGGCTATTTTTGAAGATATCCGAAAGATTTTTGTGTTGGTTGTTTGCTTACTAGGTCTAGTTTCACCCAGGTATGTTGATCTCATTTATATTTTAAACCATAAAAGTAAAAATACGGGTTCACTTTAAAGTAAAGAAATCCATGAATTGGATACCAACGATATCCATGAATCGGACGTTCGATTCATGGGAACCGGAGTGTCCGATTCAAGGAAACAAGGAATAAAGTTCTGGGTAAAATAGTTGACCGATTTTGTTCTTTTAGGCTTGGCTTATTATGTCAAAGCGAACAAGAAAGACTGACGAAGAAATTCGTGAAGCTGTAGATGCAGTTGTAAACCAAGATTTGTCGATTCGGAGTGCAGCTAAAAACTTCGGCATTTCAAAGTCTTTATTAGCTGTACTTGTAAAAAAAGCGAAAAGTGCGTCTGGCAATGAATTTGTTTACAACCGCAATATTGGAAACAAAAAAACGATGATTTAAGATTACAATGACTTAAGTGATAGTGGAAGTGAATCTGATGATTATGAAGAGATGGATGAAGTACATGCGGACGAAATAGTGTATGAACTAAGTGAAAATGAATCATCCGATGAAGATATACCTTTAGTAAATCTTCAAAGAAAAGTAATTTATGGGAGAAATGGCCATAAGTGGTACTCGAAACCTTTTTATACCAAAAATACCCGAACTATGAAAAAAAATTTGGTTCTACATCTTCCGGGACCTAAAACCGAAGCACGTAATGCGAAAAGTGATTATGAAGCCTGGAAACTATTCTTTGATGATAATATCCTTCAAAAAATTGTTACTTATACAAATGAAGAGATTATTAGAAATCAGGCAAAATTCTCAAAACCCCAAAGATATATTGGAGAGACCGATCAGATTGAATTGGAAGCCCTTTTTGGTTTACTGTATATAAGTGGGGGACTAAAATATAACCATGTAAACCTAGACGAGTTGTGGTCTAAAAAATTCGGCCCACCAATTTTTAGAGCCACCATGAGTAAAAACAGATTTTTTTTTCTCATAAAAAATCTTCGTTTTGATGATAAGGCTACACCAAACCAAAGAAAAGAAAAAGATAAGTTTTGTGCCATTCGAGATATTTGGGAAGGATACGTTGAAAATTGTCGAAATAATTATACCCCATCAGAATATGTCACTACTGATGAGCAGCTTTTGGGCTTTCGTGGGCGATGTCCATTTCGTATGTACATCCTAAATAAGCCCGATAAGTACGGCATCAAAATTGTAATGATGTGCGATGCCAAAACTTTCTATATGGTATCAGGAATACCCTATCTTGGCAAGGAAGATCGTCCAAGCAATCTTCCTATTCCCACACAATATGTTTTAAAATTATCTGAACCCATACAAACATTTAATAGGAATATCACAGTAGATAATTGGTTTCCATCAATGGGTTTAGCAACATCACTGAAGGAAGTTGGACTTACATTAGTAGGTACTCTACGAAAAAACAAACCCGAAGTACCAACCGAATTTCTTAAACCAAAAATATCAGAGAGTAACAGATTTGCATTTGATGAAAATGTGGTTTAAGTGTCTCATTCTCCTAGTAAAAAAAGGTAGTACTTCTTATGTCAACAATGCATAATAGCAATGAAATTGACAACCTATCAGACAAATCTGAAATTAATTTGTTTTATAATGGTACGAAATGTGGTGTTGACGTTTTTGACCAGCTATGTCACGGTAAATCAGTATCAAGAAGAACTAAAAGATGGCCTTTACGAGTTTTATGGCATGCTTGATGGAGGTGCCGTAAATTCGTATGTAATTTACCAAGCAAACAACAGCAATACTAATAAAAAAATTCCACGAATAATGTTCTTATTGCAGCTGGGCGAGGAACTAACTATAAAACATATGAAGAGGAGGCTTGAAATTCCGAATTTACCAAGTACTCTTAGGTAACAGGAACAAAAATAGTGTTTTTGCTTATAGATCTAAAGTCCAAATTTTTTGTTTCAGGCTGCAAATTTTAGAGATATTGGGTATAGCGGAAAGTAACATCTCTAGACAGGCACCACGTCTTTTAGAAAACAACAAAAGTCAACGCTACTCTATTTGTCCTCAGACGTAGGATAGGAAAGGCAGAGATCAATGTATCAAGTGTGAACGAAAATTATGCGCCGAACACAGAAACGCAATTTGTCAATTTTGTATTTAAATATTTGGTTGTTTTTTCCTAATAAATCTTTTAAAAAAGTCTTTTTATCTTGTGTTGTTTTTATAAAAATAAATATACCACAAAAGGTGGGCATTCCACATAGATCTAAAATAGGGGCGACCCCATGTTGTCATTTATGTGTACATATTTTCATGTTGTCGTTTAAGGGTTAAATCGAAAATGTGTCATGGCTTAACTACCACGCAAACAAGAGAGCTTGCATACCAGTTTGCATTGGCGAACAACATATCTATTCCACCACAATGGAAAAAAAATTCTAAAGCTGAAATCCACTGGCTTCATGGGTTTATGAAACGCAATAAGGATTTGTCTGACGGAGCAGCCAGAAAATACGTCTTTAAGCAGAGCATCTAGTTTTAATAAATCAAACGTAGGCACTTTTTTTCCGAATTAGAAAGGTTGTACAAGAAATATGGGTTTTCAGCCAACATGATTTGGAACCTGGGTGAAACTGGTTGTATGACAGTTACAAAATCACCAAAAAGTTATAGCAGTAAGGGGTTCCAAACAAGTTGGTCAAATTGCATCTGCCGAAAGAGGAACGCTTGTCACCACACTTTTTTTGCTGCCGGCAGATCACTGCCACCTGTATTCGTGTTTCCTCGGGTTTATTTTAAGGACATTATGCTTAAAGATGCACCGACAGGGTCTAAAGGGTTTGCAAATCCATCTGGATGGATTACAGAAGAAATAGAAAATGATAACAAAATGCTTTAGAGTCTCTAAAGCATTTTGTTAACCATGTTAAACCCACGAGTGAAGATAAAGCTTTGATTATTATGGATAACCACATTACTCATGTAAATATACAAGTAATTAATTTTGCAAGGGAAAATAAAATTTTAACACTCCCTCCCCACTGCAGTCACCGAATGCAACCACTTGATGTGACAGTTTACGGCCCTTTTAAGGCAAGGTACAAAGTGGCATTAAATAATTGGCTTGTCTCAAATCCTGGCAAAATCGTTGTCTATAAAAAGTTTATTATTGTTTTATTTTTTTAATTGTTTTATTATTATTATTTGTTTATTTTTTTATGAAAATTAATTATCTATAAAAAGTCTATACGAAGTTACAGGATTTGTTAATGTTGCATATAGTGAATATTTTTCAATAAACAATATTTGTAGGAGCTTTCTGAAAACAGAAATATATCCATTTAATTCATCAATATTTACTGAAGACGACTTTCTGGCATCATCTGTAACCGACAGGCAAAATCCTTGCAACAAAGAAATTCAAGAACAAGACAAGAAGTTCAATGATTTATCTGAAGTTGGAGGATTGAACATAGTTTCTCAGTCAACTTCTAACTTGAACACTTCAAATTCCTGTGGGCAGACCGCCAAGTTTAACAGCACCTGTTTGGAATTTATCCCTTCAACTAGCTCTGACCATTCTAGACCTTGCTGTTCTAAAAGTGTGGAGAACTTAAATCGATCAATTACATTACAAGGTCGAGCTGAACCAAAGTTTACTGAATAAAATACAAGTTGCTTTACTCGGCTCCACGCGCCGAATTACCTATTCACCGCCCCTCACTTCATTTACCGGGCGACGCTCCTACAATCGAATCTGCTGCGTTACACAGTGAGTAGAGTCTAAATCGTTTTGATGTGCGAGCGTTTTATTACTAGTTGTACCGGGTGGACTCAGTGGACTGGCAAATTATTATAATCTATTATATTAAAATGTCGACTTATTGTTCGGTAGACAGTTGTTTTACAAAGCGTGGAAGTGGTTTAATGTTTTTTTAATGTCCGAAAAATGAAAATATATATATAAAATATATATATTTATAAAATAACAAATAAGAAATAAGGTTAACCAGTTACATGCTAGGTTATAGTACCTCTCTGTTTTGAGAGGGTGTGTTGTGACCAAAATAACGTGCGCAGTTTCGTTTTCACATAAAATAAAATATGAAAGTTGAATTTTGGTCAACTTCTTATTTTATTCTTATTTTATTTTACTTTAATTGTCTGTATAAATCCAGCTTAAGAGACTACATTGTTTACATTTTAAAATGGCAAAATATATTTTCCTCTCCATCTTTTGTCCTTCTTTTACAATATTGCACTTTTCCCAGAGCTATTTATCCGCTTTTTAAGTATTAAAAAATGTAATACCTTTTAAAGGTTATTTGAGTCGGAAACATAACTGAGCTTATAATGAAAAAAAACTAATCGAAAATTAATAAAATTCATAGAAAAATCGACTTAATTTAAAAGCAAAAATATTAATAAAGGCAGCAGTCAAAACAAAAATATCTTGGAGCATTAAAAAATTTAGTTGCGCTACAGTCTCACGCAAAAGAGGAGAGGTTTCCAAATCCGGAATAGCAGAGCACGCGTGGCATAATGGACACAATATCCATTGGTCAGAAGCCAAGATTTTGCACAAGGAACAGCACTGGCGGAAGAGGAAGTTTGTAGAGGCAGCTTTCATTTCACAGAATCAGAGGATCTTTAGCCAGCCAAACGTCGATATACCCAACATCTGGAAGCCTCTACTCTCAGGACAGTGTAGGATCTAGAGAGAGGCGTGTCCTCCCCCCCTCCCCCCCCCCCAACTCTTTTCACGGATGCACACATCTAGTATATAAGCCTATAGAATAGTAGTTTGCTGTCAGTTTACATTAAATAAAATAAGACAATGCAAGTTCGACAAGATGTTTTCTCTGTACCATTGTCTACCACCTTCAAAAACAAGTCTCACACACGTTTTACTATTTTTCGAGTTCTGTCAAAAATTATGAATGAATCCCGAGCGATGTTGCCAAGGAATTAAAACAAATAAACGCTTTAAATTATTGAGTCTAAGGGCGTGTTTTGTGTTTAGATATTTTATCAGTTTTTTGTTGTTTTCGTACTTTTTTGGAGAAAATTAATGCCAAAATAAACGATCATGGTGCACGATTCTTGTGTAGTAAAGAGAGTAGAGCATTAAAATCTAAATTTAACGTTTCATCGGCAAGTTTATTTGTTTACGTTTAAACAGCAAAAGACTTTTGTATTTTTACCACCAGCGTCGTCACATGAAAAATATTACGGTTAATTAATTATGTAATGATATTTTTCGCCTCTATTTAAAATCGCACAAGAGCGACGAAAACAACACGTATAGATATAGAAAATTATTTGTACAGTACCGGGTGTTTCAAATTCGAGCCACATCATTGGGATTTCGGAAACGGTAAGAGATACAGGGTCGGTTAAATTGGGGCAAAGTTGCGTATTCTTATGCTTAACAAAATGCCGTTTTAAAATTTAAAAAATTCCGACTACGTACGAAGTTATTCGGAAAATACCGAAATTTTGGAAAATCGTTTTTATTTTTTTGTGAGGTTATTTGAAAACATATTTTAAAATAATTGACACTTTATTATTGTCACTTTTTCTCCTCTACCAGATGGCGTCGTCAAATTTAAAATCCGACGTTTCGTCTTTTGGCAACCATCATCAACTTTATTTTTTTAAATACGGCCCTGGAATTTTTTTTACTCATTTTAATTCCGTTTTTTATTCTTAGAGAAATGACATATCACATAGTTTAATTTTCCAATATTTTGATGTCAAAAATTTACTTTTATTAAAAAAAAGTTAATACTGTCCTGTTGTTTGAAATAAAAAGTAATAATTTATCTTAACACTATCATTTATTGAATAAATCAATGTTTTTGACGAAATTTTTTAATTATTAACATGGTAAAAATAGTATAAATTTGATATATTATACTAAATTTTAACAATAACAATAGTAACAACTATAATTAAAGATTACAAATAGGGGAAGTCTTTATCTCCAAGAAAAAAAAAATGCATGTTTCTTGGAGATAAAGACTTCCCCTATTTGTAATCTTTATATACGCATTCTCCTACAAAATATGGACTTCTATTCAACAACTATAATTTATTACTAATTTGTATGTTGAACAACACAAACTAAAAATAATAGAACTTAATGCGAAAAAATGCAATATTTTAAGTTTAAAGTAAATATTCAAATAGTTGACCCTGCACCTCAATACATTTCTGTATCCTTCTACGTAAATTTCCAGACACTGCCCGCTGGATAGTCCTGGCTCGTATACCCCTTAATTCTGTCAATAAATTTGCACGTAAAATGTTTATATCATTTGGGGTGTTCTTAAATAGTCTGTTCTTTAAATAGCCCCAAAGAAAATAATCTAACGGGGAAAGATCGGGACTTCTAGCTGGCCAGCGCACCACCCCTTGATTTCCAATCCACTGATTAGGAAAATTATGATTTAAAAATCGTGTGACATTCCTTCCATTATGGGGTGGTGCACCATCCTGCTGCCACCACAAATCGCGGATAATATCAAGAGGTTCATTTTCAAGAACATCGAATATATTTGGCAGAATTAAATCTAAATAGCGCTCAGCAGTTAAATTACCGTCGTATATAATAGGTCCCAAAATTCGATTCCTGTAAAGACCCACCCAAACATTGAAAGAATTATGCCCCTGTCTTCTTACTTCGCGGTTTTGTCTCGGATTTTCGACTGAATAAAAATGTTTATTATTCCGATTAAATAGCCCGTTGGTCGAAAAGTTACATTCATCTGTCCAAATTATTTTGTTTAAAAAGTCTTCGTCATCTTGCAGTTTTTCGTTCAACCAATTGCAAAACTGAAGCCTTCTATCGGTATCTCCATGCCTAAGTTCTTGACTGATATGAAGTTTATAAAGGCGATAGCGATTTTTTCTCAATACTCTGTGGATAGGGGACTTGGCATATTCAATTCACGGGAAAATTGTCTGGTTGAACCTTGCGGATTTTGGGTAACCTTTAACGAAAGCTATCTAATAAAAAGTTATTGTGAAAGTATATCGTTGTAAAACTTACAGCATTAATAATCGCCTGCTCGGTTTCAGGATGCACTCGAGTCCCATACATATTTCGAGGTTTAGTGAAACCTCCATAGAGGCTAAGGTTCCTGTCCAAAGCTCCGAAATACGTATAATTAGGTTGGGGGCGCTCTGGATATTGCTCCAGATATTGTTGGCAGGAGCGTTGCGAATTTCTATTCAAAGAATAGTAAATTTGGACCATATCACGTTGTTCGCTACTGGAGAATACCATTTTTGATTTCACAAAATATCGAAAAAGCCAAATGTCAAACAGATATAAACAATTAATGACAGATGGTCGTCCATTTTTTTCTAATTCAAAGCCATCTTTGCTAATAAGAATTTTCAAGTTATTCAGCCGGAGACTTAGACATCAGGCCTGCAGAAAAATTTGTGAAAATATAATATAACATATTAGCAATATTTTTACCATGTTATTGATTGAAAAACAACATCAAGACAATTTTTATTTCAAACAACAGGACAGTATTAACTTTTTTTTTAATAAAAGTAAATTTTTGACATCAAAATATTGGAAAATTAAACTATGTGATATGTCATTTCTCTAAGAATAAAAAGGGGAATTAAAATGAGTAAAAAAAATTCCAGGGCCGTATTTAAAAAAATAAAGTTGATGATGGTTGCCAAAAGACGAAACGTCGGATTTTAAATTTGACGACGTCATCTGGTAGAGGAGAAAAAGTGACAATAATAAAGTGTCAATTATTTTAAAATATGTTTTCAAATAACCTCACAAAAAAATAAAAACGATTTTCCAAAATTTCGGTATTTTCCGAATAACTTTGTACGTAGTCGGAATTTTTTAAATTTTAAAACGGCATTTTGTTAAGCATAAGAATACGCAACTTTGCCCCAATTTAACCGACCCTGTATCTCTTACCGTTTCCGAAATCCCAATGATGTGGCTCGAATTTGAAACACCCTGTACACAATCCTAACCCGATTTGTAAGGGAGGGAAAATGAAAATTACAAATTTGTCGATTATTATAATATTATTTGCACTAGTGCATAAGCTCTACCTCACTGGCAACAAATTAAACAAAAATTAATTGAAAATATGCATTGTTGCCAAGGGGTACTAACAACACTTTCTCCATCCTTTTCTCTCTCACTACTAATTTTAAAACAATAAAATTCCACATTTTTGGGCTGGTTATGAATGAAACATTACGTTTATTACTTATAATGTCTTTGGTAATGCTATTATTAGTCTGACAAAATAACAAAAACGTCAAAAAGTGTAGTAATCAATCATTGAAAATTCAAACATGTCATTACTTAGTAGTTATGTCTATCTTTAGTTGTTACGTTTAGTAACAGTAATATATGCATTTTTTCACACAAACTTTTGACTTTGATTTAAAAATAAATCCTAATGAAACCAGTCATACCAAAACAACCTTTAATAAGATACCTAAGTACCTATAATTATTAACAAAAAAAATTTAATCATTTAGTTCTTGAATTAGGTAAACTTTGATAATGTAAAATTTATTTAGTTTGGTGGTTATAAAAACAAATAATTTAAAGTATTATCAATTTACATATTTTTCCCAAGTAGGTACATTAAATAATAATTTTATGCCAGATCATACAGTTATTATAAAATCGTGCTCCGTCTTCCCCTACAGTTCGAATTAGACGAAACTCGTAAAATAATAGGTATTTTTTACCAGAATTCCCCTTTACATTTTTTGCTAGTTCCCCGTCGGCGAGGAGCTCGGCGGCCTGCCTTTGAGATCGAACGATAAAAGGTTTTTCGCCGAGTGAAGCAACTTGTATTTTATTCAGTAAACTTTGGCTGAACTAAATCTAATTTCACCTGAAGTTCTTAGACCCTATCCAAAAGCAATGCCACGGAAATCAGTCCGAAGTAAAAGAAAAAAAGGAAAAAGTGCTGTTATAACTGACACTTCCGAAAAAGATGAACTTATGAGAGCATTTGAGGAAAAGGCAAGGAAACGAAAAACAAATATAGGCTCTCAAAAAGCAAAAGTACCAGCAAAGAAAACTAAAATGAATATAAAGTTATCGAAAGTTGCTGAAAATGATTACGATTCTGATACTGATATATCCTCGGAAATATCACTACACGATGAGTCTCCGATACCTGCTAACCTAGAAGAATTGTGTGAAGAAATGGTGGAAAAGAATAAAGATGATTCATGTGATCGAGAAGAAGAAAAGGAAAATTCGGTTTGTCCAATCTGTCAAGGTGAATATCAAAACAGCAAAGAAGAACGGCCCCAGTGCAAACTTTGCACGAAATGGGCTCACAATTCTTGTGGAGTTCTGGGAAAGTTAAATTTTTTCTGTTACAAATGTTTTTAAATTTTTATACTGTATTGTAATCAGTTAATTATGAATTATGAACCCCATTTCATGGGAACAACCGTCCGTTTCATAGAAACCTGTTCATGAATCGGACACTTGGTAAACAATAAGAAAAATAAAATTTAAACATCTTGACTTATCTTTTTATAACTTTTAAGTGTAGAAATATAAAGCCTGATTTTCTGACAAGTGTTGGTATAAATATTTCAATTCCTAAATGAATCGTTTAGCCGCTAGAGCCATTCCAATAAAAATGTCCAGTTCAAGAAAACTCCCCTACGCCACTGCTTTTTCTTAAAATAAAAATTATTTTTAAAATCCCCATTCAGTTTTTAGCAAATTTGATCTCTTGGTTTTTTTTCATCCGACGCATGATTTTCGCTTAAAAAAATAAAAACAATTTTACTTCCCTAAAAATCTGATGCGGTGTAAAAATGTTTGTTCGTCAATTGCGCAAGCAAATTAAGGGATCAGATTTATTACAAGAAGTATGAAAAGTTAAAAAATTTAAATAATTTATGAAAATAAATAAAATAAATAAATACTCATGTTTTTAACGCGTTTAAAAAGTAAATGAGAGTAAAAAAGTGCCGTAACGCGTCTTTATTTAACGCAAATAAAGTCGTGGAGTAGCCTATGCATGTTTCTTATTGCTCATGCAACGAGCAACGAGCTGTGATTTTAATTTCAATATTTAAAAAAAAACATTCAAAGTTTTATTTTAATTGTCCTTTAAAAACTTTAAATAAGTAAAAATGGTTTTTGGTTTAGGTTTTATTATAGAAAGACAGATCTTAATGCAGGAACTTTATTACTTGAAAGTCAATAGAAATCATATACAATTTATTTATATGTTTGAACCAGTTATTTTTATTGCATCATAATCAACTTTCAAAAATATATTTTTTTTCAAAGTTAGGTTAACTCATCAACTCTGTTGTTTTTTAATTTTAATTATAATTTGTTATCAGGCTGAATCCAATATAGAATATAACCAATGCTTCCGTGCAAATAAAACTACATACATACCTAACAAAGTGGCAAAAAGAACCGCCATGTTTCGTTTTATGAGTCGTTTGCCTAAAGATTTGCAAATTTGCTCCGGTGTTACTTTCTCTTGTTTTCTAATAATTTTCAGCACTTCATTTGACCTAAATAATAAATTTACAGAAAATATAACACTAAAATTGGACCTATTACCATTTATCTCCAAACTTAATATCCTCTGTCGACCTGAAATAATAAAATTAAGTGAATGAATCAATAATACGTTTCCCATATCGCATATCCGCAAAAAAACTGTCACAACTCAAAAAAATGCATTTTTAAGATAATACCGTTGATTGAAGAGGCGAGATTCCCTTTTCAATCAACGATAATACTATAGGATTATCTGAAACATTCATATCTTTCTTCCTATAAAGCGTCATTTTTATACTTCATCCTCAGGACGCTAGATGTCGCTAGATGACTGATTGTTATTAACCGTTTAGCCCCCCACGCAATCGACAACACCGTCGCATTACCTGTTGGAACACGATTGCGTGAGGATAGTTTCTCCGTCTGTCGAGAAAACCGTTTTATTTTGAGTTGTGACAGTTTAATAAAATAATTTTACTGGCGGTTGAGTTGGTTATATGTATGAAATAGTGTATCATTTTGAATTGTGACAGTTTTTGAGAGGTATTTTCTTAAGAATTGTTATTTTTGTGGTGATATACCGTAATTTTTTGATTTGTGACAGTTTTAAAACAGTGTTTTTGTTTACAAAATAATATATTTATTAAATAAAATACTGTAACACTTTGAATTGTAACAGTTTTTAAGAACTATTTTCTTAGAAATCTGCCCTTTTATAGTGAAAAACCATTACTTTTCGGAAATAGACAGTGTTTTTCAGAAACTTGTCAATTTGGATCGTGATTATTTTCTAAAGATTTTGGAGATATTGGAGTTTAGTACGAATTTTATGATCATGTAAGTAATTCATTTTTATATTTTTAATCTGTAGTCATCTTTGTTGTCTTTTATGAAGCAGTAAGCAAACAATATTAATCTTTTTTTGATAAAAATAATATAAAAAATTTTAAAAAAAATTAAAAGTTTTATGATTCACGCAAAATTTAACATTAAAGATATTAAAAGAAAGTAAAAAAAATTGTAATTTTTATTTTGGAATTACATCCTTTTTACGAAAAAAAAATAGGTATTTTTGCAATGATTTCTTTCTAGCCACCTCTTATCACACCTTTATTAAAAATGAACGACTCAATAAAGTCTCGCACTCTGTGGATGGTCAATCAAAGTAGAATGGTCAACCAAAATACCAATTTCGAAGAGAATTTAGGGAGTTTAAATTCTACTAACTCAACATTAGGTAAAGGCAACACGTTTTTTTTTAAATAAAACTTTAGACTTACGCAGACTTTGTTCCAGCACAAGATTCGGGACAAGATTACAAGATTAGTACAAGTTTGATTGAAAGTAATGATTTTGACGTGATTGAAAGTGAAGAACAACCTGGTTATTTAGAACTAGAACGTGAGTGTTTGCTGGAGCACCTAGAGCAACAAGGTTAATTATTTAATAAAAGTGTCTTTAAACTAAGTTATAAAAAATATGATTATTTCTTTAGAAAATGCTCAAAATCTTAATAGTTGTCCAGTCGAACAATGCGAGAAACCATCATTAGGAGAACGCAGAGATTTTCAAATAGCTTCAACTCTTAAAGAACCTTTGGATGCACATGAGTCACAACTGAATGAATCTTTCTCAGAAAACGATGACGATTAGGTGAAAGATCCTAATTATGACACAGATTCATCTACTTCTTCATCGGACTCGAGTTCATCAGATTCAACTTCGAGTACGAGTAGTTCCTCAGCCTCCAGCTCGTGCCCTAATGGGTCTCACCATACTAGGAGGGCGTCAGTCGTTGACAGCCAGCCTGACCCAAGATTTTAATGCTCAAGAAGCTTCCATTATTGCTTCTGATAATGATTCTACCCTAAAAAAAACTACCAAAGGAAAAAAAGAGTATAAGATGTAGATAATTGGAAAAGTAACGCGGCAAAGAAGCTAAGAAACTTAGGGTTAGCCTATACCTCAAGAGCTAAGTCGGCATCAAAAAAATCGAAGCCCGCCAAATAAAACCTCCTTGCGGGATTAAATGCCGATTTAGATGTTTCACAAAAATTGACAAAACACAAAGAGCCACTATTTTTAAAACATACTGGGATCTCGGAGATATAAATAGACAAAGAGACTTTATTAACAGGTGCCTAAAACCAATCAAACCTACCTATAGATACAGCAAAACTATAAAGCCTAGAAAATATAACAATGCATTTTACTTTTATATTAATAGTGATGAACCAATTCGTGTGTGTAAATATTTTTTTATGGCCACTTTAGATATTAACACCAGAAATATAAGGACAGTAATTGAAAAACTAAATATGGGTTCTGTCAACCCAGATTTAAGGGGTAAGCATCTAAAGCACCGAAAAGTTGACGAAGCTTTTAAAATCGGAGTTCGTGAGCATATTAAAGGCATCCCTCGCATCGAGAGTCACTATCTGCGAAAGCAGACCACGAAAGAATTTATTGATGATGGGAAAACCCTTGCAGATTTATACAGAGACTATAAAAAAAGCTGCCAAGATAAAAATCTTCCTTTTGCAAACTTAGTAATGTATTCAAAGATTTTTCAATACTGAGTTTAACATAAGCTTCTTTATACCAAAAAAAGATCGCTGTGAGTTATGTGATAGTTACGAAATAGCGACCGGTGAAGGTAAAAAATCATTTAGTAGAGTAAATTTGGTAAGAAAAGTCGCTTAGTTCTCGAGAAAAAAAAACCGGCGTACAACCAAAGGAGACTTGGTGGAATCCATTAATAATGTAATTGTGCGTATGAAACCTTTTTTTACGACATTTTTCGGTGGTCGAGATGTTTTTTATTTCGCAAAAACTAAAAAAAAACGTTTTTTAAGAAAACGTGTTTTTTTACGGCTCCACCGCCCTATATCTCTAAAAGTACTTGTGCTATCAAGCTAATTTTTTTTAAAATTAAAGTCAAAACAACAGCGCCTCAAATAACGTTTCACGTTTACCCAATTTTGTTTTTTTTTTATTTGTTAAATAATAAGAAAATGAAACTTATTATTTTCAGAAGCATAATTTTGAGCAATCGACAAAAAAGTTTATTTATGAAAATTTGTGTATACATGCAGCCTATGAAATGAAGCCAATACTTTATAAAAGTTTTTAAAAAAAAATTTTTTCAAATATCTTTGATAGTATTGAATCAGCGATTTTTTTTTATAGGCCAGAGTTGTGTTTTTGAGCGCTCCGCTTTAGCGCTCAAAAACACAACCGGCGGCGGCGGGCTATAAATAGTATTGCAGTATTATTGTGTTATTCGTACGCGCCTGCAGTATTAATCGGAAGTAATTTCTACTAGACTGAGTTGTTTCATGTTTGTGTTATTATTTACTTTTGCCCAAGACAATGGAGTGCATTATATGTAAGAAAACTGTGTATAATACTGACAAATCTGTGATACAAAACCCAAGAATACAAGGTTTGCTGTCTTTAATATCAAGTGTAAAAAAAAGGCAAGATAATATTGGAAAAGAAATTCTGGCAAAAAAAATCTGTCTTAAATGGCACACTAACAGTAAAATATCATATAGACTGTCGTAAATCTTACACGAGTTTTCAAAATATTGATAATAGTAATAATAGGGAGTTAAAAAGTGGTGCCGGTCCTTCGAATTATTCCGCTAAGCATTTTAGATCCGATGGTTTTGATGTTAGGAAAATGTGCCTTATTTGCAACAGTAGTGGAACTAAAAAAAAAGAAAAACTTGGTTGCCGTTCAAACAGGTAATATTATGCACCTATAAGTTATTTTAGTTATTTATAGGATTTTTTCACGGTACATATTTATACCTCTTTTTTTTGTAGTAAAAAAAATTAGGTTGCGTTATTTATTTTATACCTAATAGTTCAATCTTTTTAGGCAATGGAAAAAAAATATAATCATTCTTTAAAAATTGTCTGATTTGCCATTGCTATCTAATGAAGAGGCATTAAAGATTGTAACAAAGCTAGTCCTTCTATTATATAGAAATAAAGATAAAGATGTCCAGAAATTAATCGATCTAAGGGTTAAGCTAGCGACATTAACAAATAAACCATCATCGAAACTTCCTCCAACTGAAGGCGCTTTTTATCAGCATTTTTTAAGGTAAACAAATTTTTAAGGAATAATAATATACATTATAATGTAGTATGCATAAATTTCCTGCAGGTGTATGTATCAACTTCGAATATGGTATAGCAGTGATATTCCAATGCCAAGTATAAATACAAACGCATCAGGATAGAATTTAACTGAAGATGTATGGACTCCAGTTTTTTCGGATGATAAGCCAATTCCAGATTTTGTTCGAAAATCATTAAATATTTATTGTTCTGATAAAAACTGTAACAATAAAAAATGTACTTGCATCAAAGAGGGTTTAAATTGTTGTATCGAGTGCAAATGCCGTTTTTGTAGTAACCTTCTTGAAAATATCGAGATGGATGCGAATGATAACAACGAATTAGAATATTATTAGTGTAGCGTTTATTAAACAACCACAACATAACCATTATATTTAGCTATATTTATTTATCCAAATAAGAGTTTTATTTCAGCAAAACTTGTTTATACTTATTGTTACTTCAATAATACATGTAAGTAGGTATGTACCTATGTGTGAGATAATTAATCCATTTATTTATTTAGCAGTAAATTATCATTTTTAATTTACTTTAAAAATGATAAACCACTTATTTATTATAATATATAGATTGGTACCTATGTATGTATATATATGGGTATATTATACATATACAAAGCCAACTAAATATTTAAAATGAAACACATCAGTACGTACTTATTATTACGAACTTTGCGCAATCATGCGTCAGTCACTTCGATACCCAATCGTTGCAGCGGACTCGATATGATAGCCGCGCTAAGCGCGCAAATCCAATTTTGCCCATAAAAAAAAATTCACTGACTCAATACTATCAAAGATATATGAAAAATGTTTTTTTCAAAAACTTTTATTAACTATTGGCTTCATTTCATACGCAGCATGTATACACAAATTTTCAGAAATATACTTTTTTGTCGATTGCTCAAAATTATGCTTCTGAAAATAACAAGTTTTAGTTTCCTATTATTTAACAATTAAAAAAAAAACAAATTTGAATAAACGTGAGCTGTTGTTTAAAGCTCTGTTGCTACAGCTTTAATCTAAAAAAAAAATTACTTGATAGCTCAAGTACTTTCAGAGATAGAGCGATGGAAACACAAAAAAACGTGGATTTCATAAAATCAATTTTTTTGATTTTTTTCCGGATAAAAAACATCTCGACCACCGGAAAATGTCGTAAAACGCGATTTCATATGCCATGTAACATATTTAATGAAACCCAACATGTTTCACCTGGTTGTACTTCCAAAAAAAAAAATGACACCCTAGACCCTAGAATTTACTACACTAATTGGAGCTTAAATATTTATTACATCAGGAAGAGAAAGAGTTATCTAGGAAAGAAAAGGAAGAAGAAAAAAACATATTTGAATAAAATAAATTCTATAACGCATAAATATCTGATCACAGGTCACAGCCAAAATGAAGGGGATTCTGTACACTCAACGATTGAAAGGCAAATTAAAAGGAGTCTTATGTTCCTAGCCAATATGTACAAATAATTCGATCCGTCAAAAAAAGAGGAGAGTCGTATCATGTAAATGAGTTAAGTTACCAGGACTTTTTCTCCTTAAAGTCACTAGCAGATGAAATTAATCTGTCTTGTTTTAGAAAAGTAAAAATATCTGAGGTTAAGGTCTTAAAGTTGACCAATGAAGATCCAACTAAACTTTTCTATAAAACTTCTTATAAGCAGGAAGAGTTTATGCAGGAAAATCTGATAAGAGAAACAAGAAACTCTACGACGCGACGTGTCCAAACCAGCCTCTACTGAAGTCAGCTTATAAAGCCGCTCCAAAAATAAAGGAAAATAAGAAAAAAGATCTTATGGACCTACTGGAACATCACCACATTCCAGGTTATTATGCAGCTTTTTATAATACGCTGTAAAATGTCAAAAATAAAAGTTTTATTATGACAAATGTTTTTTTTCCGACTGTAATAATCATATCGAATCGAAATTTTATTTTCAACAATAGTGTCACAACTCTAAATTTTGACATATTTTTGCAAAATAAACAACAAGCAAATTGTTCTTGAATCATCATTGGCATATTATAATTAAGGTAAATATTCTAAGATATAAATTCAAAAAAAATATATAAAATTTCACTTAAACTATAAAGGAAAAAAAAAATAAAGTTCGTAATTTTTTTAAAATCGTTTTTCTCAAATCTATATATTTTGAGTTATGACACTTTTTTAGCGGGTGTGCGATATTATTGGTTGGATATCATTTTATGAAAACTTACGGGTACTGTAGAGCGTCTTTTGATTTTTGTTGGGGTTGATCAATTTTCGGAAGTATTGGCTCCATACTAAATAAAAAAAATCAATAAGAACAAAGTTTACATGTTATCGAAACGAATTTTTACACTCTTTAATTCCATAAAAGGATATGTTTCAAACGTAATGTAGCACATCAAAATATTTGTTTCACAAAAAAATTGATTTGCTTTTCCGAAGTTTTTTTTTTAAATTTGACTTTCAATTTATAAAAAAATTAAACTATCCAGTTCCAAATACTTACACGGGAATAATAATCTCTTGCTCCATCGGAATTTCCTGCTCTGGCTCTTTCTCTCGGCGTTTTTTAGCTTCGTCTACAGTACTACAATAAACAGGTGATTAGGTTACCATTATACAGAGTGTTTCAGAACTATGAGATCAAACTTCTAGGGGTTGTTCAGTGCAACAGTAGAATCCATTTGAGTATAGGAACCCATGTCCGGAAATGTGTCACTACGGCCCTAAGACGCGTTTAAATTTAGAAAAAATATTAATTACCTAAATAGGATCTTATGCATTTATTTTTATCTTTTGTATATGATACCATCACAACAATTGTTCAAAATGTCTTCCTCCAACCTCAATAAACCGATTTAAACGCCGCGCATGATTTCGGCGGACTACACTAAAAATTTGATCCTCGTTTTGAATGATTTCAAATGCTGCTGTTATTCGTCCAATTAAGTCTAGCTCTGATTCTTCTGAAGTTTCGTAGACTAAAGACTTTACATGTCCCCACAAGAAAAAATCGAGGGACGTTAAATCGGGTGACCTAGGGGGCCAAGAAACTGCTCCACCTTTGGCAATCTAACGCAACGGTGCCCAAACCGCTGAGCCAAATACTCGCGTACGTGTACAGCAAAGTGAGCCGGCGCTCCATCATGCTGAAATCACATTTGCTGTCTAACGTTTAGTGGAACATTTTCAAGGTGTTTTGGGAGAACTTCCTCCAAAAAACGCAGATAAATAGGTCCTGTTAACCGTTCCGGTAGAAGGTATGGCCCAATTAAATAATCATCAACAATGTCTGCCCATACGTTGACAGACCAACGATTCTGATGTCTTCTTGGAAAAATTGCATAAGGATTTTCTTCGTCCATGGTTGGACATGGCTATTTCTACTATTAAAAATACCGTCTCTTGTGAAAGAGGCTTCATCGGTCTACAAAACATATCGTAAAAAATTTGGTTATGCAATGATGTAATCCAGAAGCCATCGACAAAATTGAACTCTAGAATGATAATCGGCTGCAGTCATACCTTGAACTTTCTGGTTAGTGGTAAGGATGGAGTTGTTGCTCGTGTAGTACCCGTCAGACAGAAGCGTTACTCGTATTCATATTCTTAGCGACGTCACGTGTGCTATTTGATGGTTCATCGGCAACTCGCTGAAGCATCTCTTCTTCAAATTCGACGGTTCTTACGGTTGGAGCAACACCAGTATCATGCATCTTGGTCTTAAACATGCCTGTCTCAGCGAGCCGCCGATGAACCGCAATAAACTTTTTGTATCCAGGATGGCAGGATGCTATCGTTCGGGATAACGTTCATGATACAACTGCGATGCTGCTCGTGCATTGCAGTTTGTTGCTCCGTATGCCAATTGAATATCCGCCAATTCTTAATTGTAAAGTTTTCTATTAGCAATAAATGTTTAAAAATTATAAGCTATAAAATTTTTAAACATGACATTGAGAATTGACATTGATAAGCGTTGATTTTAAACAATCGTTGTTATGGCATCATGTACAAAAGGTAAAAATAAATGCAGCAGATTCTATTTAGGTAATTAATGTTTTTTATAAATTTTAACGCGTCTTAGGGGCGTAGTGGCGTAGTGATGCATTTCCGGTCATGGGTTCCTATACTCAAATGGATTCTTCTGTTGCACTGAACAACCCCCAGAAGTTTGATTCCATAGTTCTGAAACACCCTGTAGAGAAATACAAGATGACAATTTGAACACTTACAATGGTTATATCTGAGGAAGAAAACAAAATCGCTAAAACCAATTTAATAATTATCCACCTGCTCTATATGGACAATCTAAAACTCTTGGAAGACACTAAACATCAACTAGCAATTACTAGGAATTGTAGATAAGTTCTCTATTGATATCTTGCATTTCGAGATGGATAAGTGTCGAACAGGAAATATCCAACATGATTGAATCGATACAAGCAGAAGAGATCTACAGGTATTTGGGAATAAAGCAGGCACAAAAAATAGACTAACGGATAATTAAAAGACATTAAATGCGTTAATATACAAGGTGTCAATTTAAAAACTTTCAATGCAAATATCTCTGAAATTAAAAAAAGTTAAAAAAGCGCAATTTGATACAAATGTTATACAGGTAGGGGAAACTAGAACCATATTTTGGTTATAGGGTAAGTCACCCCTTGAGTCTGATGCAACCCAACCCCAAAATATTAAATGACACACTTTTTGTGATTAAATTAATTATTAATTAAAGCGAAATGTTCACTTGCACAAAGCTTTTTCCTACACTTTTCAATAAAAAGCTCTGTTTTTATGAAGTGTTATTTTACTTAATTAAATGCTCAAAACGCCTTCCATAATCTATTTTCAAACTCATTTCTCACATTTTGAAACGCTTCTCTTAGAATAGATGCACGTTACCGAAGATCATTGAGTAAAACTGATCGCGTTTTAAACACAACAGTTTTTAAGTGTCCCCATAGAAAAAAGTCGAGGTGTGTTAGATTTGGTGAACTCGCCGTCCATTCCATCGGACCTCTTTTCCTAATCTTTTATCTATAAATCTTCGATTAGGTTCCTACCCCCATAAATGAGGGGGTCAGAAGCCAAGGGTTCCAAGTAACAAGTTAAGACTTTTGAGAATGTTTGATTGAAAGTTTTAGGTCATTAAAAAATATTCGGTGATATTTTATATTTCTGTTTTTATTAAATATTGTAATTTTAATGTTTTAAAATGCATTTCATAAATTCTAGACATCAATTTTTGGTTTATGTAAGGCATTTTTGCGCGTTAAAACTCATAGGCCAGTCACTTAAACCCCTTTGCCTTAAAAATAAAATACATAACAATTTACCAAAATAAAAAAATGTTTATTCTAATAAAGAAATTAACATGAACTCATTTTAACTCTTCCTGGGTGACATTAATTTGTTGTTGTTGAAGCCTTGAGGTTTTTCCTTCATATAACAGATCCTTGTAAAATTTATGATGGACGGACGGAACAAAAGGTAGTAGCTGCAAGAGATTCTGATACTTGGCCAGTTTGATTTTTGGTGGGGTAACATGCAAATTTGGCAATGCTACAGTGGTTGGCTGATTCCTTGGGCGTCCAGTAGTATTTTTTAAATTTTAGGTCCATTATATTAAATGCGATTTCTTGGTTGTAGACTTCTTTATAAAACATCTTGTAAGATTCGGCTTTTTCAAAATGCAACCATTGCATCTTACTAAGGCCTCCAATATTTGGTTTCATGTAGCTATCCATTGGAGATATTGACTTAAAGCCCTGAGGCTGCATTTTAACCACAATAAATTTGCGACTAACACTTCCCACAAAATGGATCCAATCATCAGGAGTAAATATGTTCGTAAGCTTCCTTTTTCATTTTTCTATAAGGGCAAAATCCTGGTCGCACTCCATGAACGAACGGCCCGAGACAAGAAATTGACGATCTACGCTTTTGATGTGGGTATGTTGCACAATATAGGTCCAGAATTTCACTACATTTTTATTTTTATTTTGTCCGCCGCAGTTGTCACTGAAAGCGTCTATATGAGTAATAGTTGGTGGCAGACATTCAATATATTTGATTAGACATGATAAAATCTCATGAGACTCTTTCGTTGCCATTCCCTCATGCCACATGTACATGTTGCCAGTACCAGTAGCTAGATCATGTATTCCAAGGTTGTATGTCCAAAGTTGACATAAATAGTACACTTTGCTGCATGTAACAAATGGAGTGGGTAGAGTTTTTTGCAGGTCAAAACATATGGCACGACGAGTTTGGGGGGATTCTTTAGCTAAGGTAGTGTCCTGATTCTTCAAGAATTTAACAGAAGACACTTTCCTTAAATGAATCTCGTGGTCGCGGAGTAAGGCTCTCTTTTCTTTAGAATCTGGATCTATGGCATCCATTTTGATTTTTAAAATATCGCAGGTTGAGCAAGTGTCGGTGTAAGGCCGGTGAAAACTAAGGTTGAACTGAGTGTTAAAAATATCACGGTATTTGCTGATTTTTATAGGATCTGTTCGTCGTTGTGAACAAAAGTCTTTATATAAACTGTACACTTTTGAAATATTTAATTCTGGAGATAGATATTTACGGTTTGGGTTATCCTTTCTTGGATAATGGCTAATAAATTAGGAAAGGAATTTATATGCTCTTTCACTAAATTGATAGTGTCCTCGCTTAGTTTATTTCCAAAAGTATGACGACCTCTTTGATCTGTATGGGCGATTCCCCTTTCTTTATGTTTACTGACAGCCTTATAGAACCTCTTCTGAGAAATATCCAACGTACACAAAAAAAACTGCTTACAAACGCGATAATTTTTTAACGTTATGATTGTGCTGCTGACGTTTTTTTGAGAAACTGCAAGTCGATTGGGTCGTTTAGGAATATGCTTAAAAACACATGAAACAATGAATGAAGTTTGCAAGTCCCAAGCATTTTGTTTCTTTCCGAGATCCCAGAAATCTGAAAATATAGACATGCGCACTTCTTCGGTAAGATGTTCATTACATTTGTATCTACAAATGTGATTGTACGGTTTAACTGATTTTCTGCTTCATGAACTTCACCCCACCGTCCAACGTACCTTTGGCCAGAGTTACGCTTTAGTTTTGCTTCGGATCGCTTCCACTGTGCTATTTTTCGTGTTCGTTGGATGTACTTGCTTGAGGTTCTCTTTCTGCTATGCTAAGCTCTGAATCTAAAGAAGACTGTGAACTATTTTGATTTGGGACGTAGTCCATATCAACATCGGAATTATCACTAAACGGATCTAAATTTTTTTTTAAAATAACGTCAAGGAAAACATATTTCAACAAAAAATATATAGCACGTTGAGAAC
Organism: Anthonomus grandis grandis; assembly: GCF_022605725.1. Taxonomy (NCBI): domain Eukaryota; kingdom Metazoa; phylum Arthropoda; class Insecta; order Coleoptera; family Curculionidae; genus Anthonomus; species Anthonomus grandis. Next base: position 47,378,218 of record NC_065548.1, read on the forward strand.
CTACCATTTTGGTCTTTATCAGAAGTAACCATTTAGATTTTAAAAAAACTTCAAAACAACTTAAAAACTGTAAAAACTTGCAAAACTTAACCTTTTCCACTTCGCGCGTAATCTACTAAATGACTGAGCTTGAGTGGCAAAGGGGTTCAAGCGCACTTAGTTCCCTATGCCAATTAACAATACGGGCGACTGAATCTGCTGATTTTCTCAACAGTTCATAGAGAGCAGCACTAGTATTGAAACGCACTTAGTTCTCTTTGCCATGATATAAAATAATGTTTCACCATTCCGTTTTTACACTTTACCTCTTGGCTTCTGACCCCCTCAAATATCCAACTGACTTTCTATTTCTTCCAAAATTTTAGGTTGAATGGGGGTTTACAACATTTCTAAGTAAGTTTCGCCATTAAAGTTACCATTAATAAATAGAGGCCCGACAATAATATCACCCAATATTTTTATATTATTTTATATCACCTATTTATTTTTTCTGGATATTGTGTGTGTCCTTCCCTGAGAACATCCGGATAGTTGTGTTTATTTACAGAACCATTTAAAAAAATCGTGCATTCGTCTTCAAGACAAATATTTTTTAGCAACTAGCAAAATTCTATTTTTCGGTCAGGGTCGTGTCTTCATGCAATTCCTGAAGAGTTTGCATTTTGTATGGATAGAACTGACTTAATTTAAGTACCTGACCTATAGATTCATGACAAATTCCTGTTATCGCTGAAGCTTGGCGTAAAAACAATGTAAGGTTCGTAGCAAAATGTCATAATACTTCTACTTGTGCCGTTTTATCGTGTACTCTACACTGAACTCTTTTTTTATTTTCCACCAATCCTGTTCCTTCAAATTTGAGAATTACTTGCCTTACGTAAGAATGACTTACATTTTTTCCAAGATTTCTTTCGTTAAATAATGCACCAGTCCTGAAAGCATAACGATTTTGTAAAGCATAACTATAAATTATTTCAATTCTTTCACCCATACTTTTGGTGTGAAGTATTTGGGTGAGTCGGTGAATAGTGACAAGACAATATACAATGTAAAGTATTTTTTTAAACTAGGTCCAAACATCTACTTTATGGTTCGACCTAAAACTTGTGTATATTAACTTATGTTAGAATTAATAGCAATGGTAATTTTAGCTTTTTTATAATAGACTGAATTTATTGTAACTTGTAGACAAGAGAAAAATACAAAGAGATTAAGCTGCTCTCACTACACAGTCTACTAGTAAACTGCTTTCTTCCGCTGCGTCGCCTGGCGGTATACACGAAATGTTCGTTCGGACTACAGTGGTCTCACCCAACCCAAGAAATAAATGTCAAAAATATATATAAGTGTTATTAAACAACTTGCATTATTAGAATATTGAAAGACTAATTACTAAGCAACAACTTTGAGTTCAACATGTGCACAGGAACAAGGGAGGTGTTTTGTTTACGAACATATTCATATCCAAAAAATCACAATCGATTCCAATTTCAAAGACAATATGCGATCATAATTTAGTTTTTTCTATTTTTGAATATGAGAACGTTAGAAATCAAGAACTACATATAATGTTTCGAGATTACAATAATTTAAACTACAACAATTTTATCACGGATGGATTAGCCATTCTATGGGAACGTATTTATTATTTAAGAAATATAGACGATAAAATCGATTTTTTCAATAAAAACATAACCATGCTCTCTTAGACAAGCATACTTGTTAAAACTAAAATAAGGAAAAATAAGCCATTCTGCCCATGGATCACCGACAATATTTTAAACTTTTAATAAAATTAAGAGCACGGTCTCTTAAACGTACTCACGTCAAAACACGGTCTCTCGCATAAAAAATTTCAAAAATTAAAATCAAACCCAGATCTGCAATATTATCGACAATTAAGAAATTATACAAAACACGCAATAATTCGTGAAAAAAACACATTTTTCAATCAAATAATTAACAAAAAAGGCAAAGAATTTTGGACCGTTGCTGAAAAACTTAAGTTATCGAAAAAAAAAACATATGCTGACCTCCCAATTGATTTATCCCGATGACATTCAAAACTACTTTCAGAGTGTTAGCAGTTTACCAGATACAACCAACCAAGGCATCATCGAATATTATAAAAATAATAATTTTAACAACGAACAGTTGTCACAGCGCAAAAGGAATAGACCAGTTGTCGATTAAAGATATAAAATTATGTCTGCCGTTTTGCTTAAATCCATTGGTCAATATTATTAACGACTGCATTTTACAACAAAAATATCCATCAATATGGAAAAAGGCAATCATAAAGCGTATAGCTAAGATAGTAGAGCCAAAGAAAAATTCAGATTTAAGACCAATAAGTATACTGCCAGCTATATCTAAGGTCATTGAGAAACATATTTATAATCAGATATTCAGTTTTGCCGAATCTTTTAATATAATTCCGGTTTGCCAATCTGGATTTAGGATAAATTTTAGCACTTCGACGGCTTTAGTAAACATATTAAATGACATATGAATTAACGAGGAACAAAATCGTCCTACTTGTATGGCATTACTGGACTTTAGTAAAGCCTTCGATACCATAAATCACGAATTATTATTAGCAAAATTACAGTTTTTTGGTGTGTCACTTGAGGGTATCAATTTTTTAAAGGATTATTTACATAATCGACAGAGTTGTGTGGTCGTTTAATCAGGTTTTTGAAAACAAAGTCTCCACATTTATGCCCTGTAATCGAGGAGTACCCCAGGGGTCGATACACTCACCCCTGCTTTTTTCAATATATGTGTCAGATATGCAGGAAACAATAAAGTACTCGAGATTACAACAATATGCTGATGACTCCCAAATATACATACCTGTGAACTGCGAAAATTTAAATACAGTGCAAGAATAACTGAATTTAGACTTATTAAACCTAAAGGCAGAGAATCATAACCTTAAGTTGAATGATACTAAATCAAAAATTCTGATAATGTCGGCAAATAATTTATTAAGGGAAAATATAAAAAATACCATTTCTATTGAAATAAATGATACACAAATCCCAATAGTAGCAGAAGCAAAAAACTTGGGTATAATTTTCGACCAATCTATGAGTTTCGAATCCCATGATAAAAACAAAATTAAAGCTGCATATCTAAGATTAAGGCAGCTTTATAAAATAAAAACATTTCTCACCCCAAAACAGAAATATCTACTTTGCGAAAATTTGGTTTTGTCTCTGTTCGATTATGGGGACGTAATTTATGGAGATTCCTTATCTGTAAGCACCAAAAAGGCTATTCAAAGAGTTCAAAATTCCTGCATAAGATTGGCATTATAACATTCCATATAGACATCACATAACACCGTATCTTAACGCTAATCAAATTCTTAATATGAATAATAGAAGACTACTGCACATGCACATGTTTGTATACCGAGTCATAAAAAGAGGATAACCGGCATATTTTTATTTATAAAAAAGTGGCAACATGGTGTGAGGTACTGTTTACTTTAGTTCCAAAAAGTTGTGAAATATCCGGAGGAAACGGCTTAGAAAATTGTGTAACTTGTGTGTATTGATGATTTGGTGTTTATAGACAACGTGTGTATAAAGGTAACTTACAAATTTTAGTAATAATTTCGAAGTTGTGTGGGCTATTGTTTATAAATAATTGCTCTCGAGGCGCAACGTTGCCGGACGGAACAATAAAATATTCCTGATAGGAAAGGTTATTTGTAGACCGCGTAGGTGATGTCGGAGAACTGTGGCGTTTGTAAAAAAAAGTTGCAGAAAATGAACAGGCTCTTTGCTGCGATGTCTGTGAAATTTGGTATCACAGAACATGTCTTAATATGACTAAAACAACCTATATGCGCTATGAAAAAAATGTAAATTCTGGATGGAAATGTGAAAAGTGTAAAGATAAAAAGCAGGATAATAAGAAAGATGAATACACGATTGCAGATATTATGTCGAAACTAAACGAAATGGATGGAAAATATAACAAGCTATTTCAAAAGTATGAGGAGCAAATAAAAATAAATAATGAGCTTAAGGAGGAAATTCAAAGTATCAAAAAACAATTAAATAATAAAGAACAGCAAGAGTTAAATAATAATGTTATCATTCAAGGAATACCGTATAAGGAAAATAAGAAACTAGAGGAAATTGTCGACAAATTAGCATCGGCATTAAATGTCCCACAAGTTCCCAACAGTATAAATAAAATTTATAGGTTGAGTTTTTCAAAAGACAACAAATCATCACCAATAAGAGTTAGTTTTAGAACAGGAGAAGATAAGAAAAAGTGGATGACAGCTAAGAAAACAAAAACATTAACAACACATGATTTAGAACGATATACTGATAAACGCGAAACAATTTACATAAACCATGATTTGACCAAATTTAATCTGGATGTTTTTAAAAGTGCTAAACGATTTAAACAAGAAAACAACTACAAGTACTTATGGATTAATTATGGGAAAATTATGCTGCGTAAAGATGATAATACTAAGGTTGAACTATTGCAGGACTCCAACGACTTAAAAAAACTAATTATACCTCAAAATAAACTTAACATAATTTATTATAATATCTAAAGTCTCCGAAATAAGTTTGATGAATTCCAAGCCAGCATAAAAAGTATATCAAGCGATATCATTGTTCTTGTAGAAACATGGTTATATCCAAATGAAACACATTTTTATAATATCGATGGATATCAGGCAGTTCCTTCCTGCAGGGACTCTAGGGGCGGGGGCGCGAGCATTTACATTAAGAATACAGTGCATTTTAACAAAATAGACTGCAGTGATCAAACAGAACCCTATAACTGGGTGTGTATAGAACTAGATAAACTTAAACTGAGTGCAATCTATAGACCTCCATGGTATTCACCAAATGAGTTCCTAGATAAGCTGGAATCTGTGATAAGTAAATATAGGTCTAATCATATTATTTTAGGTGACTTTAATATTAATCTTTTAGATCAAGACTCTATAATTACTAAAGACTATAAAAATATGGTTGCATTAAATAGTTTTTGTTTTGTCAATGGGATTAGTCCTGCCAGCGCCACTCGAATCTCACAAAGTAGAACAATAATAGATCATGTGATTTGTACTACTAACAAAAAAAATGAATGTGATATTAGTGTAGAAGATACTTCTTTATCTGATCATAGAAAAATTTGTTTAGAAATAAGCGCAAATATAAGGAAATTTAAGCCTGGAATATTTGTTCAACGTCCCGTACTAAATATACAAAAATTTAAACAAAAACTCCAAGATAAGCTAATAGAAGAAAATATAGATTCATTTCAAAATTTAATTAACGTAATTAGCAATTGTAAAATAAAATCAACAATTAATAAAAAAATTAAATGTCGACAAAACAATGATTGGATAACACCAGACTTATTAATTTTAATTAAAGAAAAAGAATTGGCGTATAAGAAATATAAAAAAGCTCCAGAAAATAATAACTTCAAATTAAATTTTACAAGGTTAAAAAATTCACTAAATAATAAAATAAAATCATTAAAAAAAGCGTACTTTAAAAACAAATGGGCCCAAGCAGCACAAAATACAAGAAAACAGTGGGATACAATAAATCTGTTTTTAAATAATAATTCTACTAAAAGCAATATAAACCAAATCGAAATTAATGGTCTATTAGAAAATGATGATAAAAAAATTGCAGACAGTTTGAACAAATATTTTACGGAGGTAGGTGCGACCATAATCGAGGACATGCGGACTGATACAAAAAATATATTAAAACAAGATTTTAAGGAGATTAAATGTGATAATAGTATATTTTTTGAGCCGACAGACAGTAATGAAATAAACAACATAATATTAAGCCTAAAACGAAATGCGGCTCAGGGCCATGATAAAATTACAATACTTGATCTAACTAATATAAAAGAGTACATATTAAATATACTAGTCATACTTATAAATAATGCATTCAACATAGGCGAATTTCCTCCTGACCTCAAAATATCTAAAGTATGTCCAATTCATAAATCTGGTCCTAAAACCCAATTAAATAACTACAGGCCTATATCTATAATAAGTGTCTTTTCAAAAATTATCGAAACAGTGATTAAGAGGCGGATGATGTCATTTATATAAAAATATATCTCATACGATTTATACCAATATGGGTTTCTTAAAAACAGCAGCACTTTAAGTGCTACTATAAATCTCCTTAACTATGTGTCAGCTAATTTAGATCAAGGCAAAATTGTCATAGCAGTTTTTGTCGATTTAAGAAAGGCATTTGACGTAGTTAATCATGACATATTATTAAACAAGCTGGAAGAAATGGGTTTTCGGGGATCTGCACTGTCTTTGATTGGGTCATACTTACTTAATAGAAGACAATATGTACATGTAAATAATAAAGAAAGTAATATCTTAACATTTAACTGTGGTGTCCCTCAGGGGTCCGTGTTGGGACCATTACTGTACTCACTGTATGTTCTGAGTTTACGGGTAGCAGGGTTAGACGCCCAATATTATACATTTGCTGACGATACTGTATTATTGTATTCGGATAATGATTGTGATAGATTGGTTAATAGGGTAAATGATGATCTAACTAAATATAGTCAATGGTTACTACAAAATAATCTTAAAATAAATTTGGACAAAACCAAATATATCCTATTTAAACAGAAAAATAAGACAATAAATCAAGTTAGAATATGTCTAAATGGTGCGACTTTAGAAAATGTAAATAATATAAAATATTTGGGACTTACTTAAAAAGTAAGATAATTCCCTTTACAGGAGCATTTTATAAATGTAAGCACTTCTTAAGTAACGCAGCTAAATATAAAATATATAATGCTTACTTTCTTTCAAACTTGCGGTACCTAATTCCAGTGTGGGGAACCTGTTGTAAGTACAATTTTCAAAGAGTTGAAATTTTGCAGAGTAAAGTACTCAAGATTTTATTTAATCTTGATTATTTTATGCGTGCGGGGGACATATTTGAATTATTGAAAATCCACTCAATTAGTCACATACTTAAAATAGAACAAGCAAAATTAATATTTAAAATAAATAATAAGCTACAAAAATCAAATTACACTATTGTTTATTCTAGTGAAATACATGCACATAATCTAAGAAACAACAATATTCGACTAAGTAGTGCTAGAACAAACATTGCCCTTAGAAACCCAATCAACGCAGCGACACAAACCTATAATGATCTGTCTTATGAAATAAAACATGAAGTTTCTTATTATAAATTTATTAGAATGGTTAAGCAATCCTTACACTATTAACAAAGTTGCTAATATGTAATTCTATGGCCACATTGTTTCAATAACATATTTCTTTTAAATGTAACTTCGGTACCAATGCTAATATAAGCATTGCTTAGAAGTTTATTCATATATTGGACTTGTGTGTTTATTAAGTTTATGAAATAGGCAATATTATAAATATGTATTAAGAAGAAAAAAAATGTAAAAAAATCAATTTTGTAACCAGATAATTGCTTTAATATATGAAGTGTTTAAAAAAAAAAAATTTAAGACACCAGCTTCAAGAATTTGTCCATTCTCATGCAACTCGAAATAACGATTTTATTGTACCTATCCACAGATCAGCAGCTTTTAGGCGTTTTTTTTAAATTTGTTGCTGTTCAGATATGGAACAGTCTCTCTCAAGGAATTACCTCTCCAAAACTTTTTTAAACAAGTCAAATTAAAAATACTTTTGGGTTAAAATAATAATTGATTTTGTTTTTTTGTTTGTGTACTTGCAAAAAAAAAGTTTTACGTTTCTCCGACTAGTTTCGCCCGTTCATCTGCATTTCTCTGCATGCCCGTCCCCGTTCTCGCTTTCTCGCATCGGCGCTGCCTCCCTATCTAAGCTGGTATCCCCATTCCCCATTGAGGGTATATCACTTCATGAGTGTGCATCTATTTTTTTTTAATATTTTTCTTAGTGGTTTTTCTTGATTTTTTTTATGTTTTTACATTCCTATTCAAATATAGGTTCTTTTAATTTTGTCTCATAAATATTTAAAATGTATTGCCACTGGAATGTAAATAGTTGTTTAAGGTCTTTAAAAGGGTTGTCTCACTTGTACTACAGTTTACTGATGGTACAGGTAAACGGTTGTTGTAATCGAGAGACACTTCTATTTGTCATAATAAAATAAGTGAACACAAAAATGTAACTTGATTGTAAAACTGACAAATAAAATCTTTTTGTATTTGTATTTGTATTCATCGATTTTCTGTTGTCAAGTTTACACGCATTCTCAAGAGGAAATTTTCAGCTTTATATCAACACATATAATAATGTTAATTTAACTTATTGACGTTAGATTTTGGATTAAAAATAAAAAGCAAAAATAAATATATATTATTCTAAGCGCAAACATAACATCTTCAAAGCAAAAAAATATTAACTTTTTTATTCCTAAAACCGCTTCTAAAAAAATTTGAAATGGCAACACCGCAAGGAAAAGCTGATGTCATCTTTATAAAGGGACTTGTGTTTACATTCGGCATTTGTGAAGTTCTGTGTTTTTTCTTTAGTTTTTGGTTAAAAAAAGACGTATTTGAGTGTTTTTGTGAACTGTTACGATAGTAAAAACTTATTAGGAAATCTATAATAAATATAAAATATTTAATTTCCATAAAAATGCTTTTTATTAGATAAATATCTTTACTCTAATGAAGTAGGTTATAATAAACGGTAAAATTGTTTATAATTTAAACCATAATCTGTAATAATAAATATTTTTTGACGATGTCACTGGTAAAGATTACTTGGGTCGGTGGAATCAACAATGCGATCGATGGGTCGATTAAGATAGCTCCCCCCCCAGTAGCCATAACTATATGAAAACTAGACTCGAATTTGGCACTAATTTTGCACCATTAGTTTCAAATTTTGCACCGCTATAGGTGAAAAGATATGACGAATTTTTATGAGGGGGGGCTAACTTTATGGTAGCCCCCCCACAAAAAAAAAAATCATTCTTTTACTATGTCATTTTATTCTCTGAATTTTGCACTATTTTGCACCACTATTTTCGAATTTTGCACCGCTACCAGTAATGAGTTACATAGCTCTAAAGAGTCTCTCTCAGCCCCCCCCACCCACAACAATTTTTGGCTATGTCATTTTATTCTACGAATTTTGCACCACTATTTTCGAATTATGCACCGCTTCCAGCAAGGACGACATAGCTCTAAAAAATCTCTATTTAAAACCCGTCCAAATTGAGCGCCAACGCACACGTATAATGTTTCTTTGATGTCCGTCAAAATACCGATATTGAGCTTGGCGCTCAGGCCATTCGGGGAAGCGATGCATGCGGCGAGCTTCAACCACGAAATCACCATTCACATTTGCATACGCATGGGTATGCGAAGCTACTCACCGCATGTGTGCTCAAGTCTAAATTCGTCTTAACATTGGTATTTTTACTTTAGCAACACTGGTATTTATAGACGCGTCTGAGATCGCGGGGGTTTGTTTGCATCTTCAAGGCAGCTAAAGTGTTTAGTGTTAAGAAAGACCTCGATTCTATACCGATAGTCACAGTGACAGTATTTTTTTAAAAACTTTTAAGTGAAAACAGTGTGTTTAGATACTTTAACTATGGTAAGTATACTAGATAATATAACTAGTATACTAGATAAATATAACTAGCTCCCAAATCCCTTTAGTTACGAATATGTATTTATTTCACAATGGTTTTATAACTGCGAACTGAAATAGTATATTCTATAACAAGTGTGGAATTCCCTCGCCTTACGGCTCGCGTAACAAAGCTTACTTCTACTCGTTTCAGAGCTATGTAGTCCTTGCTGGTAGCGGTGCATAATTCGAAAATAGTGGTGCAAAATTCGTAGTATAAAATGACATAGTAAAAAGCCCAAAAATTTTTGTGGGGGGGGGGGCTGAGAGAGACTCTTTAGAGCTATGTAGCTCCTTACTGGTAGCGGTGCAAAATTCGAAAATAGTGGTGCAAACTAGTGCAAAATTCAGAGAATAAAATGACATAGTAAAAGAATGATTTTTTTTTGTTTAACGTTGAACGTTGACTTGTTTATAAAGTATCTTATGAAAAAAAAATTCTTCATATTCTATTATAAATTCTTTTTATTGTATGATATTATAAAGTGTGTTGTTTTTTGCCATTTCTACATAAGCATGAAGAGTAGTAAAGTGTGCATCTATTCCAAGGTAAGGCTTTCAGAATGCTAGAAATAAGTTTAAACAATTTTATTACTTTTGTTTAGCCCAAAATGGAAAGCATTTTGAGTATCTATTTAAATAAAATAGGCACTTTATAAAACAGAGTATATTTTATTTAAATTATACCTTTTTTTGACCCTATATAAAATTCAGCAAAAATTATTATGCAGCTGAATACTACTGCAAAAGACCTTTAATTTAAGGTATCACAAAAGGGGTGGTGCCATTTAAAATTTTTGAGTTGGCGTGCATCGGGCTCAAGGAATGACTCACCCTTTAATCAAAATATGGTAATTGTAGCTTCCCCTACCTATTTAACATTTGTACCAAGTTGTGCTTTACTAACTTTTTTAGTTTCAGAGATATACACCCTGTATATCTTACTTGCATTACCCCAAAAAGGGATGACATAAAGCGCCCCTCACACGATCAGTATTACTGACAGTATTTCAAAATCCTGTCAGTAATACTGATCGTGTGAGGGCAAATACTGATAGACTGTCAGTCGTGAATGAATGACTGATGTGATTTTCGGGATCCTGAAAATCACGTCAGTCATTGGGGGCGGAGCTAAAATATTGATGAAAATACTGACCGTGTGAGGGCGAGACTGTCGATCATTCCAACAGTCGTCAGTCTGAATTGCATCCTGCACCGTGCAGAGACAGAGGCAGAGATAAGTTGAGTACCGTGCACAATGGAAGAAACTCAGGAAACGACCGCTCTGAGCTCGATAGCTTCACCTGATTTGTTTGAAGCAGAAGAAAAAGGAAAAAAATATATTTTAACGCAATTTATAGACCTATATTATAGGTCTATGCCCGAATTGTGGAATTCAAGTATATCTGAATATTGTGACAGAAATAAGAAAAGAAGAGGATATGAAGCTCTGCCGTAGCCGATCGATAGTTCTAGCCTGGACACTTATCCCCGCTTCCATCGATACCTCACAACAGAAGCCGAAATCATGCGAGGCGACGACCGCATCGCCACAGCATAAAGAAACCAGCAGTCGCACTTCAATAAAAATACATTGGCTTGAATAGGCGAGTTCGGTGCATGTGTACTAACGCAGGCGCGGCATATTTGCTTATAGTAGGGATGCCGCGGACACTCGCTACGGTTCACGCGGCTTTTGCCTTGGCTAGAGCCGGACTTAAACATTTTTTTAGATATTATTATCTTGTAAAATAAAAATAGCTACATAGTACAAATATTGATTTTTTAATATTAATAAAGTTCATACATTAACAAAATATTTAAACACAAATAAACATCGCATTTCTACATCTAACAACGACGATATAGAAGAATACGTGCAGGAAGTTAATTAGGTATGTACCATAAATTTAAGAGACCATTCTTTGAGTAATTTTAAAACAAAAAGTTCATATAAACATATGTCCAGAAATTCTTCGTTCTCAATATACAGGGTGTTAAAATTTAACAACAACTAAAATATACGCCACTGACTTTTGTGCAATTTTTAGTATGTTCTGTGGATTATACAAATAAAACTTTTTTGTCTCTTGAATTTTTATCGTATCTTGCTTAGTTAATAATAAATTCCAAAAGAAACTTTTCCCCAAATTCCTTGTGTGATCCAGGGATATGCAATTAAGTGGACTTTTTTTTTCTCGAAAAATAAGCGAGATACGAAAAAGTTGTATTTGTATTTGAGTAAATCAAATAACATATTAAAAATGGCACAAAATTGAGGTGCCCCAATTTTTTTGCCACAAATATTTCTTCAGGTCCCGTTCGAGATTACACTGAACCTAATAAATTTAATCATGTTAGGGGTAAATTAGCTCCTTAATGTTATAAATAACACCGCCAGAGAACTTGCGGACCTATGTTCATATGAACTTTTTGTCTTAAAATTACTCAAACAATCGCCTGTTAAATTATTTATGGTACATACTTAATTAATACCCTGTATAGTAACGCATTTAGATTAATATCTGACTACATAGTAGTTTAAGGATAACTAATTATACAAATAAAGTAATATTTCAAAACAAATAGAAAGTCTTAGGCCAATAAATAAAGACAAATAGTTGGCAACAATTCAAAACAATTCTAACATCTGCGAATTTTTGTTATATTATTAAGTACCAACTAAAGTAAAAGTGTACAATTTTGCAACTCTTTTAAATATGGCAACACTGTTAAAATGGCAGAAATATAAATAATGTCCTTAAAAATCCAAAAAAAAATATTACATTGCTGCAACTTTAATTAATGCTTAATTATGTTATTTAAGCCATACAGCCAAATTTGCAGCTATTAAAAACTTTGGCAAAGTCAATTATTTTGCTTCATTAATAATTTTTGACATACCCCTCTTTTAATACAAAAGTTTTTATAAAAAACGCTACGCTTTGTAAAAACGCTATCAAAATAGTCACTAAGTACGGCGCTGAACTAGGCGATACACCTATGAACACAGTTCGATAAACAGTGAGTTCGGCATCCGGAGAACATGGCTGCGGCAATACTACCAAACTATTTTGATACTCGCTTTGAGTTTTAAAAAGAATAAAAATTCGGTATTTAAATTAGGTGGGTAAATTAACAATTTTATTTTTAACTTACATTTTACAATCTTAATTTTATTTAGAATAATGCCTACCTCTTACTGCATTCCTGTTTAAGCTCAGAAAAAATTAAAATGGATTTAAAATTTTTTTTTGGTTTTTTTTGATTATCTTCGGAATCATTAAAATTTTCGATTTTTTAAATAAGCAACAAAAATTTGGCGTAGGTACCTACCTAATTTTGTTTTCGGCATTAAGATTTTTACGAAAAAGTAATACAGCAATGCAAAAACTTTCCCATAGCAACCAAGATAACCCACAAAAGTGTCAAGAATAAGTTTTTGAAAATTTGTTTTTTTTTTCAATAATCTTCAAAATAAAATATATATATTTTTTTATATGGCATATTCTTTTACAAGTAAATAATGTGCAGCTTAAAAATACGTAATAATAAAAAAAATATATTATCTTGTAAAATGTAAAATATTAGGTCCCGCGGTATCTCCACTTAGTCGTTCCACTGTACGGCGTGCGCCACCAAATCTCGGCTTCTATTTTGACGCCACGAAACCAGTGTCACGGCTAGAACTCTCGATCGGCTACGGCTCTGCTTAAAATTTTTGTGAAGTACAAACCGAATGCGACCATTGACGATGTAAAAAAACAAATCAATACGCTAAGAAGCAATTTTAGGCGAGAGTTAAAAAAAATTAAGGATTCCAAACGGACTGGCAGTGCAACAGACGATGTGTATGAACCAAGCGCGTGGACGTTTCATTCACTTCAATTTTTATCTGACGTGGAAATACCAGATAAAGGAAAAAACTCCATGAATCGAACCAAGATAAGCTTTAACTGCTTCAAGCAACAGAAGATTGGAGCAAATCAGCAGACTGGTGACTGAACGCACTTCGACGAAATATTGTCAGTCTTCAAGACTGTCAGTAATACTGATCGTGTGAGGGGCGTTTAACGAAGCCGGGATTCTATCAAAGCATAGTACACTGATCTCTCTCCTCAGGTCCAAGTCCTTCACATATCAGTCTAACTGTTTAGTATCCAGGTAAGAGCTTCCCTACGAGGTGCTCAAATTATGTACTTTAGGTTGCCAAATCTTATGCCCAATCTGCGGCAAATAAAAAACACCCGAAAACTTCTCCAATAACTTAAGTCAGCCCAAGTACTCAAAACAATTCTCAAATAACAATTCCCAAAGTTGACAACTTTTAACAAAAATAAGGGTAAGTTCCGTAACTTAACTGGCTTCTCCGGTTGTGCCGGTTACCGTTCTATAACTATTCAATTTCTGAAATTCGGTTCGATTGTCAAACGCGGTTCCTGAAAAATTGGTTACAAATGTCAACCGAAACAAGCCATAATTTTTTTTGGTACCTTTGGTTATTCCTACATGGTGTCGTGGATTAAATTGTCGTGGTTTGATTTTTTCGTGTTTTATTCCTGCTTATGAAATTTGATCATTTAATTGTTTCATTCAATTCATTGCATTGAATACACTTGACTGCAATTCAAACCCAAGACTTGATCTTGATATAAATTTAAAAAAAAAAAGTACAAACCCTCAATTTTGGAAAAAACACTTACGCACAGAACCCATTTCTTCATCATCGCTACTACTAGAGCTTTCATCACTGCTTAGGAGCAGGAGCTCAAATATACCAACAACATTTGGATTTGCATTCATTATTGGTATTATAAATAATAATAGGTACCTATAAAACAAAAATGGAATTTATAACCTAATATCAACCAACGATAACAAAGAACAAGGACCAACAAGAAACCGGAGCGTTCCATTTCAAACCGATATTTTCAGGAACCATAAAAATACCGCTTCTAACCGACGATTCACCAAGGTTAGGTTACGGAACTTACCCTTAAACTTGGAATAATATACAGGGTGGGGACTCTAACTGAAATAAATTCCCTAGCGCTCTTATTAAGGCTATTTTAGAAAAACGCAAAAAAAGTCTACTAAGATTCTTTGCCGCCTTTAAAAATCTATAAAAAAAACCCGACCAAACCCAACCCATCCGAAAGAGTGAAACCTAACCCTACTTAATTTTTTTAAATGGGATGATGCCACTAGTGGCACTTTATTGGAAAGCTCTTTTAAAAAAGAAATTGACGTGGTTTTCTTCTTTTTAAAACAAATTAATATTTAACTTAGTTGAAAGAAAAAAATTGTTGGGAAGCATGAAATTTAAGAAAAAAATATCCTGACGTTAAATGCGTGTTTTGTTTATTTTAAGAAGGTGCTTAATCGCTATAAAATGACCTAATTACCTTGGAATTATGTACATGTCACCGTACATGATCACATTTAAGTGAATACAATTATTCAAATTTTTGTTTAATAGAAAACTGCACAAATAAACAGGTTTTTGTGAGATAAATCGAATTAGCACCCAGTATTTATTTAGGGCAAAATGCCGTACTTAGTAGAAAGTTTAAAAATCGAAATCCTAATGATGATTGAGTTTAGAAACCAGATGTACTGTGAGTAACATTTGAGGAGCAATTCAGAATTCATGGACCTGTAAGAAATATCCGTAGGTAAAAACAACCATCGGTAAACGAGCATACAAAACTGGATATTCTACTGAGTTATAAAGAATCAAGTTTTAAAAATTTTAAAGTCAACAGAGTCTTTAAAATGAAACCAGAGCTGCTAGAGAACAATCTTGATTGTAGATTAAGATCCCTTGATAAATTTGGTTGATAATGCTCAAACACTTTTAGACTGGGAGTTACTTTCAGATTAAGCCACTTTTATTGCTATTAATGTACATATGACTTATTGTTTCTTTATGGTTCTTTCCACAATAGATAGATTGGAAAGAGGAACAATCGAATATCCAGCAAGAATACCTGACCCTACTTTATTAGATTTTTACTTACCTTAAAGTTAAATATATGCTACAAGACCCAGAAATATCGAAGAACTAAAACAACGGGTCATATACGAAATTCAATTAATTACGGCAAATGTTTTAAGTGTATCTGTATATACTTTGCTAAAAAAAATTTACAAATTATACTGTTTTTATTTTGTGAACCAAAGTCTTGATAAACTTTGAAATTGCACATACAATTTGTCCCAGCCGCATGGAAACTGATATCCGTTTAAATGATATATAACTTTAGAAATTTCAGAAGCCAGATTTTTAATATTTAAATTAAAATGTAATAATTAAAATGATTTTAGCGAATATAGCCACTTATGGTTATTCCAAAAAATTAGATAATACTCACGTAATTTTGTGCTTCAATGGTGATTCGACCACATGTTGATTGGCAGCGGGTGGCAGTTCTACAATGTGTGTTTCATCCCTAATACATTTAATTATATTCATAAATATAGACGAGATATAAGTTAATTATAATTAAATAAATATTTAATACCACACCTTTCAATTGGTCTTTTAAGCGGCGATATTATGACTTTTTGAATAGATGATGAACGTTCGGTTAAAACGGATCCAGTACTGGTTGTGTCTCTACGAAGGCTGCTCAATAGGGATGATCTGAAAAAAATATTATCACATTTAATTAATTCAGTTTAAAATCAAGTAGAAATGTAAATAATTCATCAATTCGATTAAAAATAAAAATAGGAAAGATTGCTTTGGACTCTTTGTTAGAGCTGTTAAATTTGGAGAAAATTTAGTTATTTATTCGTTCGAAAAAGTACAAACTTTTACACCAGTTAAGATAAAGAAAAACGTAGTACAACTAAAATTATAATAACAACATTTATTTTCTTAGTATAATAAGATAATCCAAAATTAAAGGAAAAACTACATTAAACAAAAATTAAACTATTATACATTACTATTATGATTGCTGCTTGTGTCTATTACTATGTTAATAAATAAATGCCACGGGAGTGATGGAATTATATATGAATACTAACTTTTAAAAAATGAAATGTATTCAAATAATTCTGCACAAAACAAGATTCACTATCTAGTTAACTACGATCTTTACTACTCGAAAATTAAAAGATAAGTAAAATTAAAACTAATTATGGGAATTAATATTACTTATAAATGCTTATTTTGCGATACAATAATAATGAAATAATATATGAATAAGCAGGATTGTCCGGTCATCGGGGTTATTGGCCTGGTTGCATCACATAACTCTTCCCTCCTTAATTTCGGAAAATAAGGGCTAAAAGGCTGGTTTTTCCGACTCTCTTCTAAGGGTTGGTCCATAGGAGCGTTCTTGTAGAAGTGGTTTCTTTGGGATGAAACAGGCTTCTTTCATTTCTTCCATCCAATGTACAAAACGATTCCACATACAAGGGCTGAAGTTATGTGATGCAACCAGGAGTTATGTGAGTAACCCCGATGACCGGACAATCCTGCTTATTCATAAAATATTATTTCATTATTATTGTATCGCAAAATAAGTCCCCGGGGAGGGCCGGGGTAGAATAGCCCTCCGGTACGCTCTGCCTGTCGTAAAAGGCGACTAAAAGAGCAACCCCTTCGGTGGTAGATGTTGTCCACTTGCATCGCCCGGTTCAATACCACCACATAGGACTTAGGCGGCGTGAAGTGGTTCCATGGAACTCACGTTTCGCCGCCATGTCGATGTGTCCGGTTTCCAAAGGGAAAATGGAGAAGAAAAATAAATGCATGATGGCGCCCTCACGACCAAAATTTTCCGGAGGTAAACTCGCCTCCCATTCGGATCTCCGGGCGGAGGCTGGTCGGGGGGGTCCATCAGGCGGATCAAAAAGCCTAAAAATCAATTTCTGCAACATCAGAGGCCTAAACATCAATATTAATGCAGTACACCAACACCTGCAATCAAATAAGCCTCACATTCTGGCATTAGCAGAAACAAAGGTGAAACCTTCAACAACAAATGTTCACCTCATTTATCCTGGATACGATCTACACACCCAATTTCGACTAAACTTTGGATTGGCAGTATTTGTCAAGAACGATTTGAGTTGCCAGCGGGAGGAAACGCTTGAACCTGCGTACTTCGACGTCATGTGGTTCAAAATAATAGCCAGTGGAGCCACGAAATTTATCTGCTGTATCTACAGACCACCAAGCGACACCCAATATAGACGGCTCTTTTTGAACCTGGTTGATTGCATTAACCAACTGCAAATTGACTACCCAAGCGCAAAAATCATCGTCATGGGTGATTTTAACGTTCATAATATCAACTGGCTGCGCTTCTGCAAGAAGAACGACGATGAAGGACGAGAAGCTGAGCTATTTGCCACCATATGCGGGGTTACGCAGCTTGTGGAGGAACCTACCAGAATCCCCGATCGAGACGGCGAGTTCGCGAGTCTCCTAGATCTGGTCTTGGCTTCAGACCCTGACTCGTACACTGTATCAGTACATGCCCCCCTAGGAACATCGGACCACAAATTGATAACAGTCTCTTGCCAGTTGGATGTTAAAACGCAGGATCCTCCGATGCCGCGGAAGGTATGGCACTATAAATCAGCAGAGTGGAACCATCTTAAGGAATTTTATCGCTCATTCCCTTGGAAAGGAATCTGATTTAGAACCAATAAGATCTCAGAATGTGCAAACCAAATTACAGAGACGATCTTGGCAGGAATGGAAGCTTATATCCCTTTTTCTACTAAATGCAGATCAAACAACAAGCAATGGTTCAACCTTGTTGCAGGATTAATTACGCTTTAGACGGGATCTGGAGAATCCTAACTTTTATTCATTTGGTTAAAATATTTAAAAATGACTTTGTTCTAAATTTTTCTTTCAAAACTGAGACACCCACCATAATTACAATTGCCTTCGACTCTTAATGGAATTCGCCAATATTTTTCATTAAACCACTATCAATATTATCACCATTTTAATTCTTTGTTATTGTTTACAATATGCTGTGCATGGAGAAGATTTCACGGCAATTGAATTGGTCAACCGGTTTACTAAAGCGGACGCCAGTGGCGCCGCGTGTCGAATTATTACGATTTGGCCCGTAATTGTACTTTCCACTAGGCACTCTATGGTTTGCTTATTAGTGACCTATGTATGGGTTTTGGTTGGGCCCATAGCGGCTAAACCCATAAAGTAACGAGTGAAGTTCCTCAATCTCCGGTCTTGCGCCCAGACGTCTTTTGGACTACTACTTAAGCAGTTCCGCGACGCATCTGGGGGTCTGTCCAGCTCCTGCGTCCGTCAAGAGTGAACCGTGCTGCCCGCTGTGACGGAGAGAGGTTTGAAATAAATCTATTATCATCTCTCTCCGCCAGCACCTTTTTTGTTAAAATAACATCTAAAACTAAAATGCATTAGTGTTTCTTCAGTTTCAACGAAATATTTTTGAAGCAGGATGGGTTTTAGTAGTTTGATGCCTATCGAAACTTCGGCTCCTTAAATATGACAGTGTAAACCGCCAGCCGTGACCCAGCAGTGATGAGGATTTCGCCCTGAAGCCTGAAAAATAATTTCGCCGCCCTTAGCCCCGTCAACACACATCATGCCGTAAGCCCTATGTGGTGAAAAATTGCCCATCGCGGGCTCTCGCCCCCGAAAGAAGAACACCATGGAACTTGACCCGTAAGCACATTCTTTTAATCTTAACCATATTCTTCTTTTGATTTTTTTTGTATGATTTAACATGAATTTATTATCACTTTCTCATTTTAATATTTAAAACTTAACTAACTATATTTATGGTATAATTATCTAAATTAAAACAATTCAATGTTACGCCTTATTATGTAATGCTTCCGAAGTGATCACTGACGAATTCAGGTATCTACCTTTGGGTTATAAACTTGTATATATATATATATCTTTTATTTATTTTTGTTTACCTTTTTAAGACCATCTTGTATATTTACTTATATTTACTTACCATGTAGATTTAACTCCTTGTTTCTGATAAATTAAGCTATTGAGTATGAAGACTTTAATAAACACCCTATTTAAATTAAATTAAGGTGTTTTACTACTGAGTGAGTGAGTGTGACTGAGGCAACTGACCATACAGAGAACCCACGAAGCCGGCCTGATAGGTTCTTTTTTTTTTTGTTCCATCTTTTAAATTTAACAGGGTTTCTAGAACCTATCAGATCTAGGAAGATGTTCTTGTTGTTTAGAACTCTTAAACCAAGACTGTCGAACAAACTCAACTCCCTAGAAATAGCCCCTGTAAACCAGATAGTCTTGCCGGGATAATATTTATAACATAACAATGCAAAAAGGCAGTTAACACTAAAAATGCAACATATCGCAAATGGCGTCAACATCCTTTCATCGAAAATCGGAGGAACTTTTTAGCCTCCAGAAATAGCTGCAAGCGAATTATTGATGAATGCAAAGAGAGTCACAACAACAGGATCAAAAACAAATTGCTAAACTGCCCAAATGGAACAAGATCTTTCTGGTCGGTATCGAAAGCCGATAGTCAAGGATTTGCTAAGTCGGCCTTGCCACCCCTAACAGCAGATGATGGTTCTATCGCGGTAACAGCAAGGGAAAAAGCCAACTTACTGGGTGAACTCTTCGCGTCCAATTCTACTCTGCACTCGCAAGGCAAAACACCGCCATATTTGCCAAGGGTGAATTCATCGATGGGAGGAATTTCGTTTCCCCAACGAATTATAAATAAAATTCTAAAAAGCGTAGACACCAACAAAGCTTCTGGACCCGATGGAATTCCAGCCCTAATACTAAAACGTTGTGCTGACGAATTTACTCCTCCCTTATGTAGACTGTTCACGGCATCGTATAAACAGGGCCAATTTCCAACAAGCTGGAAAACTGCTCGAGTGCAAGCTGTACCCAAAAAGGGTAAGAAGACGATGCCCTCCAATTACCGCCCGATTGCACTAGTTCCAGTAATATCAAAGATTATGGAGAAAGCAGTCAACCAACAACTGTTAAGATATCTGGAATCATCTGGACTAATCAGCGATCATCAATACGGCTTCCGAAAGCTTAGATCCACCGGCGATCTTTTGGCTTACGTCACACACTTGTGGACGGAGGCCATGGAGAAGCACGGCGAGTCCCGCTCAGTCGCTCTTGACATTTCCAAGACATTTGACAGAGTGTGGCATGAGGGACTACTAACCAAGCTCTCCTCAATCGGCATACAAAACTATTGAATTGGATCAAAAGTTTTCTTGAACAACGAACAATCCAAGTAGCCGTCGATGGATACCTCTCCGACAAATTTAACATTAAGGCTGGAGTCCCTCAAGGATGCATTCTATCCCCCACCCTTTTCTTGATATATATCAACGATTTGCTAAAAACCACTGTCAATCCAATCTACAGCTTTGCGGACGATAGCACACTTATTTCCACATTTAAGTCCGCCAAACCAACGACAGCCGCAAGTTCTCAGAATCTTAGGCAACAACAAGTAGCTTCAACCAACAACGATATTAGAGCAATCTTGGAGTGGGGCAGTAACAATCTGGTCAATTTTAACGCTAAAAAAACGCAGGCTGCAGTATTTACGATGAAGACTAACCTTGGTGGCCCGGAGCTGGTTATAGCAGGGAAAACATTGCCAATGAAATCATCTTTACATCTTCTACGAGTCGAGGTCACCAACAGTGTGTCCTGGCATGACCATGTTGCCGAGGTCGCCAGGGCGGCTTCCAAAAAACTCGGAGTGCTTTTCAAAACGAAAAAACTGTATACACCAGAACAGCTGCTGACTCTTTATAAAGCTCAAATACGCCCTTCCCTCGAGTATTGCTCGCATGTCTGGAGCTTTGCACCCAAGCATAGTTTAAACCTGTTGGATTCTATACAGAAGCACCGAACATAAACTAGAATAGAAGGATCACTCTAAGCGCCGCCCAAAATGTTGCCTTTCTCACTCGCTTTCTGATGCTACTCTTTTTTGCTGCCCGGTGGCGACTGCGTTATACAGGGGCGTCTTCAATATTAGAACTATAATAGCGTTGTGCGGAAATTTTGTACTTTAAAAATGCCGGCGATATGTTGCGTAGATGGCTGCAGGAGTAAAAGGGGATATACATTTTTTTTTAATAAAAATGGATTAGTTTACAGAAATAAATACACGCTTTTCTTCAGTATTTCTTAAATATCTCGGAAAATTGAGATCCTACAAAAAAATCTAATAAACAAAAGTTGGTTTAAAAACAAAAGATTGGCTTTTGTTTGATTTATCTAGGTGCTATAGGCGCTAAGATACAACTGTGTGAACATAACCCCTTTTTTTAGATAACAAAATATAATGACGTAAAATAATAACGTGAAATAATTTAAAAAAAAAACGTTTTTTAGACAAATATCTAGCACATTTTTTCAAGTATGTACTATCAAAAACTTTAAAAATAAACTTGATTGTAAGTCATTAGCATAAAAATTAAAAAAGTTAGGAATAAAATAAAAATAATTGCAGTTTTAAAAAAATTTATCATAAAAAATTATGTATTTATTTCAAAAATTAAAGCGTAGCCTTCTACAATGGACTATATATAGGTACCAATAATATGTTCAAAAAGTGTCAGCGATTTAGAGTACATATTTTTTTTAAATCGTGATTTTAATCTATAAAAATGCAAAATTTTTGGTAATATTCTGTTATTAGTGGTGGTTTTTAATAGTGAAAGCTATCCGATTTATTATTAGTTGCATTGCAATCATTTGAATGATATAAATTTTAGCCACTTATACCGTCTAACCATACTTAAAACTGCATTTTTTTCGACATTAAGGGTGGTTTTTAAGGGTTTAAGTTTCAAAATATTGATGTGTACTATAATCCCCAATGTAAAAATATATTTATTTTGCATATTTATATGAATTCTAGGTTGTAAAACACCTATTTTCGTTTTATTTGAATTTTAGTGGTTTGTTCTTTCATCTCCTATTTAAAAAGCAAATAATTAGGCATTTAATAAGTTTTTTTTTATTTAACTGCCTTTTTATATTTCACTGTTACCGAGTTCCATATGCTGAGTGTTGTTATCACATTATTATGTAAATTTTATTAAATATTTAAAAAATGGGTATATTAACCAAGTTATTATTAATTAAGTGTATGTAATATTAGGTAGGTAGTTTCTTGGTCAGTTAAGAAAAGAGCATGAAAGGAACGTAAAGCTAAGATTTAATTGTGTACATTCTAATAAACTTAATTTTAAAGCTATCTACCAAGTGTTTTTCTTACAGTTATTTGTTCAAAAGAGATACTTAATAATATTCTTTCAATTTCATTTTAACAATAATACAAAGTGCCTTTATTTTTAAAAAATTCCATATGTTACACGCTGCCCGCCGCGATGTACGAAAATATTCCTTATTAAAAATGTTTCAAACACCCCCCGTATCGTAAAGGATTGACGTCGAAACTAAATAATGATTTACGACCGCGTAAAAAAAGTCGGCACTGTTTAGAAGTCCCTACTTCAAACGGCCGCAAGAGAGTGAACCTACTGTCTTGTTCTTTATACTGTGACAGAAGAGAGCTATTCGCCTTATCGACAAACCAGAACTGACAAAGAGTCTGGATAGTCTGGAACACAGGAGAAAGGTGGCTGATCTCTGTTTATTCTACCGTTATTATCACGGTAAGTGCTCCTCTGAGCTGACAGGCCTGATTCCACCCAGGGCTGTTCCGGCAAGAAGGACGCGTCTAGCAGTTGCGGCTCATCAACATCGAGTCCACCTGTCTACCCCAAGGACGTCGCTGTATCGGGACTTAATCATCTGAAGAACATCTTCTTTGTGGAACGGGCTTCCACCTCACATATTTCCCGACGCATACAACCTGCAGCGATTCAAGATAAATGCCCACAAATTTCTTCGCGCAAGCACCACTCCAAGAGTGACATAGGAATTTCCTCTTGTGCTTGTGTTTACCAAAAAAAAAAAATATATCGCAGATCTATTGCATTATGACACAAAAAAATAGTTATTTTGTGAAAATCTTAAAAACGGTTCTTTAAATAAAAAATTTTAATTTTTGGTTTCAGCCTCCTCAAATTAGTGTTGAAAATACCTTTTTATCGAGGTACAATTTTAAAAGTGAAAATTTGTAAACTAGTGTTAGTTTTGAAGAGGTTTTAGGACTATCTGATTCCTCTTAAAGAGTTTTTAACAGCAACCGAATACAGCAATCAAATTTTGGAACTCATTTATGTAATACAGTATTTAGTTCAAATTTTTATACTTATACACGACAATATAGATCCGCATGTTGTAAGAACCGCTAGAAACCTTTTGGAGGAACACAATATCAGGTATTCGCATGGCTTGCGTAATCCACTGACTTAAATCCTTTCAATTTTGTTTGGGATATGTTAAAAAGGAGTGTTCTAAATCAGGGATTAGTGATCCAGACTGTTTACGCCAATATTGTATTAATTATTAGCATTATTCGGTTTAACGCCTCTGTGTAAACGCGGTATACCAAGCAACGTGAAGGTCATTTCTGTCACGAAAAAAGAATTTATTTTTCAGTTCTACGTTAGCTTTTCGTCTCGTTTGTCGCTTCATTTTTGACGATACACAACATATGGTCAAATATTTAGATTAATTTTCTATTAAACACGTATCAAAAGGCAAATTGGCTTTTATTATTGTGCCCAAACCTACATAACGAGAAAACACCCTACACAGACAATGGAAGAGTTGCTAAACTCCAGGTACAAGCCATGGCTACAAATTGAGGTCAAAGAGAGGTTCCATTTAAGCGACTTAAGTTAATTTTTATCTTACACTTTTTTATTGTCCAAGTGTATTATCGTACTTACCCTTTTGTACCAGTTCTTCTTGGTATATGCATCTCTCCTTCTTTCTCTCTAGCAAGTGGTGCGTGTTCGTACTCCAAATCGGGCCAAAATTTCTCCATTGGTCGGAATGGAGGCAATATAAATTGAGAGATGGCCTCACTAAAGTCATCTTCGGGGCATAATTCCTAAACAAAAACTAATTAGGTTGTCCTCATATAGTTATTTTGCCTACTGAGTATTAGAACTAGTAAGATTGGTCACCTGTAAATATTTGATTTTTTTAATTCATCATTTGTTAAAAACACTCTCTCCTTGTAATAGCGACCAGCCCCCCTAAAATCATTAATGTCATTTTTTCTATAGTCAAATAAACTCCAATAATTTTTTTTTTAGGATTCTGAGTGAATTTGACACTTTTGTAAATAAATAACATTTGTTTTAAATTGTAATAAATGGTATTTAGAATAATTGTATATCTGTGACTCTCACTTAGTCTTAGACTCATTACCCTCAACCAAACCTAACTGAATATGTCAAAAGACGCTCTTGTAACAATTCCATCAATATATAAAATTTCATTTGTGTTAAATATATCAGATAAGTCGAAGCAAAAATTGTAATTCGATACCATAGAGCCCGCAATTTACTTATCTAATTTATTACCATCGGCCTCTCTTAAATTTGAGTGGTGTTAATATAAACATAGACGATGGATATTTTTTTTGGCTTTCTTGTCTAAAATAGTTAGTTCCTTTAGAACCGTTTTCAATAGAAGATAAAACAGTCTGCGTGTTTTATTTCGTACCCATTCTAATATATTTTTAATAATTTGTTTATCTTGAAAAGTAAAATAGTTATTAAGTGTTCGCTTTTACCTGTGTCACCCGGTAAGGTAACGTACTGCAAATTATAATTAAGTAATTCACTATCAAGGAATTTATTAACATTTATCAATAGTTTTTTTATTTAAAAAAATTAAAAGTTAGTTTAGAATGTATATTATTACTTTTATGGACACTAACATTTCTTTCTGTTAAAAAGCTTTAAATAACCGTGCTTTAATTAGCTCGTATTAACCTACACTACCCCCAGTATTTTTGTTCACTGGTAAGACTTTTCTTTTTTGGTAAATGGAATCTTTTGATTCGACTTGAGATTAAACATTTCTTGTACTTTGTATATTATTTTTACTTACCAATGCTTTATCGATATACACACTTTTCTTCTTAGTGTGCTTTATGCGTAGAATATCACTGAGTAGCTTTGCAGTCTTCACCGGCTGAATCTGAAACAGTTATTGCAATATTTTAAAATATCTCTTTTTAATACGATGATATACAGGGTGTGCCAACAAGGTGTACGGCTAGGATAGCGTCTTAACTATACGAGGTAGAGCAAAAAGTTCTACAGCAAAGTTGTAGGATTGACAAAAACCTACGAACTAAAAATATTTTTATGTATACTGGGTGTGTCACAAAAAAGTTACTATAAAATATGATTTTTTTTAAATGGTACGCCCTGTATATTATGGTACTAAAATGTGAGGCAAAAAGAGTACTTTACTTTGGTATAACGTTTTTAAAATTTCCATGCGGCGTTGCAACGTAATTAATTTTTTTTTCAATTTTTTGCCTTTTAGAGGGTTCGTTTAAAAATCATAATTAACTTAAAATTTATTCTGCGCCTATGAAACTTGTACCGCAGTTACTCTAGGGTACCTCCATTAGGCTGACTATGATAATTTGTAATTTTTTAATACAGGGTGTTTTTAAAGAACTTTCAAACTTGCTGAAATTACATACGCAATATCTCAAATTTTTCAAATGGAACACCCTATATATTTTTATCTAATTAAGTTTGTCCCTCAAATACCTTCATATGTCCTATAGCTAAACCAAGTACTTTTTGAGATATTTTAACTTTTCTGTAAAATACTATGCATAAAACGGGTATTCTTTAAGTTTTGATCAAGATTGCTTAGAAACATTGGTTTAAACTTAATTATCAGAATATTAGTTTTATGACAGCAGTAGACAAGATCAATGATTTTCCTTCAAAAACCATTTTAGAAATTATTATCAGTGAGTTAGTTAATCGATTTTTAATTTTTATTGTTCATTTTGGAATCAATATGAATTTTCCTCGTGAGGAATTTGTTGTTATGATATATGCTCTTTTAGCTGCTGAAAGAAGTAGCCTTTTGGCATCTGGAATTTATGCGCAACTTTATCCTGAAAGGAGACATCCCCAAGCACAAGTGTTTCAAAAACTAAAAGAAAGATTTGAGAGAACAGAAAGTGTAATTTATGAAAAACATAAATGGGTGAAGCCAGTTACAAATGAGGAAAACAGGATGACAGCAGCTTAAAGTGTCGTTAAAGATCCTCATAAAAGCGTTAGGCAGCTTGCTAAAGAATTACCCTTTAGTGCAACATCAATATCTCGCATGCTTCGAAGCGAAAAATTCCATCCTTACCATATTCAATTGTTGCAGGAATTACTTCCTCAGGATTATGAAATAAGAATGGCTTTCTGTCAGTGGCCGCAAAATAAGATTCGTCAGCCTAAATTTTTTTATGATATCTTACAGGTGAAATGTATTTAAACTTTTTACAAAACGATTTTAATGTCCTTTAACAAACGTTGCCTGACGCTCCAGGCTCATTATAGCCATGCTGTTAGAAATTTTTTAAATGAGCATTTTGATGACCGGTGGATAGGGAGAGGTGGGCCGGTCCCTTGGCCCGCAAGGTCCCCAGATTTGACCAAACTGGATTTTTTCTTGTGGGGATATGTGAAGGAAAAATGCTATTAAACAACTCCTACCGCAAGTGAAAATATGAAAAATAAAATTCGGGAGATTTTTCAAACAGTCACGCCAATTATGTTGCGTGAAAAACGCTTGCGTACAAAATTTAGGAGGTCATATTGAACAACAATTTATAATAATTGTGATTGATCTTTAAAATTTAAAATTAGTGTAACAATGTACATTTATGCAAAAATACGTAAGTACCTAACTAGTATGTAATTTAATTTTGCTATTTTTTTTAGCAGTTTAGGTAAATAATTGTGTTGTTAATTTTTCAAGTATGTAATAATAATAATAATAATAATAATAATAATAATAATAATAATAATAATAATAATAATTGTAGGAAAAATAATATTCTAATTCTTCAATAATTTTTTCTAAACAATCTTGATCAAAACTTAAAGAATACCAGTTTTATGCATAGTATATTACAGAAAAGCTAAAAATATCTCAAAAAGTACTTGGTTTAGCTATAGGACATATTAAATAAAAAATGAAGGTATTTGAGGGAAAAACTTAATTAGATAAAAATATACAGGATGTTCCATTTGAAAAATTTGAGATATTGCGTATTTAATTTGACCAAGTTTGAAAGTTTTTTTAAAACACCCTGTATAAAAAAATCATAGTTAGCCTAGAGTAGGTACCCTTGACTAACTGTGGTGCAAGTTTCATAGGCGCAAAATAAATTTTAAGTTAATTATGATTTTTTAAACGAACCCTCTAAAAGACAAAAAATAACATAAAAAAATTAATTACGTTGCAACGCCGCACGGAAATTTTAAAAACGTTATATCAAAGTAAAGTACTCTTTTTGCCTCACATTTTGGTACCATAATATATAGGGTGTACCGTTTAAAAAAAGTCATATTTTATAGTAACTTTTTTGTGACACACCCAGTATACATAAAAATATTTTAAGTTCGTAGGTTTTTGTCAACCCTACAACTTTGCTGTAGAACTTTTTGCTCTACCTCGTATAGTTAAGGCGCTATCTTTGCCGTACACCTTGTTGGCACAGCCTGTATAAGTACAGTAATCTTCAGTTTTCATTAAATTGAAGTGTATTTGTTTTATTTTAATTTTTCAATTGATAAAGTCTATTTTTATTATTTCTCATACAGGGTGACCAGGTTCTCCAGAAACCGCATTGATCTTCTGTGTCTATAATTAAGTCTGAAAACTATAATTCTGAAAAATCTAAAACTTTGACAATATGTTAAAATCGGTGTAAGGCAACTCGTTTAAAATATTGTCGAAATGGCGGCACTTCCGGTTATATCGAAAGTACAATAGAACGCACTACATATTAAGGCATTTTTGAAATCTGTATTAGAGTCTAAATACTCTTTGTGTATTGTTAGCGTTCAGTTAAAATATATTATAAATTAGTTTGTTTGTTCTATGTTATTCGAATTAGGCACAACCGTATCGCTTTACCTTAAGATTTATTATACAAACACAGACAAATCCAAGTCGTAATTCGATCGGGTCTTGCGTCAGCGGAATTCGATATCGTTGACAAAAAGACAGAGTCACCACGAGCCTTGGTGTAAACGGCCACAATTTGATATTCCTCATTTTTAGTGACAAATACAGTGTGTTTATAATTTTTATTAGATTTTCATTTTAATCTTCTAATATTCTAAAATGTATAATGTCCTATAACTAAGTCTAACCGTTTTTAACATATTATTAATATTTGTAAATATGGCTTTGCCATTGATATGAAATAAATAGTTATTTATTACGTAGCAAATTATTCTGCCTGACATTATTAAAGACCAAAAACACTATTCAGGTCTAAATATGTACGAGTGATTTCGAAATCAAATTAAACGATCAAACGAACTTACCTGAACTGAAGTTCGATCGTAATTATATGAAGCGTCCAGTCCGAATATATTATCTTGATTATTTACTACGTAGTTGTTCAGAGATTTCGTGTTAAAGATTAATGAACATGGAAAAAAGGAACATTTGTTTTACAAAAATAAACTGTATTTTCCTTGATGGCTTTACAAAATATCAAACCATAAGTAAGTATCATTACTAAATAATATTAAACTAAGTAATACTGTTTAAAACTGCCCTGGCAAAATCCGTTGTATTGGATAACGGACGATTGTAAAATCTAGCAAAGGTGGTCGACTGATTTGACCATCCCGCAGTCTTGAAGATTGTTTCCAAAGCCACTCCTTTCCTTAAGGCAGCAGAAGCAGATGCATGGCGTGTAGAGTGGGGCCTAAACACTGATGTGTCAAGCCCAGCTGATGACATCATTTGCTTCACCCATTTGCTCACCGTTTGCTTGCTGGTCGTTTTGTATGGCTTTTTAAGGGTTAGCAAAATTAAATCTTGATCTGGCTTTCTGTAAGGCTGGGTCCTCACAATGTAAGTTTTTAACGTAGTTGCCACGCATAACAGTGGCTTTTCCTTGAAAAAAGGTATATGAAGGGTAGGCTGGTCCTTACCAATCCCAGATGTTTTAATCGGGTCTGTAATTATGTTCCTCTGCAATAGTCTGTAGAAAAGTGAGAACCTCATGATTGGAAGCTTTATAAGGTGACAGGTTTCCTCTTAAACAGAACTGCCACCATAAACGGTAAGTAGTATCGTATTGTTTTAAAGTGGAGTCGGCAATCGAAGAAATCATAGTTTCAATGGCTATTTTGGGGACGTTTCCTTGTTCAAATGAAGACCCGATAATTTGGCGGCCACCAGGGTAAGATGATGAGCTAATGGATGCGACTGGCTGTAAGGAGAAGATAATAGTTTTTTAGACGGTTCAAAATAAATTTCTTTCCCCACAAGCAGCCTGAAAAAAAGTGGAAACCAAGGCTGTGAAGGCCAAAGAGGCACAATTATAATACCTACTGCCTTATCTTGAATTATTTTTTGTAATACCTTCAACAAAAGGCTAAATGGAGGGAAAGCATAAAAATATAAATTGTTCCAGTTCACGGTAAATGCATCTACCATAACTGAACCCGGATCTCTTCGCCATGGTATATAATCCGTGCATTTATTATTTATATGCGAGGCAAATATATCTATTTCAGGTTGTCCAAAAGTTTTCACGATTGTTTGAAAAGCGTCGTCAGATAATGACCATTCAGAATCTTGATTTGTTTGTCGGGATTCGAGATCAGTCTCGTAATTGTCGCTTGAACTCACGTAGGATGCAAAAATCCATATATTTCTGCTCTCACACCACTGCCATATCTCTCTAGTTAGAGAGCAAAGTTTTGGGTATTGAATACTGCCCATGCGATTAATATACGATATGGCAGTGGTGTTATCGCATCTTATCAAAACGTTGCAATTAAAAAGTTGCTTTGAGAAACATCTTAAGCCGTGAAATATGGCAAGCAATTCCAAATAATTAATATGACCATTCTTATCCTGTTCAGACCAAAAACCATGGGTCTTTTCCCCATTACAGCATGCCCCCCATCCGGTCAAAGACGCATCGGTAAAAATTACTTGCTTATAATTATCACTTTTAATACTGTTAAAAGATTTGAATATATTTTCTCTCCACCAGCTGAGGTCATTATGCAAAACGAAGGAGAGGGGCATTAACGCATCAAAATTCATATTATTTCGGGACAAAGCTAAACATTTTTCTCTTTCTAAAAATTTGGTGTATAGCCAACCATATTTCACGGCGGGACAAGCAGAAATTAAAATACCGATGAACTTTGCTAATTCCCGAATCCTACAAGTGGCTTTATTTCTAAAAATATATAATAATAATAATAATAATAATAATAATAATGTCTTATATTACCAAAAGTTAAAAACATTATTTACAAATCAATTTATTAACTAAGTATGCATAAGTGGCGCAGTCTAGCTGTATTAGCTACTCTACTGAACCACATACGCATACACATACACATACGCATATGATAAATTATATATGATTTCCTTCTTTTTCATAGGTAGTTCGATTTTCATTGACTTAGTATCAAAAACGAACCCCAAAAAGGTTTGAACAGTGCTTGGGGAAAGACAACTTTTTTCTCTATTCAAAATAAAGCCCAGAGATCTTAATAAGTCAATAAGATCTCTAGCATTCTCTAGACAACTATCAAAAGTGTCTCCAAGAATGAGAAAATCGTCTAAATAATTTGTACACAAAATGCCCTTTTTGCGCAGAAGAGAAAGTACAGGTTTCATTAATTTTGTAAAACAAAAGGGGGCCGATGATAAGCCAAAAGGAATACAAGTGAATTCGTAAAGGCAATTTTTAAAATAGGCATGCTTTAGATCAACTGTGGTCATAAAAGAACCACAACTTATTAGTTTTAAGGCAGTTCTGTAACCCTCCATTTTAAAATGTGGGGCAATTACAAAATTGTTTGTTTAAGCTCTTAAGGTTTAAAATGAAACGTTTTTTCCCATTACTCTTGTCTGCAAGGAAAATTGAGGAAATAAACTGGTCAGGACAAGCTTTACATTTTTTGATAGCGCCCATTCTAAGTAGCTTCTCAACTTCCGAAGTCATAAGAGCTTCTCCGCTAACAGAAAGTTTATGGCTTATATGGTTATTATAGTTAAAAGGAGGTTTTTTAGAAAATTCAATCCTGTAACCTTTTATCCAAGATAAGACAATAGAATTAGTGATCACTTTTTTCCAAGCAGGTAAAAACCGTGACAAACGCCCCGCAAAGACGTCTTCATCATAACTTACCTCTAGCGCCTCTTTTGAGGAGCTGCTCTGCCCAACCCAACCCAACCCAACCTAACCCACCCTCCCCCCACTCCTCTTTTCTGAAGTTCCGGGGATAAAGGGCTGTGCGCAAGGGGTAAACTGCGTGACAGGTACTGGTCGTATTTCCTTGCCAACTTTTTTCATGGCCCTTAAAGCCTGAATATTTTCCCCTAAATTGGTTTCAAATAAAAATTCTCCAGGTGGTATTTTGTCTACCAACTTTTTTATTTGTTTATTTATCATAAGAGTAATTAATTGACGCCTTTTATTGGATATTGAGTTAAAAAGGTTACACAAAATGCGACCAGCGTCCGCCACTGGAACCAAAACTTTGTCTTTTTACTCTTTCGGCATTTTTAAATCGTCCCCCAAAAGGGCGTTTAAAGCTAGACCTAACGCCGAAAGAGATTGGCTAAGTAAAGCTTGGTACCCAGCATGAGTCTGGTCTCTAACAGCGTATAAAGAATTCATGCCGGCTTCAATCTCCGGATTTATTTTGGGAGGCAATAAAAGCTTACAATTTTCCGGCATTTCATATTCTTTAAGAAACTCGTCGGTTTCTTCTTTGGATAGGCCAAAAGGCAAAATATGTGACCATATTGCCTCAACGGCCGGGTGCAATTTAAAACTAGACTTTTTAACACAACTAGGGTCCGGGCCCAGCATGTTTCTTGTCTCCTCGGATAGTAGAGTATCCTCAGATAAAACTAAGACCGGAGAATCATCTTCTATCAAAACTCCATTTTTTCCTTGAGCCGGACCTGTGTCCGTGCTAATATTCTCTATATCTAAGCAATGGCTTACAGAACGAGACCTCGAATCGCGCGCCGTAGTACGCGACGTACGGCCCCGACTATAAAGCGAGATCGCAACACTCGGGCTGCGACTCCCACCATCATGGCTTCGTCTGTCCCTTTCTCTCCGATCCCTACGCAGTGCGTAGGGACGAGTGTGCGTAGTACGCACACTCGTCTCACTCGGAGAACGACGAGCGCGATAACGAGATCTCCCGCCATGTGTTTTTATTTTCCTAATCGCATTAGAGGATCCTTTGCTTTTTCTAGAACTTGACCGAGACCGCGACCTGTGCGCCTTCTCTCTCTCTCTCTCTCTCTCAAGCCTAGATATTTTCCGGTGTCGACGTAGGTCGTCATATTCCCTGCTTAAAGAGCGTTTGGAATGAGCTCTACCCCTCGACCTTGACCTACTTTTATCTTTTCTTTTATGTTTTCCCATAATGATCGATCTACAAAGATATGTCTTATGTAAGTACTAATTAGAAAGATCCTGACTCACCTGAATCAAACCGAATAAATCAGTTAAACTGCAAAATAGTCAAAATACACAAATTTCACATGTCGAAATCGTACAGCGCGGCGTAAACGAAGTGGACGGCACGGCACGGTGCACCAGAAACGAATGAATAAGAGAGAGACCGACGGGGTCAGGGATGGTTTGGCAGCGCGAGGTTTTTTCATTTTATATTTAGGTCTTTAAATATGGTGCACGGTTGGTAGCCAGGGGCGGACTACGTAGTAAATAATCAAGATAATATATTCGGACTGGACGCGAATATAATAATTTTTAAAATGCTTACCTGTGGTAACTCTGGTGCCTTAGTAGCTTCTAACGGTTGTTCTTCCTCTTGGGCAATTTTTTGGGCTGCAGTTTTAATTTCTTTGACTATAGGCGGTTCTTCTTCAATTACAGCTGTATGAAAAAAAAATTAAATATCAGTTTAAAGAGTCTATTGTAACATCCATTTATAAAGTAGGTGAGAAAGAAAATATAAATATTAATTTCTAATAAAGCAAAAAATTTTTAGAAATGTTTAAAAGTTCGATTATTTAGTTTTTTAAGTATAAATAACATACTAGCAACTAATCAATATGGTTTCAAGGAAGGTCATAGTGCGACTGATGCCATATTTGAATTAACAAACTCAATAGTGTTTTCTTTTGACCATGATAAAAAAATTTATATCTCTTTTCCTATATTTGAAAAATTTAAATATACTACTGAGTGATACAAGATCTCTGTTAAAAAATATGAAAAATGCTAAAGGAGGACAAAGTGGTATCTCAAAAAAAGTGTTTGATGTTGTGGTTAACCATGTGCTAGACATAATTAATACATCGCTTCAATATGGTCAATTCTCAGAAAATTGGAAAGTCTCAACTGTTTTACCAGTTATTTATTAATACTGTACCTAAGTTTTATTAAGTTCAAATGCTTAATTTTTTTTATTAATTAATTTTACGGAAATAAGTGTGCTCAGGTTACTTTTATTATTTCACGTGACCATCTCTACTTTGGAATTGACCAAGCGCCCAGTTGTTTTACAAGGTGTTTATTCTATTTTTATGTTTTATTTTGATTATTTTGGACTATTTTGAATTTATTTGACGTATTAAAAATTATAAAATTATTTAAATGACGCTCACAGGTTTTACTTGTTATATAATTAATAGCGATTACTTGGTTACATATTTCAAAATCCTACGATTGAGATGCCGGATTCCATAACGTCCTAAGTCCTGGATAAAGTAACTGACGCTTAGTACGTTATGGAATTCGTTCATTAAGCTTTATAATTCTTGGAGCAGTGCAGTATTGTAGTATAACAAACCCAGGTTCGTCCATAAAGAATGGATGAGATAAGTTTTTTTTAATAAATAAGAAAAGATCGAACGAGAAAAAAATAAATAAATAAGAAACCAATACCCTCCCTACGTTGTGTTTTGTAATAGAATCACTCTCTCTTTTACTTACCTCGGATGCGCTTGACAAGACAAAATTAGGGAAACTTGAATTATTAGGATGGTATTAAAGAAAATGCAGTCTTGATAATACACCTACTTAGTTTATTTATGTAGAAAAATAATGCCGTACTCAGCCTGGAATTCACGAGGGGAAAGAGCACGGCAGAGAAACCCTCGATCTCAATTCCCTAAAAATCGAATCATGCTGAGTAATAAGTTCTGCTTTCGGTTACAAAAAGAATAGATAATTTATTTACTATTCCTGTCTAATTCCTCATACATACTATTCATTTAAAACTGAAGAGAGTTGGGTTAGTTATCCCTTCACTAGAAGGTAGTGAGGTCCCATACGGGAGGCTACCCAGCTATGAGTTGAATAGTTGAGTCAATATTCCAGGTATTATCACTATTATCACAGATAGACGGCAAATTCGCAAAACATATATTTATTTATCTGTGGTATGATTTACGCCTGAATATTCACGCAGTCAGGGTCGAAATGTTAGTTAGATTTAACAGGGCTCTAGCTTAGTTTAAATTTTTTTTTTAAGTTTTAAATTTACTAACCTGTAGAAAATCTTCAGAAAACCACTTCAACACAAATTAAATACGATTCAATAAATTTTTTAAAGTAGTACCCTCGATGGCTGGGTTTTACCACAGATGTAAATAGCTCCGCACGTGCGGAGCTATTTATAATCACACGCGTGCGGAGCTATTTACATCTGTGGTTATACTTTCTGCCGTTCCCTCGTCACACGACCGAAACATCTCCGAAAGGCAACGCCCAGAAATGCTAACACAAACAACCCTCGGCGCATGAATAGGGCTGTCGTTATGCAATAAAAAAAATTAAAAAGATTTTCGACAAAAGACGACGCGACATGCTAAATCCCAAATCCAAACGAATATAACATACTACGCATATAATTTAAAAATAGGTGGTTTTTTTCAGTATTGAAAAATTTATCGAATAAAGTAATCAATTGTGGATAATCATCGAAGTATCATTATTATGCAATAGTTTCCAAAAGCAGAGTACGATATACATTTGTCAAAATGTAATGAAACCAGACCAAAAGTCACTCATTATTCTTATATATTTATAACATGACTATAATAATTATAAATAGTTTACTAGTAATACGAGTTTATTACGTGCCATTCATATTGATAGGGTGGTCCAGAAAGTTGTTAATTTTATAAAATTAAAAAAAAAAAAAACCCGTTGATTAATTGTCACAAATTTATTCTTAAAATTTACAGAAAACTTGGGAAATTTATGTCTTAAAAATTATGTTGTCCAAATGAGCCCCATTTCTTTCCTGGCACTCCTCAAGCTGAGCCCTAAAATTTTCAATAACGCGTTGGCAAGTTTCTGGAGTTATCGCTTCAATTTCTTGCTGGATATTGGCCTTTAGATCATTCAGGGTGGCGGGTCGGTTGCTGTACACCTTACTTTTAAGGTATCCCCACAAAAAAAAATCGCAGGGAGTCAGGTTCTGCCTTCGGGCGGGCCACTGAATGTCCCCTCTTCGGGAGATTAATTTATTGGGAAAAAGCGCCTGAACGACAGGCAAAGACAGGTTGGAGGTGTGGCAGGTGGCACCGTCTTGCTGAAACCAAGTGTTTCGATTGTATCCCTCAAACTCCTGAAGGGCGGGAGCGAAAAATGTTTGAAGCATGCCTATGTAACGCTGCGAATTTACAGTAATTGCGTTGCCTCGAGCGTCTTCGAAAAAATAGGGACCGATTATTCCTGATCCCGACATTGCAGCCCAAACCGTGACCTTTGGGCTATGCAGGGGCCTTTGATGTATTTGCTGCGGGTTTGTTGCACACCAGTAGCGACAATTTTGGGTGTTCACATGGCCATTTAGGTGAAAATGAGCCTCAGCGGATAAAAAAATGTTGTTGAATCGCTGAAATCGATTCATTACTTCGTTGGCGAACACAAGTCTTGCAGGAGGGTCATTTTCCTTTAATTCCTGCACCAATTGAATTTTGTAAGGATGCATGTTTAAATCTTTGTGAAGAATTCGCAGCACCGACAATCTGGATACATTTAATGCCGCTGCGCGCTTGCGAGAAGACAAGGTCGGTTCTCGGCAAATAGACGCTCTCACCCGGCAACCGTTTCGGGAACTCTCGTTGTCCTTGGCCGACCCAAATTTCGTTTATTTAACGTCGAACCGGTGTCGTTAAACTTACGTACCCATTTTACGATGAGCTGTGGGCTTGGGCACTGGTTAATGTCATGCAAATCAAAATGTGCCCGATATCTGCGGCGCACAATGGTGGCCGAATTGTTGTTACGGAAATACTCTCGTACACAAAACGAGCATTGCTCTCCCGTATAGCGCTGCATGGTGACTAAATTTCCCTGAACTAAGCTATCGATTGAGCACGCGCGCACGATTCTAGCCCCCCTACCAAACTTTATACGAAGCGTCAAAAAATTAACAACTTTCTGAACCACCCGTTATATTGCAATTTTTGGAAAATAAATGCGCTGTACCTCGATAACGAGATATTGAGAAAAAATTCATTCTTACATAATTTTTGTATGTTTTTTTGAGTTGAGACTGTTGGAATATAAAAAATCAATTTCCTAATAATCTTTGTACAATACATTAAAAATATATGTATAATATACAATACATACAAACTGTTAAGTCGCCAGACATAACTTTTATTTATGTGACATCGGAAAAGCACCGAAAGTTGTTTTTATAAAAGGAGTTGATTAGGCATCAGCGTTATGAATGGTTATTATGCTTTAGTTACTTATTAAATATAGAGTATAGGTTTGAAGAGAGTTTTTAGTTGATATAGAAAAGTCGCGCGAGTACCTTCTAAGTGGTTCTCACTTACAGTAATAAAAGTTAATCAAAATAGAAATATTTGAATTTTATTTACCCCATATAACCAATAGGGACAGTGGAAAAAAAATATTTCAGGATGAAATTTTGGAAAAAGTAATAGTAGCATGACTTTGGCGCCCTCTATCTTTTACGCATTTGATTTTCCAGAAAAGATCTTGGAATTAAAATTATAAGCAATTTAGTTATAAACATTTTATGTTTCAGACACTTTGCCCTAAAACCCACACGGTTTTTGCAGAAAAAAAATTGAGTTTTCCAAAAAAGTACGGGCGGAGGGATCGCAACTTTTTATTTTTGGGTTTTTACAAGGAAAACTAACTGTTGGCAAAGCCTGAAAATTTCGTCTATTTTTGCTGAAGTTGACACTTTTCAGATAACAGATTGACTGGATTAATAGCGTAGATTGAATATTGAGAAGATACGCAATCCTGTGTTAAAAAGTGTTCTCGGTCGACTATCGGATTGCCGTTCAGTTTCGTGCACCATGTGGTGCTGCCGCGAAGCGTCAAATCTAGCAACAATTTATTTTAGCTGCGTGGACTTGGCTTTTGGCTTCTTTAAGTCAGGTTTTCAACGACGCTGGAATCTCCGGTTACGCGGCCGTGTTGGATATTTTTTTAAGACATGGGATGATGCCGCCAACTATGTTTTTATTATTTTTTTTAACATACAACAAACACAGTGGTGTAATTTAGGTGATCAATTGATGAGTGATTTACTTAATGGTGGAGACATTGAAATTTCTTAAAAGTTAAATTTTATAAATAAATAATTACTTACTTAAATAAGTTTTTGAGACAAAAATGAATACAAAAATATATATAAAAAGCTTTTTACAAAATTACCAACAAAGTTTCATACAAGTTATAATTCCAATAACAAACATTATGTTTTCTCCATTTTGTGTTTAAGAGGATCAAGTTTTTAAATAAAAAGCCTGTTGCACTTAATTAACTAAAAACTAATATTCAAAAAATATGTGGAACAAATGTTAAGATATAAGTAGATTTTACGTAAATATTATAAAGAATAATTGAAATAATTCATAAAACTTAATACCTATGGTAATTTAACTGATTGATCAATAATTTTTTGTAAAAAGTAACCCATTTTGCCATGTGATTCAATATCTGAAAAATTTTGCAGCGTAGTGAGATCTGTAAAGTAAGGGGTTTTGAGTTTTGAGTGAGGATGTTAATAGAAATAGAAAATAGGCCACATCTTAAGTTTTAAGCGATACAGGCAAATTCTCAATTACCATGTGTTACAACTATCCTTAAAACTATAAAAAGATACCTAGTAACAAAAAAAAAAACAAACATTTTGTTTAAAGACCCCGCATCACGATTATACAGGACGTCAATAGAGGTGGTATAATTAGAGGCAAGTTGAGCAATATAGTTTCCTTTTATAATAAAATCCAAATACTTCTTAAATTTTGCAAAAAAAACTGAAATTTGGCAAAGTCATTTAAATTTTTTTCTGGCGTTATTAAAAAATATATAACAAAAGCAGAGAAAAACAAACCACCGAGAAGCGACAAAGCCGGGACCGATTTTTCTTGCGCATGTGCGAGCTTATTTGGTATACCTGTCTTATTGCCGGTCTCCTGCCAGCCGTCGGTTAGTCCGGTAATATTCGACGCCTAGTTTAGTCTAGTCAAGTGTTGCCTGAATTTTTCTCTGTCTTTATTTTTTGTGTGTGTTGTCATTGTGATCTTTATTTTATTAAAAACTTTTATAATATGCCTTATACCTGTGCTTTTCGTGGATGTCATTCAAAGACAGGGTGTGGAAAACTATTAATTATGAACACCCTTGTGCACATTTTCCAAAAACCAATCTTAAAATTATTTATATTTATGAAAATATTTTACACCATTAAATATAATAATAGGGTCTTAAAAACAAATAAAGATAAAAATGTTCGAAAACTAAACATTTTGCGGAATGTATAAATGTACCTAGATTTAATTTAATTATTGCCAATGTATTTTTGTATTTCATTATACAATGGGCCAATATTATTTTCTCAAAAAATAAAAGTTTGTTTAGAAGATTTTTTGTTTTCCATTATTTATCCTAAATGGTAATTTTTATAGTTGGCACTATACCGGATGACACAGGAAAAAGGGAACACACAATAACTTTTTTTATTTTTCAAGATAAACAAATGAAATTTGGTATGTCAATAGAATGGTTATAAAAGCATATTTTGACGTATTCAATTGTTTTTGATCACTTCCGGTTGAACCGGAAATGACACGAACTTTCTTATTTTAAATGGGACACCCAGTTTATTTTTTCATACATTTGTTTATCTTGAAAAATAAAAAAGTTGTTGCGTGTTCCCTTTTTCCTGTGTCACCCGGTATAGTTTAGGTATACTTATAACTTAACTATATCAACAGTAAAATAATGTAATAGTTTTGATTTCAAATTCCCAATAAAATTTTTAATCTATTAATTGTCGTATTTCTTTCCGTGTACGGAACTATTAAATTTCCAAAACGATTTTTCTCCGTTACTTAATATGTAGCGCCAGTCATTTAAGCCCGCTCAAGGGCACTAAAATTGGACCCCAGAAAATCAACGGTAAATGCGGGTTTTGTCGCTTCTCGGTGGTTTGTTTTTCTCTGACAAAAGTATTTATTAAATGAATAAATTATTGTGACCACTTTTTCTCGCCTGTATGATCACACGAGATGGCTTTACCGATCCAAAAGCTCATATAACCAAATGTTCATTTATCCAAATGTGCGTTCGTCCAAATCCGCTTCGGCGGCAGTCGGGCATTTTCGATATCAATTTTCTAGGGAATATTGATGTAGACGCAGTAAATATTGGCAACGTTTCAATTTCATTTAAAGCGGGAATTTAAAGTTTGTTTTTTGATATTTGTTTATAATATCTAATAACTGAAAATTGAGTTAAAACCCATAGTAAGTAATAATACCTACTGTAGGTATTTATAATACCTACCATATAATAGGTAGGTAATTATTGCGTTTGAGGTTTAATTTTTGGTTGTAAGAAAAAAGAATGTGTTGATCGAAAATATTGAAAAGTATAATGTAATGAAGTAAAAAGATATAAAATTTCATGTTATTTATTATTGTTTTATTGATGTTTATCATTTCAAAACTAAGAAAAAACTTCTCATACACTTTTCTAAAAACCATAGTTACACCCAAAATAAAAATTAACTTTTTTTTTAGCTAAGTTGGGATCGCAGCAGCTCCATACTAGCACGTTCAAAAATACGTTCTGATCTTCCACCTGGTATAGCGGTTTTGAGACGTAGACCAGTAGGAATGATCTCAAGACTGAAGTGGATACCATCTACAAAGACCTACAACAGAATGGATATCCAAAGAAGCTAATAAGTAGGACCATCCAAAGGACGCGTCTAAATCAAATCAGAGACGAGGCCACCACGACAACCAGACTTCTACCCATACCTTACATTAGGGGTACATCGGAACAAATCCGACGCGAACTGCCTTTAGATCTAGCACCACTATCAGAAGCGTGGTATCAAAGACCAAACCAGATGGCATGGTGGATACCAAAAATTGCGTCTACCGGATCCCATGTGAGTGCGGTGACTCATACATAGGTGAAACGAAGCGCCCCCTAGAAATCAGAGCGAAGGAACATCGCAGCTGGACCCAAAGAGGAGAGGTTTCCAAATCCGGAATAGCAGAGCACGCGTGGCATAATGGACACAATATCCACTGGTCAGAAGCCAAGATTCTGCATAAGGAACAGCACTGGCGGAAGAGGAAGTTCGTAGAGGCAGCTTTCATTTCACAGAATCAGGGGATCTTCAGCCAGCCAAGCGTCGATATACCCAACATCTGGAAGCCTCTACTCTCAGGACAGTGTAGGATCTAGAGAGAGGCGTGTCCTCCCCCCCAACTCTTTTCACGGATGACTTTCCTTTCCACATCGCTGCACACATCTAGTATATAAGCCTATAGAATAGTAGTTTGCTGTCAGGGAGGAATTGAGTATCACTCCTTCTTCTTGGAGGAGGACAGAAAATTGAACGTGATCCTCAGGGGGTTCGATCATAATTTTAATTTAAATGAGATCAATGATGAATTGGTCAGAATGGGCTACACTCCGGAAGAGCTTTCCTGGTTCAGGACGGGGCCGGGGCGAAAAAGACAGACTGATCTTATAAGGTTTTTAGTCCCAAAAGAACAGGACGACATATTCAAGGTAGAAACTCTCCTTTGTATCAGGGTACGTGTTGAGAGGTTAAAAACCTTCACCATCGACAGCATTAGACAAGTGGGGCAGTGCCATGGGTGTCAGGAGTTTGGGCACTCCATGAGTAATTGCAATGCTAAGCCGCGTTGCCATAAATGTAACGGTGAACATTTATATACTGAATGTCAAAAAGACAGAGCAGCGCCGGCGAAGTGTTGCAATTGCGGTGGGGACCACCCTGCAAACTTCTGGCGGTGCCCAAAAAACCCGAACTTTATTAAAACAAAAAGAAACGGGGCCACCTTTGCAGAAATGGCAAAGAAAACACTTAACAGGAACCAGGATACAAAGGGGGCGGAGCCTATGGCGGACATCTTGGGGGCGGGTACCTCAGGTCTGTCAAACGTCCTGCTCAACAATAACAACATAAAAAACCAAAACAATATAAAAAATAATAACTTACTTTATCTTCTTAGTTTACCAGAAACTGAAATAAATAAAAAAATTGATAATTTACTAACAAAATTAAATTCTTTAAACTCAAACCCAGCAATAAAATTACTCCTAGGTGCTAACTAAGCTACTCTGGGGGACTTATCTAGTTGCTTAAGCATCGTTAGTTGGAATTCACAATCACTATATCCTAAAAAATCCGAATTTATTGATTTTCTACTTACAAATAATATCGATGTGGCATTGGTCCAGGAAACCTTTCTGAGGCCCTACACAAAATTTAAAATACCTAATTATAAAATATACAGAAACGACAGACCTAACGTTGTGGGCGGAGGAACAGCAATTATAATAAAAAGAAATATAATACATAAAGAAGCACCGCAAAGGGAAACAGACCCGGTAATTGAAAATACGGCTATAAAGGTATACATAGGCAACAAAGAAATATTATTAATGTCAATCTATAGACCACCTAGTAAATTATTAAGCTATAAAGATTTAGATGCACTTTTTATTGAAGACATTCCAACAATAGCCGCAGGGGATTGGAATGCCAAAAGTAGAATCTGGGGATGCACAACTGAAAATAATTCCGGGCAAAAGCTTGAGAGATATGTCAGAGAAAATACAGTAAGGGTAGCAGCTCCACCGGAGCCAACTCATTATCATTTTATGACACCTGACATATTAGACATTGCAGTAATAAAAAACCTAAGCCATAATGTCGCTGTGGAAAACCTTGACCAACTAAGTTCCTCAGACCATACACCAATCCTTATATCCATAGCCCAAACTTTCAAAAAAGATCCCTTTCCGGATAAAAAGATAACAAACTGGCAGCTTTTTACCGAATTGTTATCTAATACCTATCCCCTCCCAACTCCCAACACTGAAGAAGAAGTGGAACAAAAAGTAAAGGAAATAACAAGCATCATTAACACAGCATTTGAAAAATCCACTACCAAAATCCCAATACCAAATACCCACACCTTGGTTTTCCCAGTGAGAATTAAAAACCTAATAAGAACAAGAAATAGATTAAATAAACAGGCTAGGTTACACAAAGACCCAGAAGCAAGAAGAATAGCCAATAGATTAACAAAAAGAATAAAAAATGAAGTGCATGACTTCAGGAATGAAAGGTGGAATAATTTCCTAGAGGAATTAAACAACGACGATGAAAATCACATAAATTACTGGAGAGTCTCTAAGGTTCTGAGAGGAAGAACCAAAACAGAGTTCCCGCCCATACAAATACCAGATGGAAGCTTAGTCTACACAGATATAGAAAAAGTAGAAGCATTTAACAACTCATTAGAAAATCAATTTAATTTAAATAATTTCCCAGAGGACCACACTGTATTAAATCAAGTTAATCAAGTATACAGAGAAATAGAAAATATTCAATACCAAACTTTAAATGCCCCAAAAAGAATTAGATTTCAAGAAATAAAAGATATAATCACTAAACAACAAAATAGAAAAGCACCAGGGGTCGATGGCATAAACAATAAGATGCTTAAAATGCTACCCGACAACATAATATATGAATTAATGATAATTTTTAATAAATGCCTCACCCTCTGCTATTTCCCAAACTCATGGAAAAGGGCAATAGTAAAACTAATACCAAAACCCGGGAAGAACTTAGCAAAACCTGAAAATTACCGTCCTATCAGTCTACTCCCATCAATAGGAAAAGTTTTTGAGAAAGCGGTGCTAAGTAGACTAATAGACGAAATAAATATATTAAAAATAATCCCGGCAGAACAGTGTGGTTTTGTGAAGGGCCTATCAACAGAAATACAGCTTGCAAGGATCCAGCAAAGTTTAGTTGATTCGTTCAATTCCAAGTATTCAACTGCCATGATCACGCTCGATATCGAGAAAGCCTTCGATAGAGTGTGGCATGGCGGGTTGATATACAAAATGGCGACATTTGGGGTGTCTCCGGGTATAACTAAATTTATTCAAAGCTTTTTAAAAAACAGGGAGTTCACAGTACAAATTAATAACACCACTCAAGATTTTAAAAAAATCAGAGCTGGAGTCCCACAGGGCTCCCCCTTGGCACCCACCCTGTACAATATATACCAGGCAGACATCCCAAAGAACGATCACTAT
Source organism: Anthonomus grandis grandis (assembly GCF_022605725.1). NCBI lineage: Eukaryota > Metazoa > Arthropoda > Insecta > Coleoptera > Curculionidae > Anthonomus > Anthonomus grandis. Next base: position 47,422,711 of record NC_065548.1, read on the forward strand.
TCTGAGCTGGCATTATTTGCGGACGATACTTGTGTCCTTGCGAGCTGCAAGTACCTGGACCAAATAACAGCGTATATTCAGAGCCACATTGATAAAATAGCGGTATGGGCCGAGAGGTGGAAAATTAAAATAAATGAGGATAAAACGGAGGCAATCCTTATCACCAAAAAATGGGACCGTGATATTCCTAACTTAACGGTGCAGGGCAGGATGGTCCCCTGGAAGAGTGAGGTGAAGTACCTGGGAGTACATTTTGACAATAAAAATACCTTTGTCTATCATATTAAAAACCAAATAAATCAGTGCAATGGATTAGTCCAAAGCCTCTACCCCTTCTTGGGCAGGAAAAGTAAGATGTCTCTCGACAATAAGCTCCTCTTGTATAAGCAGGTGATCAGACCTAAGCTCTTATATGGGTCTTGTGTCCTTTCAAAGATCCCAAAGTCAACTATGGCTTACCTAGAAATATTTCAAAATAAGACGCTTAGGCTGATCACAAATGCTCCGCAATATATTAGAAACTCAGACATAAGAACTGACCTTAAAATGAGTACCATAGAGGAGTTTATTGTCGCCAGACACACAAAATTCAAGGAACGTGTTAAAGCTCTCGACCATCCTGAGATCCGCAAATTCTTATTGAAATGGCGCGAAAACAAACCCTGGAAGGGAGTTTTTTAGCCTTAACACCGCGATTGAGTGAACGCTCGGTGGCATAAAGACTAACCGGGCGCATACACACCCATCAGAAAATAAAATACGCTCCGTTTGTAAATCAAACGCTAAACGTTCTCAAGGGTATCCTAATCCGACCGCTTCTAGACGGCCGCATCAAGATCGTTCTGGGTGGGCGGAGACTGCTGCTGGACTCGTGACCAATAGCAGCCCACCTCCTACCTTATAAATATAAGCACACCTAAATCCCGTGTAGTCAATCCTCTCGACCCGGGCCGTCAACAACTCTGATGCACCTCGATGCGACCCAGAACAAAAAAATAGGCGCCTAAAATAGCGAGTAGGTAACAAACCTAAGACCGGCAAGAGCCCCGCAGCTAGTCCGGACAAATCCAGTGCAGTACAAGTTGCTGTCAGTTTACACTTAATAACGGTTGGAGATACTTACCAACCGAAACGTCGTGTTACATTAAATAAATAAGACAATGCAAGTTCGACAAGATGTTTCCCTTTGGACAGGCTGAGATACAGCCCTTAAATAGAAAGATACATAGTCAAATCAAAGGTACATCATCTCGAAGCTATAGAAAATCACATTTTAGAAAATTCTTCTCTATTTATCAGTGAAACCACATTTTTTAATATTATTTAATTAAATATTCAAAAGGAATCAAATATTCAATATATAATATATTCAAATATGATGGCATGAATAAATCAGAAAGGTATTTAAACTTCATAAGTTATATCCCTATAAACTGTAAATACTGCAAGAAGTTAAAATTAGTTCAAGTAATAAATTTATATAGGTAATGAAAAGAATAGGTCCCATTATATTTCCTTAAGGAACGCCGATTTTATATTTGATTTTCTAAATTAATTTTTGCTATAAGTGACGTAATACCCAATAAAATAAGAAACTTATAACGTATCTAAGTAATAAAGTACAGTGAAAACTATTTTTGCGTGATTACTTAATTGAAAATTAAGACTTTATCTCATCCATGGCATCCTATTTAAAATTTAAAAAAAAAAAAATTTCTATGATTTTAATACAAAAAAGTAGCAAATGGGGTATCATTGTTTTGTGAATATGATTTTCTATTGAAATACGTACTACCATACCAAGTGTCCCATATAAAATAATAAAGTTAGTGTCACACAGAAAATAACTGAATGTTAAAATATCCTCTTATTAAATATTACTTACCTTTCCAAAATTTGGGAACAGCCGCCTTATGCAGCATCGTTCGTCTGCCACTTATATAAATGTAGTCTTTATTAAAATGTTTTTCACAAATAAGTCTATTTTTTAGTAAAACCTCATCCACAACATATATTTCCTGGTTTCCACAATTATTTATCCACTCAGCGAGTATTTCTGGCTTTTTTAAAGGGAACTTAAAAAAACTTATAATATTGTTTGTCCTTTTCTTCACGTTACTACATCCACGATAAACGCCAATATTCATTTTAGGTGACGACCTATTAACACGTTTTATTTAATCTCTGCTAAATCTGCTCAATTAAAAGTATTAAAAAATAATAAACGAAATTCAAATTTAATAATCTAGGTGTGTGCGAAAACTCCCAAGCCTGTTCGTCCGCTCTCCAGACAATGAAATGATACACGAGATTTTTAAACGAGACCGAGGCGCGCTTCTTGTTGCGCCATCTATCCGCCGGCCGCTTTTAGTGGTACAATTCTGCCCGTAAAGTTGCGCATCTTCCCATATTCTCAATCAACGTTAATAGCCTACAGTTCAAAATACATACCTGGCGCCACTACGGGCTCTTCTATACGCATTAATGGTTGGATGTCCATAACTATTTCCTCCATAGGCTGAGCAGGTGGTGGGATTTCCGCAGGAACACCTATTTCAATTGCAGGTACAGCAAATTCAACCTCCATCGTTTTATCACGTGGCGGAACATGAATATCAGCCTGTACTGTGATTTGGTGCATAGATTGCACAGCCATTCTGAAAAAATTGGTGTTAAATATTTCAAAATGGAATTAATTGTGTTGAAGTCATGGATTATGTCACTAATAATTTAATGATTAAAATTACTAGCTACTAATGACTCATGAAGTGAACTTAATCGAGAAACAATATAGGTGAGGTGTAGTAAACAAGTTTAAAAATTAGATAGGTAAATCCTGTGTAATTTTTTTTAATAAGCATATTTGCAGTTTTTTGATTATCTAAGATTCTTGACCGCCATTAGAAGGTCGCACGGAGGTTTGAACGGTTCACACACGTCTCAAGACATTTCAGTTTTAATCTAGCGTGCCTTGACTGTGTTAAAACGGCCCAGTAGGATTAGGAAACATTCATTGCACAGTTATTATTTATTTTTTTTCAAAGCCTACTTACAGGAACTTGAAGTAACCCAGAGTTTGATGACGTCAAATGCCTAGAATAAATTATTCAATTTTTCTTTTTCAGAATCTTGATAACTTAGTAAGTACACAATGTATAATGCAGATAGAGAATCGAGGGTGCGCTGATATGTAGCTCAGTGTTGCAGGAAAGTGTCCCTCTAGCAAGAATAGTGAAAAGACGATTCATGGTACATTGCCCAGGCAATGTATGGAATGCCCTACTGATTATCTCTTAATTATATTTTAAATAAATGACTATGCTCTAAAATCGGTTGATTTCTAACTCTGTTATTGGAAATGCACAGTTAAGAGTCAAGGAAAATAGTGACAGGAAAAAAATAATTCATTCTTTGTTTAAATGATTTTTTAACTGACACGTATGATTGTGCCTACTTGTAAAGAAACTTAAAACTTACAAAAAAACAATGTCTCTAACTCGAAAAAATTCTCGTATTCTAACCATAGTTTTTATGAAAGTAATTTCTCGAATTGTAATTTTAATAATGAAGTAGACTTGAACTTTGGCCTAAAATTTGCTTTAAGTAGAGATTTTAACAAAAATTCATTGGGCATTTTTTTTACTGACATTGACTCTACAGTGAGAACGCGCAAGTTGGAACAAAGTCATTTAAAAATTCAGGGCAGTACGAGGGCGGGTCAATAAGTCCGGGACTTTTTGAATTTCCCGCCCTTTAATGGAAATGGCAACTCTACTCCTGCCAACAGAGAACTGTCAATTGGCGCCTGTCAAAATTTGAACAAGCTGCGTCATTTAGTTTGTGTTTGACAGCTGTTGATAGCAGACTACCACTCGTTTTGAGAAGAAAATGGAAAAAAGTGAGTTTCGTGTGCTCATTAAGCATTATTTTTTACGGAAAAAAAACCATCACTCAAACCAAGGCTAAACTTGATAAATATTATGGGGACTCTGCACCATCCATTTCTATGGTAAAGAAGTGGTTTACTGAATTTCGATGTGGCCGTACAAGCACGGAAGATGCCGAACGTTCTGGACGCCCAGTCGAGGTCTCTACATCCAAAACAATCAAAAAAATTCACGATATGGTTTTAACCGATCGGAGATTGAAAGTGAGAGAGATTGTGGAAGCCATAGGCATCTCACATGGTTCAGTAGTTTCAATTTTGAATGATCATTTGGGTATTAGAAAGCTTTCCGCAAGATGGGTGCCGCGTTTGCTCACAATCGACCACAAACGCAACCGTGTGACTATTTCCCAGGAGTGTTTGGCGTTATTCAACCGCAATATGGACGAATTTTTGCGTTGTTTCGTCACCGTGAACGAAACGTGGATCCACCACAACACGCCGAAGACCAAATAGCAGTCAAAACAGTGGATTTCTCGGGGTTAATCGGCGCCCAAGAAGGCAAAGGTGGGTTTGTCAGCCAATAAAGTCATGGCGACCGTTTTTTGGGATGCACGCGGTATAATCCACATTGACTATCTTCAAAAGGGGAAAACAATCAATGGAGAATATTATACCAACTTATTGAATAGATTCAATGAGGAACTGAAAGAAAAAAGACCACATTTGGCCAAAAAAAAAGTTCTTTTCCACCAGGACAATGCAAGGGTCCACACATGTGCAGTTTCCATGGTAAAAATCCATGAATTAGGTTTCGAATTACTTCCTCATCCTCCCTATTCTCCAGATTTAGCCCCCAGTGACTATTTTCTATTCCCAAACTTAAAGAAATGGCTCGGCGGAAAGAGATTTGACTCCAACGACGAAATTATCTCTCAAACAAATGCCTATTTTGATGACCTCGACAAATCATATTTTTCCGAAGGGATAAAAAAATTGGAGAAACGTTGGACTATGTGTATAGAACTCAAAGGAGACTATGTTTGAAAAATAAAATAACTTTTTATATAAAAACCTGTCTTTTATCCAAAAAGTCACGGACTTATTGACCCGTTCTCGTATGTCAATTTTTATTTTTTGGTTGAGATTTTTTTGACGATGAATTTATGTATACAGGGTGAACCAAAAATAAGCACCGACCATCAACTTTAATTTTTTAAATGAAACATCTATGTTTTATTCCATTTTTGAATTCTGCATATAATTTTAAGTATATTTTGTATATGTATATTATGTTGAATATTTAATAGCAATAATGCTATCTAGCAGATGATTATTGAATAAGTAAATTCATGACAGCTAAACATATTGTACACTCTTTAAAGGTTATTTAAAAAACCAAGTCATTTTGTATCTTAAATTAAACTATTATTAATATTACCACTTTTATATTATTTTAGCGTTTATAAATATTTTTAAATAACAACCAAAAAGATACACTTTTGACTGTATTAGTAAGTAATTAATTTACAATTAAAAAAAAATCAGGCCAGCATTAAGGAAAAAATAATGATTATTAATACGTAGAAACGTTGGGAGACACATGAGTGAGATACATCGTTTTAAAGGGAATCAAAAATTCTTTCAAAATAAGTTATAAAAAATGCAGGTTGATAGCCGTTGCGAAGATACCAAACGTCATAAAAAAAATTAAAGGTGAAGTTTTGCGGAGCACAAAAAATTATAAAATTTTGTAAAAAAATTAAAGTTTCTGAAACCAATAGCTTTTGGAAATAATAATTAAAATAAAATTTGGCGTTTTTTATTAATTACCCTGTAAATCACGAACTAATAAACATTTTGCAATGCTGTAAAAAAACTTAGAATAATCATCAAAATTGGCATTTTTTTAAAAATTTAACCGCCCTCGTATGTCCTATAGATTCTATGGTTATATGGTTTTATGTTGTTTCTAATTGATAAAAATAATACAAGATTAAAGAGTACCTAATATTTAAATTAACAAAAAAATATTTTTTTTTAATTTATTTAATTTCATTACATATAAAAATTGTTTAAACATTATAAATACAGGGTGCCACTAACTCTTCTGTCACCTTTGGAACCTCGAAGAGTATAAGATATTTAAAAATACTTAAAGTATGGTAGAAATGTTCGCATTGTCAACCTCTTAATAATGGGAACCATTAACACGTTGACTGCCATAATGGTACCAAAAAAATAATCTCATGGGCCACCGGTTTTTTTAATAACTTGTTTAAAATGTATGTTTTAAATATATTTTAGTTTTTTTTTTTAATCAAAACAATGTTTTTTTATTATTTTTATATTTTTAATTTCATATTACTTTACAGCCATGTGAAGCCACATAGTACTCTCGACGACACAAGCCAAAACCTTATTTTTGCACATATGGCCGTTCTATAACTCTTCCATAACAAAAGCACACCGCCGAGTAGCAGATGTAGCTTCACGCGGCTTTTTACGCTCGATCGACCAGGGCTGGGATTCTAAAATCACGACTCGATCTCGATACGATCACGACTTCGAATTCGATCGCGACGAGACAGGTGATTCTAAATTTCAATCGTCGGCTAAACTCGTTTTATTCGATTTGATTTAGGTTTCTTGGTATATATTTGTTATTTTCCCTAATATTTGACAGATGGAAGCGTCAATTGTCTTTTCTATTGATAAACACAAGAGTTTTCATTTATTTTGTTAATTTTTTCGCCTTCGTGTTTTTTTATTTAAATATATGCCTATATTATTTCTAATTTCTAATAAAAAATTGTCGTTTAAAACCACTACTATCCATTGGAAAATCATAATTGAATTCATGGAAAATCACAAAAACTTGTTGGGTTCATCCACTTTTGGTTTTAATATGGCAACATGTGTGTAATCAATAGGACCTAGAACACCAGGGAAATTGGATCTCTCTATAAATGTTAATTTATTAATTCCTCCAATCTCTTATATTTGAAAAATTAATGAATCGGTTAGTCAATAATTTCAGTAACTCTATGGATCCAATGACTTGTAGTAATTTCGCTAATTTCAAGTTTAAAATCTTGTCCAATGCTTCTTTGGTAACAATAGGTGGCATAAAATCTTAATATAATAATAATAATAATAATAATAATAAAGCATTTATTTAGCATAAAAAAGCTACATATAAGTACAAGTTTGCCTTATTAGTCTTATTACAATAGTAGAAATAGAAAAAAAAAACAATATTTGTAAATATGTGAAAATTAATTAAAAATAAAAAGTGTAATGTATGTACAGGACACAAACAAAAAGAAACAAGAATAAACCTACAGTACCTAATTTAACAAAAACATTATTAATACAAATACAAATACCAGGGGGCAACAATAAAATTAAACAAAGATAAAACTTAACTTATTAACAAATAATAAATAAAATAATTAAAAACGGGCTAAAATGTGTAAAACTAAAAATAAACATGTAAAATATTTATATTAAGGACGAGAAACAAAAGAAACGAGAATAAACCTACAGTGCTAAGATGTATAAATAAAATAAATAAAAACGGGCTAAAATCTGTAAAATTAAAATAAACAATCATAACTATCTGTACTAACAGTTATCTTAAAGAAATTTTCTTAGGAGCCTTTTGAACCGGTTTAGATTATCACAGTTTTTTATTATCACAGGTAATTTGTTAAATTCAGATAATCCCTTATATAAAACCGAGTTTTGCATTTGGGTCGAATTGCACCGTTCCAATAAAATAAAATCTGTACGATTTCTCGTATGATAACTATGAATATCACTAAATACCTTTAATCCATTACACAAATAGTTAGGTAACAAATTATGTTTAAGTTTAAAAACAAACAGATACACATTAAATAAAACCCTTTGCTTCACAGACAACATATTCAAAACATTCAACATACATTTAATTGGCGTACACCAACTACATTTTAAAATTTGTCTCATAGCTCTATTTTGTATTTTCTCCATTTGGTTTATTTTATACTGAGGTAGATTAAATAACAAAGTCGAACAGAATTGTAAGTGTGGGAGAGCAATAATATTATAGAGTTGTAGTTTTGTATGCATGCTTAAGTTTTTACCTATTCGAGTTATAAAACCAACTTTTTTTGAAAATTTTCGCATTACATAGTCAGCATGAGCTTGAAAGTTTAGATTGTAGTCCAACATTATGCCTAAATATTTAATTTCCCCATCATAAGTAATATTTTCCCCATTTACAGCTATGTGCATACTTTGGATTTCCGCTTCACTAAGCTTTGATTTCTTTCTAAATATGCAAAATTTGGATTTATCAGTATTTAAACATAGCTTATTTACACACAGCCAATCAAAAATACGCTCCAAATCATCATTCAAATCTTTCTGCATTTGTTGTAAGTTTTTACCTATAATATAAAGCATTGTGTCGTCAGCAAAAAGAATAATTTTACACTTAAGTGTTACTCTAACCATATCATTAATATAGATTAAAAATAACAGCGGACCATATATGTACTAAAACTGGCCATTCAATGGTAACTCTATTTCCTCTGTCTCTATTATTAACAGAAGGTTGTAGAAAATAGGGTCGAATTAAATCTATTAATTGTTGTGTTTAAGAAAGCTTCTTGATATACTAATGAAAACCTGGTATCATAGATAATATATATAATAACTAAAAATGCCTGGTATGACTATTGGTAAACAATAAATGAAACAAATACGTTTAAAAAAAGGATGCTTTCACATTATGCACGTATTAAAAAAGGAAGAACCTATATCGTCTGGTGTATACGACATACCGAAGCGTGTCGTCGACGAATCGTTAAAAAATAGGCAATCCGCAAGACACTCACGACTGAACATTTTATTTAGAATCTGTCATATCGAGTAATCGTATCGAATCGTGATTTTAGAATCCCAGCCCTGAGTTGCCTACGTGGATTCACACGGCCATTAGATGAAATTTATTGTGAAGCCACATTTGCTCCTTATGGCAGCCAACGTGTTAAATTGCGGAAATCTAAGTGTTTCCGAATATATTCGAAAAAACAAAAAACGAATATAATATTTATTAAATTAATTATTACCTTTCAATTTCAGGCTGCAACATGAACTCGTCTCCAAAGTCGTCCATTAATTTCTGTAAAAAATGGTAAAATGGAATGAATAAAAACAAAGGAAAATCCGGATCGTTAAATAGTTTCAAATAAAAATAAAATACAATATTCTTTTTATGTATAATGGTTGTAATTTATTATAAAGATTTAAATTGTTATGTAAATTAATTTGCTTGTCTTAAATCAATGTAGAAACGAAACGATACTTTTGATAAAGTTTGTAATAAAGTAGTAAAATTCACTTTATTTTCAGCTATGTATTTTACTTAAACAAATTGAAAATATTTTAGTTCAGTTACCTGTTGTAATGGAACATCTTCACGAAGGGTAATTTCATCCACACGAGCTTGAATAACATTTTCCTCCAAAATTTCGGGGAGTTTCAGTGGTTCGAGAAGAAACTCGGCTTCTGCTCTAAAATAAGAAATATGTATTAAAATTAATTTAATTCTGTTTGCAGCGTTATTATTTAGGAGCACAGAAAACTGACACAGGTTTGCAAAAACCGCAAAACTCTTTCTTTAAAAATAACCCTGAGATACACTGCGATTACACCCAAAATGAGACAACGTGTACGTTCCATACTTTGTAGATAGTAAACTCTTATTATACAGGGTGAGTTTCAACCTATGCGCATAAACTTGGGAAATGGTAGATAAAGATCAATAATGAGTAATAATGAGAAAAAATGTAGTAAAATATTTTTAGTTTCCGAAATAAAGTTAAACAAATGTCAACAGAACGTGTATCAGACGAACTTATTTTGTTTATTAATAACTAATAGTAAACAAGTCATAATGTTTGGAATTTGTTGTTTGGAATCTTTAGCAGTACTTAGTTTGTTGGTGGCTGTGATCGTTTTCGATCATTATTTTCACACGAACAAAATAAAAGCGTCAAATGTAACGGCGCACATTTTTACAAACGAAGAACTTGTCGACATGGTTTTGGTTTATGGAGAAACGCATCAGAATGCAGTGGCAGCAGCTGATCTGTATGCCCAAAGATTTCCCCTAAGATATCACCCGAGACGTGGGGCTTTCTTACGTGTTATTCAGCGGGGTAGAGAAACTGGCAATTTGCGGTCGCGGCCTGGACAAGATGGAGGAGCTCTTAGACCTAGGCATATTCTAAATCTGGAGGAGGATATTTTAAAAGTTATCGAAGAACAACCTGGAATTAGCACTAGGACAATTGCAGCGCGATTTGGAATATCTGAGTTGCTGTACCCGTTTCATGTGCAGAGGGTACAAGCCCTACTTCCAAGAGATTTGCCACTTCGAGTACACTTTTGTGAGTGGTTGTTACTCCAGCAGTTAAGCCCAAACTTTACCATGAACATTTTAGTTACGGATGAGGCAAATTTTACGCGCAATGGAATTTTCAACTTTCATAACACTCATTACTGGGCTTTGGAAAATCCGCATATTACACGGAGAACATACTTTCAACAACGTTTTTCTGTAAATGTATGGGCTGGAATTCTGAACGGGATGCTCATGGGACCTTTTATTCTGGAAAATCGTTTAACTGGTACTCGGTATTTAGAATTTTTGCGCAACAATTTACCAGTGCTCCTTGAAAATGTGAATCTCAACGTTAGGCAGAACCTGTGGTTTCTTCATGATGGTGCTCCACCACATTTTTCACGACCAGTGCGACAACATTTAGATCGTGTGTTTCCCGGACGATGGATCCAGTTGGGTGGCCCCCTCGCTCGCCTGACCTTAATCCATTAGACTTTTATTTGTAAGGTCATATGAAAACAATGGTGTATGTAAACGAAGTTAATACTGAGCAAATAAACGCTGCCAGTGACGCAATTCGCCTACAGCCTGGTTTGGCCTGTGATGCATGTATGTCTTCATGGATTCGACGAGCTCAAGTCTGTATCGAAAATAATGGAAACAACTTCGAACAGTTGCTTTAAATTAGTTTAAATTAAACACGTTAAAAAATACACGTCTTTTATTTAAAAAAATATAGATATCTCCAAAACTAAAAATATTTTACAAATTTTTTTTTTCATTATTACTCATTATTACTCAACAGCTATCATTTCCCAAGTTTATGCCCATAGGTTGAAAATCACCCTGTATAGTGATGCCCAAATGGGGTGTACATATTATGGATAGATCTTGGTAACTATAAGAGATTTTATCTTTTTCTGATTTTTAAATGTTTGGAAAAAATCTAAAAAGTATTTTTAAAATCTGTAAAAAAATTATTAGGACGACTTTTTAAGGAAGACGCATACTTGAATTTTTCGCTAAATTAAAAAGATCTTTTTTTCCTTTAAAATGATGTATAACACTAACAACTTTCGCGAGTTGGCCATGACTTTTATCATTTTAGGAATTTTCTCATACACACAATTATTATTAACTTTCTAATGTCAACTTAAATATTTACGTCATTTCTAACTAAAACAATAAACTACTTGTAACAATAATATTAAATGAAACTATTCAAAAGGATGGCCATTTTTGTTAAAACATTTTTCACATTTCTTTAAGATACTTCTAGTTACCTTACGCAGGGCGTTTCTATTATTTATATTATTTAAGACATTCCGAACCCTGTCCTCTAGTTGTTCAAGAGTCGTAGGAGGTTCAAACTCGTAAACTTCATTTTTAACATATCCCTAAAGATGAAAATCCAGGGTTGTAATATCCGGAGACCTAGCTGGCCAATTTACAATCACCGCGGTTCGCGATAAGTTTATTGTTAAATGCTTGCGTTAACAATTTTTGAACGTCCCGAGTATTATGCGCGGGACATCCGTCCTGTTGAAACCACACATCACTTTATATTTGTTCTTCAGGTATTATAGTTCTCACGGCAGGTATTATCTACTCTTTCAAAAGATTTAAATATCTTTGACCTGTCAGTGTTTGGTTATAAATAAAGGACTCAATAAGGTGATTATCTAAAAACAATTATAGCATTTTACTTGAAAATAATTTTGTGCAGTGGGTAATTAACTTACCGTACATACATTATACACCATACATTAAATCCAAATCTTACTTGTAGCCTACATTCAGCAACTTCATGAGGATTCTCAGTAGCCCAAAAATGACAGATGATCCCTGTTGAATACACCGCAGTTGCTAAAAAACGTCTCGTTGGTCCAAATAATTTTCCTGCTGGAATTAGGTATTTCTTGACATTGCCTTACAAACCAGTTTGAAAATTCTAATCGTCTTGAGTAGTCAGTATCTCTTTAACGTTGAACAATAGTAGGCTTATATGGACGATATTTATTTTTTTTAAGGACTCTTTGAATGGTAGTCCTTGGTATATTCATATTAGTTGCAGCTTTTCGGGTTGATCTTTTCAGGTTCGTATTCTGCCGTCCAACAGAAAAAGGTCGTATGTGACATTTTTTCGAAAAATAAGAGTTTACTATTTTCGGATTAAATTTTAATAAATCTTTTTAGGTAACAACAAAATTTTTTAATTTTTTTTGGAAAAAACTGCAAAAAACACTAATTATAATTTGTCAATTTGTACATCTGTCTTAGAAAATGATATTTTACAAAGCATAAAAACCTTATGTGTCCTTTTTTACCGTATGTTACTTGCAAATGCAAAAAATATAAAGCATAAAAAACGTATGTGTAGTGTAATGCCGCACATACGGTTTATATGCTTAGTAAAAGCCTACTGTTTTGCCTATGTTAACATTTTCTTACGTATGTGTGCACATACGATGTTTTTGCCTAGGAATTATTCATTTTTTTAATTATTTTGGGGAGACGTATGTGTATTTACTCCCACTTATTATAATTGTTAGCTACTATATTGGTGTATGTAAATAAAATCCATAAATCAAGTTAATCGAAGGACCAGATTTATTCAATCGAACAAATCAACTATATAATTATATGTAGACGAACTGTACAAATCCATATCGCTAGTAATTTGAAATTAATAAAGACCAGAGGCAGCGTGTGTAAATTAGCCGGAGAAAAGGTAAAAGTTCAGAAAAGTGTGTATATCGAGGCACAACCTTGAGAGAAACCGCGTTACATGTAATAATTAAAGTATGGTTCGATAGTAAAGCGTAATTCACAACATCCTCCCCCCCTTGAGGAATTGTCCTCAATTACTCGAAAGGCAATGGGCAAAGTTTCGTAACAGGCCTTAGCAATTCACCACCTGCTGTTTGAATTTTAACTACCCGCACCTTGCCGTCTTTTCCCTGAAAAATTTCTATTACTCGGACTAAAACCCATTTTAAGGGTGGTACACCGTCTTCCTTTACCAACGCGATGGTTCCAACCTTTAAATTCTCTCTCTCTCTACTCACTACTACACTAAAAACTCTACTAACGTAACCCATTTGCTCCGATTCTGAAGGGAGTTGAGGTACTCGGAAGACCAGCGTTTCCAAAACAATTGTTTAATTTTTGACACCCTTTGATACAAATTTAATCTATTTTCCTTTATGTCACAAACATCCCGTTCAGGAAAACTAGTGAGAGGCTCTCCTATCAAAAAATGCGCCGGAGTTAGGCATGTTAAATCAGTGACGTCAGTGGAAATAGGACATAATGGTCTCGAGTTTAAAATAGATTCCACTTGGGCTAACACTGTTGACAGTTCTTCAAAAGTCAAACAAGAAGTACCCATAACCTTATATAAAAGAGATTTTGCCGACTTAATTGCCGATTCCCAAATTCCACCCCAGTGGGGACTGTTTGGTGGGATGAATCGCCACTCAATTTCTTTAGTCGATAAAAATTCAACAATAGAATTTTTGTTTGCCGTTGATTTAAAAAATTTGTAAACGTCTTTGAGGATATGTTACTTCCCTGAAAGTTGGTGGCATTGTCGCTGAAAATAATTTCAGGATTACCACGACGTGCGATAAACCATTTCAAAGTAAGCAAAAATGCGTCAGATGATAAGCTAGTGACCACTTCGATGTGTATAGCCTTTGTTGCCATACAAATAAGAAGTGCTATATAAGCCTTTGTTTTCTTTGAATTTCGAAGAGTTGATTGTTTGATCCACAGAGGGCCACCAAAGTCAACGCCAACCTTGAGGAATGGCCTGGCAACTGAAGTTCGATCAGGAGGTAAAGCGCCCATGAGTTGATTAGAAGCTATAGCTCTAAATCGAAAACAAGTCGTACAACTCTTTAAAACCGACTTTACTTGGCTTAGTCCATGGATTGGCCAATATCTCATCCGTAAATTCGCCAAGACGATGTGAGCTCCAGCATGATAGAGCTTAAGATGTTGAATTGCTGAATTTCTGTCGGGAAACCTTCCATTTGTACCATATGAAGAATTTTATTCAATGAATTTTTTAACTCTTCAACTGTGAGATATCCTTAGAATTTTTGATTTTTCGGGTTTGCATTGTTTAGAAATCGTAGACAATATGCAAATGACCTTTGCAATCGTAAAAAGCTAGAATATTTTGTCCAATCTAAAATAGCGCTTTAAAATTGTTGCTTAGACTGATGTAACGTGACCTTTTTCTGCTCTGGTAGACTTTGCACCTTTATGTCAGACTTAAATGAAGAGATGTCCAACTTAGTATCCAACAAAAAGTCTGGACCCTGCCACCACTTCTCATCCGAAATTAAATTAGTAGGAGATGAACCACGAGAAAGAATTTCAGCTGGATTTAACTCTGATTTTATGTGATTCCATTGAAAACCATTGGTAAGCTCTTGGATCTCAGAAATGCGGTTTGACACAAATGTAGTCCAACGTGATGGAGACGAGTTAAGCCAGCAAATTACTATTTTGGAATCCGTCCAAAGTGTAACCCTTTGTATTTTGTGAGTGTGTGAACCAATCTTGACAGAAGCAAGGCTCCGCACAGTTCCAGTCGCGGCAAAGATATAGTTTTAACTGGTGCAACACGTGATTTTGAGCAAACCAGGTTAGAGGAAATTTTACCATTAGCATGCACTCCCCTAAGATACACGCATGCCCCATAAGCAACCATGGAGGCATCTGAAAACCCATGTAGTTCAATTTCTGTTACAGAACTGTTTGTGAATAAATACCTCGGAATATTTAATTCCACTAATTTTTCCAAATTTTCAAAGAAAATATTCCATTTTTCTTTTAAGTCAGGGGGTAATGTTTGATCCCACTCTATCTTTCGAGTCCAAATTTCCTGCATTAGCAACTTGCCCACCACAATAACCGGACCTACAAGACCTAACGGGTCAAACATTTGAGAAATCCTTGAAAGGACTTGCCTTTTAGAAACCTGCTCTAGTTGTTCCAAAAGTGGAACCGAAACGTTAAAAACATCCTTTGAAGCGTGCCAAGCCAGACCTAAAACCTTATTTGATGAATTTTCCTCTTCGATTTTCACGTGATCCCGGTTGTTGTCCAATGAATTGAGTAAAAGACTATCATTTGAACACCATTTGTGGAGTTTAAAACCTGCCGAACTTAACAAGTTTTTTAACTGGTCAATTAACTGAAGTAGCTGTTTCCTACTATTAGTACCACTGAGAATATCATCCACGTAACATTGCGTCAAAATGGCCTCCGAAGCTAAAGGATATTTTAAAGCTCCATTCTGAGCTAATTGATAGAGGCAACGAGTTGCGAGAAATGGTGCCGAATTTGTCCCGTAAGTCACGGTTTGTAATTCCAAACATTTAAAGTCACTGTTGAGAGAATCCCGCCATATAATATTCTGCAAAAATCTCTGAGTGGGATTTATTGTGACCATCCTATACATTTTTTGTATATCAGCCGTCACAACAAAAGAAAATGTGCGAAACCTAATCAAGATGTCAAATAAGTCTGGCTGAACGGGTGCCCCCTTTAACATAATGTTATTAAGCGATAAACCACTAGAAGTTTGTGCAGATGCGTCGAACACTACGCGTAGTTTGGTAGTTGAACTATCTTCCCGAATTACTCAGTGGTGTGGGAGAAAAACCTTAAAATTTGTATGAGGATTGTTGAAGTCAAATTCAGTGTATTTTGCATGTCCCAGATTGACATATTCGTCAATAAAAGCCTTGTAATTAGTAAACAACTTTAAATTCTTATGTAAACGCCTTTCCAATGAAATGAAGCGTCTAATTGCCATCGTAGCAGAGTTTCCTAGCTGAGTGTAGTCATTAGCATTGCGAAAAGGCAAATCTACCTGAAACTGACCATTTGACAACTGTTGCACAAATTCACAAAACCTTTCCTCACATAGTTTGTCGTCACTAGATAAAACCCTTTTGTTAGAAACCTCTTCTAATTGCCAAAACCTAGAAATACTTTCATCAAGCTCTTGCATTGAATGACAGACTGATAAAGCAAAGTTGCATGCCAAATTCCCATTATACCCCTTGATTGGAGCACATCCGCAGACCAACCAACCAAACCTAGAATTTTGTAGTACTGGAAGACCTTGACCTAAATTAACAATTCCTGAAACAATAATGTCAAAATAGAGGTCTGCCCCGATAAGCATGTCAATATCCGAAGTCCTAAAATATCCTGGATCTGCCAATTCGATGCAACTCGGTAAGTGAATCTTGCTAGTATCTACAAAGGCATGTGGTAACGGATACGTTATTTTCTCCAACACTGAAAATGAACCCTTTATGTCAAAACCCCTATCTACCTTGGAATATAGTTGGAGATCAACCATTTTGGTCACCTGAGAAATGGTATTTCCAATACCCCCAATTTTTATTATATTACAATAACTCGATAAATTTAATTTCTTAAGTGTTTCAGCTGTTATAAAGCTTACTTGAGACCCGGAATCTAGTAACGCGCGAACCGTTATTTCTCGTTTATCTTTAGTAACCAAACTTACCCTGGCCGTTCCTAATAAAACCTGCAAAGTAGAAATTTGACCTTGTGAAATTAACACTGACTGTGATACTGTTTGAGGTAACTCCTCTTGTACCCCTGAAGTCGACTGCACCCTAACCTCATTCTCTGAAGAGCCCCTTTTGTCTCTTTGTTGATGAGAACGACACCATACGCCTCAGAATTGTTGCAATGTAAAAGAGTATGATGTTTCCTATTGCACGTTTTACACCCTGTAGATAGACATTGAGCAACAGAGTGCTTTGTCCCCAAACAGTTATAGCATAACCTTTTATTTTGAATAAAATTGCGTTTCTCATCAAGGCTTATCCCTTTAAATTTAAAACACCACTGTAATTTATGCTCTCCGTTTCAAAATAAACAAACCCCATTAGTCCTTTTTTCTGAGACACCCATTAGTGCATTTTTGTGTTTATTTTTAAAACCTGAATTAAACCCCGATGTGTTAGTATTTTTTGAGGATTCTGACCCTGAGATATTTTCTAGATCTTCCTAGATATTTTTTAGATCCCTAACGTGAGTGTTTATTATGATTACATGATTATCATACCTTTTGTTGAGGAGATCTAGTGCAACTCTATAGTTAGATTGTGTAAGAGGCAAATCTTTAATGATATTCAATGCCTCATTTGATAAACAGCCTTTTAAATACAAAAATTTCTGTATATTAGTTAAGTGAGAACTGCTGTCTATCATGGCATTGAATAATCTATGAATGTTTTCCATTCCTCATATTTCCCAGAGAAAGAAGGTGGGTTTATATTTGGTAATCTAATTTTACCTAAGGGGTCCTCGGGGTGAGGATGTGCTGAACTACGCTGTACCACATTATCCGTATTAGGCTGTTGCAAAATGGCTGCATTTCGATTTTCAATAAGCGATTTAATTTTTGCCCAAATGCTAAAATACTGAGTTTCAATCGCGATACGATCATCCTCTTCGTTTGAGGCCCAATCTTCGGTTTCTTCCGCGATTTTTTCAATTTCATCTTGAATTAAATTGTAACTTTCAAACGCTGCCTGTAATCTTATTTCCCTTACCATAAATTCATTTAAATCTACTGACAAATCATTTTCATTTTATATGACAAACGTTTCTATCCTAGAAATACATCTTTTTTGTGTTGCCCTTTTCTTTTTAGCCTCTTCCATTGTGACAATAAATTACCCCATGAAGTAACTTAAGTAAATAAACAAATCTTATGGTTTGACAACTAAAAAATGGCAAATACCACCCTAATTAAATCTAAGCATAAATTTGTAAACAAACGTACTTAAATTAACACTTTTAGAACTAAACGTGAAAGATTTTACAGTGTAAAACTCGTTAAAGAATTTAATTTAATCTCTAGCCCTAATTTTATCCTAAAATTAAAAGCCACTTTCTTTTAAGACTTCGATGAAATATGCCCATAAAACGTTTTTAAATGTAGCACTCGTAAATTGTTAAAAGTCTCCTTTTGCAACAGCTTCCAAATAATAAATGTCCATGCTTAGTATATTGAAAGGATCTAATCTTATATTTTCCTAGCCGTTCCAATGTGTCCCATGTACCATGTTCCAATGTACCAGTGTGTAGCTTCCCAGTGTGCCAAGAGCCCTTGTGCCCTTAATTCCTTTCTCAAACCTTCAATCGGCACCAAACTCCCAAGTTGTGTGTATAAATCCCAAAAATCCAAAACCGTCAGCACCTAGACGTTTGGGCATGTGCAAAAACTCCAATAAACTGCCCTTATCCTGATATTTTCAACCCAATTTGGCTCGAATCGGACCAACAATATGTTAGCTACTATATTGGTGTAGGTAAATAAAATCCATAAATCAACTTAATCGAAGGACCAGATTTATTCAATCGAACAAATCAACTGTATAATTATATGTAGACGAACTGTACAAATTCATATCGCTAGTAATTTGAAATTAATAAAGACAAGAGGCAGCGTGTGTAAATTAGCCGGAGAAAAGGTAAAAGTTCAGAAAAGTGTGTATATCGAGGCACAACCTTATCGTGTTAAAACTCAAGTGAGACTGCCGTAAAACGGCCAAAGTCGGTAAAAGTCACAAAAAAAAAGCAAAGAAAAAGCCTTTGTCGCAGCGCGAACCCTGCCGCCGCAGGAGGGCTTAAATGTAGGAATCTGTACCGCGATTCGGCACACGCTCGGGTTTTTCGTCGGCTCGGTTCTGTACAGAACAAACGCCTGCGCAAATCGATTTAGAATAAATAATGAAGGATAAAAATTGATAAATAGCATATTTAAATTTTTTATTAATACTTTAATACGGACTTATTAGGGACTTTTCCGTGGGGAAGAATGAAAATGTAACTAAATGTGCGTTAGGTATATACGTTTGTGATGTTTTAAAAGATATATAATATATATATATATATATAATATTAATATGTATAAGATAATTATTAAAAGTTAAAAAATAAAATTAAATTAAAGATTGTACCAATATAACTCGAAAACATAAAGGTACCTAGCATTCAATAATAATAATAATTATATGGTTTAAAAATGAAATAGAACCATTTTTATTCTTTAAACTAACCAAGTATAAAATTAGCTACGGAATAAGTTTTTCTTTCCTGTAATAATAATATAATGAAATAATTTTATTGTATTAAGATAATAAAATGCATTTGCAGCATTTTATTTTGCTTAATTTTATATTAATAGGTAGGTACATTATTATATCTACTTAAATTTATTAACGAGATTATTTATTTATTTTCATTTATATTGCATTTAAAATTATAATGAGGAGAAGATATTAAATTAGAAGATGGAAATTTATAATTAGAAGATAGCCAGATAGCTATACATGCATCACCAATTTTGGACAGACTGTATATTAGAACCCAAAAACTATATAGAGACACTGTGTATAATTATGTATAGGTAATTTTATTGCTTTTATTATAATATTAGGTATATCAACACAATATTATTAAATATACATAATTGTCAATATAAATGTAAAAGGTAAAATACGTAAAAAGAATAAACATGATAAGATTATTATAATCTAACCACTAACCACACTTTTTGGTAAACGAACGGGCGAAAAACAGGAAAACAGGCAAATAATACAATGGACATTCGACACACTCCCGAAGCTTCCCCCGAAGCGATTCCGCGAGCGCCCGAACAGGGTGACCTCGACACATAACACACCGCTCGGAAATACTCGATTATGTTGAGACGAGAGAGACAACAAATCGGAAATCATTTACCAGAATACGTACCGAAAAAACCTTTCGAGACACTGTATTATCGGGGTTGCCAGCGCTATTATTTTACAGATAATATACTATTTTTTTAGGTGATCGAATAGTGATACCATTCGATAAATCGTAAATAAAAATAATTAAAAAACAAAACTAATTTTAATAGCTGTCTTATTATTCTTTTTAGTATATGCTACCTATTTAATGGTTGGGTTGAGTTGTATTGGGCTGGGTTGGGTTGGTTGGGACTGAGCTGGGTTGGTAGTGATTTTTTTTTATATAAAAAGGCGCTGGGTGCAAAAAGGACCTGGGTGAATAATAATTTTTCATAAGAAAAACTGATTGCGCAAAAAAAACGAACAGGGGTAAAATTTTAACATTTTTTATTTAAAAAATATAAAAATGAAAAAATTGAAATTTTTGGTCTCCGACAATGAAATTATGATGAATACGACATTCACTATCCTATGTACCTGTCTTTTTTTTTAATCTTGAAAATGGGTAGTCGATAAGATAGTAAACTGTTACCGTAATTTATATACATTCCAGCCCTGACAAAACTCAACAATATGAATGAAAACTTGGCTCAATCTAAATAAGGCTGTAATATATGATATTCTCTAAGAACCTGTTTCTTTTCCTACTTATAAATATTATTAACTAATAACTCATTGCACTTTTTTACGACACCAATTCAGAAATAATGTTAGTCACAAATTACTTGATAGCAATAAGTGTGTGTATAAGTAAATTAAAAACTGTATAGTCTATTACAGTCCTTTTGGTTATTCAGTATGTTATATTTAATCTGTCACACTATAGTTTATAATCCAAATATCCTCGGAGGCATATGACTTCATCAAAATCATCCAGTTTCTCCAGCATATTATCCTAAATTGCACTTTTTTTTAAGTTTATTAGTCAAAAGTAGTAAATATAAACACTATCACCACACCTATGCAAGTCAAATGAAACTTTGTTTGCCACAATTTTACACAAAAAAACTTGCACTTTCCCAAGTGATGGTACGTTTTTTTGGCGTCAAATTCCTCTTCACTTTGCAATAAGTATAATGCAGGTATTTAATGTTCTAAGAAAAAGAATCACAGTATAGGAGGCCAAGTAGTAAATTACACAAAGTTAGTTATAGTGTTTCTTAATCAGTATCAGGAAGTATCATCCCAAGTCCTTTGTAGTTATATCTTAAAGCTTCAAATATACTGAAGAACTCACAACTCACAAATTAATAACTTTTGGCAAACTATCGATAAATATAAACTAATTATTGTAAGCACGAATCGAATGTAAACAAAATAATATACCTATACCTAACCCTATTTTGTGTTAGATGACAAAACTACTTCTATTTCGAATAAAAATTGGTTGACGTGTAAAAGACCCAACCGATCATACTCGAACGTTTAAAATATTTCGCGGGTATTGTGTCGAATGTCCATTATGTCGAATGACGATTGTGTCGAATGCACCCGTCTCGAAAAACAAAAACACCACGGAATCAGCCGAACTCACATACCGAACCGAGGTACGGATTCCTACAATTATGCCCTCCTCGCCGCCGCCGTCCTTTGTCAAGAAGCCGACACAGGTGCATCCAAAAACCGTTAAAATTCGTTTGAATTTAGTACGATTCACTGAGAGAAACCGCGTTACATGTAATAATTAAAGTATGGTTCGATAGTAAAGCGTAATTCACAACAATAATAATAATAATAATAATAATAATAATAATAATAATAATACAACAACATGTGTGTTTGTGGGTTTAAAGTGGGGGTGTAATATTTTGTTTTGGATTTAGTCTTTAGTAATAATTTAGTCACCGAATTGATCGCGTCGATTTTCGTGTCGGATGTAAAATATTTTGTTTATATTTTATAAAATAATAATTACAATGGGATCCAGAGGAAAAAGAATGGTGTTAGATGTGCTAAACAATAACTTAAGGTTGAAAAATGATAAAAATCAGATATCAATGTGTTGTGAGGATAATAATCTCTCTGAGAATAATAATATCTCTATAATAAGTATGATAATTATGGATGAAATTATGGAACCACTTGCAACAGTTTTATTTCTGAAAACTATAATATTGACATAAGTTCAGGAGAGCTTTGTAAGGTGTTAAGTGTTGAGAAAAATGATAACGGTAATTTTTTACGATTATTGTTTATAATAAAAGGGCGAGTGCTTTTTTTCCACATTATAATAATAAATATTGATAAAATTTACCGATGAATTCTGTACGTCACGTAAATTGCAAAAATCCTTCCCATAAAAACCAGTGGCGAAGCGTGAACTTTTCTTTCGGGTAGACAAACAATAAAAATTGTTAATTAGACAAAAATGTGTATTCAATATTATTCACTTTAATGAAATAGAGAATGAAAGCGCATGAAATATTAACTCAAAGAGAAAAATATGTAGTGATATAAAAAAGAAAAAAATAATTACTACTAGCATAAAAAGATAGATAGATAAAAATAAATACTACTTACAAAAAAAACACAACATAGGTATATCCATAACTTATAAAACCATAATATCCATTATTTTAAAATTAATTAAAGACAAATAAAAACACAACTAAAATACAATTGCCAATATCAAACAGTCGTTCATAAATAACCCCTGAAATATCCACTAAAAAAATCTTTTCTATACACCCAAAAATAAAAATACTAATTATTAAATTACAATAGCACGCGCCCGCACCAAATGCCAAATGCAGATTCATCAAAAAACAAAACTGAAGATGATTGCGGCCGACCAGACCAAGCGTGTCCATAAACAATAACCCTCAAGAGCATAATAAAATAGCTGGTCGACTTCGATAGACAAAAGCTCAAATGTCTTTCCCGCGAGTAAATTTTGCATACGTAATAGGCTGAATACTGATGCGGCTGAAACTCTGTCACCTGCTTGATGCGTATATGGTTCGATTAGATGCTCCAAATTTCGGAAGACAAATATCAATGTGTCTTCCTGGGGCTCGTATACATTAATTGGGTGTCAGCCCTGCATTTTTATTGGTGCGTCAGGCGGGGCGCGCCTTAGATATTATAGATAGATAGATATTATAGCCGTTTAGATACCGTTGTATAATAATAGTAAGGAGAGCGACTACATTCTGTGTTATTTTTTTTTAATTTGAATTCAACAATTACATGAAATAATTACGTAATAAATTTATGAGAAATAACTGGATAATTTTGGGTAGACAGTGTCTACCTTGTCTACTCGTACGCTTCGCCACTGATAAAAACGTATGTTTTAACATACGGGTTAAATGTGTAGTATTTCTGCAATTTATGTATAGTAAACCTAACGGTATGTGTATAAAATATCACATACGGGTTTTATGTCAAGAAAAAAAAACAAATCAGTTGTTATTTTTATCGCATGTGTCTAAAATTTGCGTTTTTTATAGTTTCTTCTTTTTTAAAATTCATGAGCTTTGCTACAATAATTCATTAACTAATTTTACAACATTATACAAGAATAATTTTCGTTTAAAAGTTTTCTTAAAGCTAAAATACAAGAAATTAAGTGAGTCAATCTTTAAACGCCATTTTCTCGAAATTTGTAAATGTGCACATACGTTGTTTTTCCATTGGACGGCAATATTAAAATGATCCAAAATGTTTTCATCGCGAGCTTCATTGTCCCTTTGATAATTTTCTGGCGTTGATATTTCAAAATAGAGATGTGCGCATAGTATCTACTCACTCGATACTTTAATATCTGATACATGCGAAGATTCGAAATAATCTAATCCTTCGACCCCAACTACTCGTTACTCAAATACTTTTTTAAATCCCAAATTTTCATGTCACCGGTGGCTGCTTATGCGTACTAAATATATTTTATAAGTAAAATATGGCAATATTATTAATAAAATGAAATAAACCGCCGCCGATCGGCCCAACAATAATTAATCAATAATACCTATTTATATATACCCGGCGTTGTCGCCAGTTGCCATGCAATTGCTTGATACTTCGATACTCGATACCTTGCTCTAAAAGTATTTAAATTCGTCCGTCGTGCCCGATTACTTGATTACTTTTTTTTAGCATAAGTATCATTTTGTAATATCTTACTAAAACTTGATAACCCTCTATTATACTCAAAAAATATAACAAACGCCAAAGCAAGCCCTAAATTTAATATAGATATTCATATCAAATCGTAATATTCGACTATACAGTGTGTCCAAGATAAGGATCCTAAGCATGGGGATCTCGGTAGTCTCGGTACCTGTTGGAGATAGAGCTTCGGTTAAATTAGGAAAAAGTTGTGCACTTTGAAGCGTATTTACGTGCCGTTGAGAAACTTCAAAAATTTCCATGGCCTGCTGAGATATTTGGAAAAAACGGAAATTTGCCAATATCGATTTTATTTTTTCCTGGCTTTATTTTAAAAGATATCAAAAAACTATTGACACTTTCTCATTGACACTTTTAAAGTAGTACGTGATGGCGCTTTTAAATTTTATATCCGACATTTCGTTTTCGAGAAACCATAATCAACTTTATTTTTTTATATTGCGCGAAAAGAAAGTACACCCTGTATCTGATTCCATTTTTTATTACAAAATTCAATGATATATCACATGTCACATTTTTTTTGTTAGTTGAAAGGAAAAATGCAAATTTTCTATTTTTTTAGCATATTTTTTAAGTAAGCTTTGGAAACAAATGCTTTGACGTATGTAAATACCTGTTACCGAGTCTGTCACATTTTCCTTAATATCTATTTAGAGAGTGATGAAGCTAAATGAAGCATTGATGTATTGTACATTATACTACTTATAAATAAAAAAATGTAACCAGTAATAAACAAATGTTTTATGATTTTTTTAACGATATGCAACAAATAATGAATACATTTTAAAAATAACGAAAAAAGCAAATAAATTAACGCATTTTATAAATTTAATTTAAAACAGGTGTTCAAACAGGTTTCCGTTATTTTCTAGACATAAGTATGATCTTCTTACAGTAGCAGTTAAAACATCACGCAATATCTCTGGCGTAATACTTTGAAAAGCGGCCGTCACACATTCTCGTAACTCCCGCTCAGTTCCAAAAGAATGTTGATAGACTCGGTTTTTAATAAATCCCCAAAGGAAGAAGTCCAAAGGGGTTAAGTCCGCGGATCGCGCTGGCCAAGACACTTCACTGGAGGTTCCAATCCACTTTTCAGGAAAACGCTGCGAAAGGTACTGTCGAACTTGCCCAGAATTATGTGCAGGAGCCCCGTCTTGTTGAAACTAACAGCTATTGACTTGTGCCAGAGGTAAATCATCTAAGCAGTCTTCTAAATCATTTTGCAATAAATTAAGATATCGTTCTGCTGTTAATGAATAATGGTAAATAAATGGACCTAGTATTTTGGTTCCTAAAATTCCACACCACATATTAAACCCAAAACGTTGTTGATGTCTAGATATTTTCTTAACACGCGGATTTTGTTGGACCCAGTAATGACTATTGCGGCGGTTAAAGATACCATTATTAGTGACCATACTTTCGTCGGACCATATTATTTTTGATGGGAAATTAAAATCCTCTTCACAGGCACGTGTATACCACTCACAAAAATGCCGACGTCGTTCGAAACCCCCAGGTTTAAGTCCTTGGCAAATTCTAAATTTGTAGGGGTGATATCTGTTTTTACGTAAAATAAACTGAGCTGTAGATTTGGCCACTCCTATATTTTTTCAATTTGCCTGGTTGATATCTCGGGGTTTTCAATAACTGCTTGTAAAACATTATTTTGAGTTTCTTCAAGAGATTCCTTTTTTCGAGATAAAACAGGCTTTTTAAACGAACCATATTCTTTTAAATTTCGAGCCAACTCTAAGAAAATGGATTTACATGGTTGCTTTCTATCTGGAAATTTATTAAGATACATTGCTGCTGTATTTACAGTATTTTTGTAGCACAAAATGTAGCACGACAGCATGTCGAACTTTTCTTCATGACTATAATGACCACCAGGCATATTTGAAGAAAATAACACAATTTTAGCAATAATAACGACAACAGTAAATAATAACAATAATTACTCAACAAACAACACCTCGACAATCACGGTAACAACAACGGCAATTAATATTTAATAAAAAATATGTGACAGGGTAAAAGGTATTTACGTCAAAGTGTCAAAGCATTTGTTTCCAAAGCCTACTTAATAATATGTTTAAAAAAAAAGAAAAATTGTATTTTTCCTTTTAACTAACAAAAAAAATGTGACATGTGACACATCGTTGAATTTGTAATAAAAAATGGAATCAAAAATGGATACAGGGTGTACTTTCTTTTCGCACCATATAAAAAAATAAAGTTGATGGTGGTTTCTCGGAAACGAAACGTCGGATATAAAATTTAAAAGCGCCATCACGTACTACTTCAAAAGTGTCAATGAGAAAGTGTCAATAGTTTTTTGATATCTTTTAAAATAAAGCCAGGAAAAAATAAAATCGATATTGGCAAATTTCCGTTTTTTCCAAATATCTCAGCAGGCCATGGAAATTTTTGAAGTTTCTCAACGGCATGTACATACGCTTCAAAGTGCACAATTTTTCCTAATTTAACCGAAGCTGTATCTCCAACAGGTACCGAGATCCCCATGCTTAGGATTCTTATCTTGGAAACCCTGTATATTCACTAACAACTAACAAGTAGACACGTAATGATTACTTTGTAACGAATACAAAGTATCTGATACTTTGATATAAAGTATCAGTATCTACTCGATACTTATAAAAGTAATCGGTGCGCATCACTATTTCAAAACATCCATGGTAAGGTTCATGAGAACTTTAACGAATAGTCTTGGACCTGGCTGTTGTCTCTCAGGATACAGTTCCAAATATCTGACGATTGCAAGATTTACATTCCTATTACATGTAATATAACATTTCAATATGTCAAATTTTTCGTCACTGGTATATCGCATGGCCATTTTCGGAAATTAAAAATTTAAACAAAACTCACTAAATAAAAACGAAAACAACTAGATACGAAAAAACTATTTAACACTAGCAAGAACAAGAACAAAAAATTAAGAAGATAAGAACTACTAAACAAGATAAAAAGTTGAATCAAATAAATAATATTTTGCACAATTGTCAGTTAATGACGCTAAATCATTAAACAATAATAATTGTTTATACGACAAATGGTCTCCATAGTCATGGGCAATTCCGCGAAAAATGAAAATAGTACACTGTGTCCCATTTTGGATGAGACTGCAGGGTATCTCTGTCATTTTTTAAGATAGAGCTTTGCGGTTTTCGCGACCCTGTATCACTTTTTTGTAAAACTTTTAAAGCCACAAACAGAAATATTCTAACTACTTTTGTTCCTGAAATACAGGGCGAAAACGAAAATGTTCACTTTTGGAGGTGTTACTATTTCTCAGGCCCTGTATTAGATAGAATAAAAATGAAAACTGCTTATAATAGATATTTTTACATAAAAGTCAGTGGCGTATTTAATTTTTTTTCCCAATGCACTGTTTTTAAGATTGGGCACAAACTTGGTATTTTTTAAATGGAACACCCTGTATATTTTAACGTCAAATTTTTGCATTTTTTTTTTCTGAATACATTGATGTATCACAACCTATTCTTTAGTAAATTTTAGCTTCAAAAATCAGAAAAATCCATATTTATTTTTGTTTTTAATAGTAGGCCATGAATTCTTACACACATGCATTTAATTATTACTTTTTTAAAACGCCATGTGATTTAAACCTGTTTATTTAACTATATTTTAAACATTAACTTAAAATATTAATATAAACATAAAAATGTTAAAAACAAAAAAAATATATCGGACCAGGTTTAACATTAAAAACTAATTAGTAATTATAAGAATCAAATTAGAAAATTAATTACAAAAACCAAAAAAAAAAACAACAAATATAAATTTAATAAAACTGTTCAAACTGCTGTCCATTTTGTCTTATACAAAAACCACATACAGTCTGTATTCGTTTTAAGGCATTTAAAATTATAAAGGGTTGCCTTTGTAAGTTTATGAATGCTTCTTCAGTTGTCGCTCGGAGTTCATTTATATTATTATGCCGATTTGCATAAATTTTATTTTTTAAGTACGACCATACAAAAAAGTCCAAAACACTCCAAAAGTCCGGTGACCTAGGCCATCTGATTGGCCCGTGTGTACCAATCCAACGTCTATCAAAATGGGCACTTAAATATTCTCCAACTACCCTTGAATTATGAGCGGGCGCTCCATCTTGCTGGAAATATATTTGATGTCGCTGGGCTAAAGGTATGTCCTCCAGCAACTCTGGCAAATTATTTTGCAATATATTTAGATATCG
Source organism: Anthonomus grandis grandis (assembly GCF_022605725.1). Taxonomy (NCBI): domain Eukaryota; kingdom Metazoa; phylum Arthropoda; class Insecta; order Coleoptera; family Curculionidae; genus Anthonomus; species Anthonomus grandis. The sequence continues at coordinate 47,451,177 of NC_065548.1, forward strand.
TTGGGCAGTTAAGCTACCCTCAAAAATTGTATATACAATTTTAGTGCCCAATACAAAACAGGAAACACTAAAACCAAGTCGGCCTTGTTGCTGTCGTTCAAAAGTAATATGTTGGTTTTCTTGATACCAATGTCTGGTATTTTGCCTATTAAATATGCCACTACTACTTATATGGGATTCGTCAGACCATATTACCTTTTTTACAAAATCCGGATCTTCATTAGTTTTGGTTAAAAACCAATTAGAAAATTCCAGTCGTTTAAACGGATCGTCAGGATGCAATTCTTGAATAATATTTATCTTATACGGTTTAAATTTATGCTTTTTTAAAATTTTTTGCACTTTTGTTTTGGAAACTCCTATCTCTTCCTCTATCTTTCTACAGGAAATTTGGGGTCTTGCTTCCACACACGCTAAAACATTAATTTCGCCAGCTTCATTTCTATCAACATGGGGTTGCCTAGGTTTTGAATAGCAGCCATAATTTAAAAGATTAGATTTTAACCGGAATACCGTAGCCCGAGATGGCTGACGTCTTTCTGGAAACCTAATAATATCTTTTTTATTTTTTGAATTTTGTAACAAAATAAAATAAGCTAGAGCTTTACCTATTTAAATATAATTTCGTTAGAAAGGTTTAAACATTTTATAATATCATACTTTTCAAAATTTTGGAATTCCATATTTTCACCGTCAGCCATCATTATTGATATGTATTGAGTCTGTTTGTGACTTAGTTTCCATGAATGCAATAAACAAAACATTTTTTATGCATGTGTCAAAGAATTCATGGCCTACTATTAAAAAAATAAACATAAATATGGATTTTTCTAATTCTTTGAGCTAAAATTTATCAAAGATTAGGTTGTGATACATCAATGTAATCAGAAAAAAAAATGCAAAAATTTGACGTTAAAATATACAGGGTGTTCCATTTAAAAAATACCAAGTTTGTGCCCAATCTTAAAAACAGTGCATTGGGAAAAAAAATTAAATACGCCACTGACTTTTATGTAAAAATATTTATTATAAGCAGTTTTCATTTTTATTCTATCTTATACAGGGCCTGAGAAATAGTAACACCTCCAAAAGTGAACATTTTCGTTTTCGCCCTGTATTTCAGGAACAAAAGTAGTTAGAATATTTCTGTTTGTGGCTTTAAAAGTTTTACAAAAAAGTGATACAGGGTCGCGAAAACCGCAAAGCTCTATCTTAAAAAATGACAGAGATACCCTGCAGTCTCATCCAAAATGGGACACAGTGTACATCATTTTAAAGGGGAAAAAAAGATCATTTTAATTTAGCAAAAAACACAAAATGGCCGCCATAAGAAAAAAAGAAGTTGAGGATGGAATCTCAGAATCGAAACGTCGAAAACAAAAACTGAACTCAGGTATGTGTTGTCCTTAAAAATGTTTTTACAGATTTTAAAAATACGTTGAAATAAAAAAAATACAGACCTTTTTCCAAAATGCAACTTTTCTATTTTTTCCAAATATTTCAAAATCGGAAAAAGATAAAATCGTTCTAAAAGTGGCACAAAATTGTTAACTAAATGCTCTACAACTTTTCCCATTTAATCAATTTTCTATCTCTTATAATTTCCAAGATACCCATACATGTACACACAATTTGGGCCACACTGTATATTGTTCTAACTATCCCCATTGTTTTTTTTTATTGATATACCGTTAATAAAAGAAAAACAATTTACTTTTCCTGTGCCCTTTTCTTCTTTTCTTCGGCCATAAATTCGGGAGTCTCCGAGGTTTTAGTTTTTTTCGGTTTCTTTTTTTTCTCTTTTGGTTTGGGCGTGGAGTCATCGTCGTCCTCATGTAATAAGGCATACTGCCGATCAACGGCCCTTTCTCGTGTATAAATTGCGTTCATTATATCTCCTGTAACAAAAAAAAACTTTTAAACGAGAAAAAGAGTTATTCGTTTATAAAAATTTGTATTCAATAATGTCTGTTTTTTTGGTCATATTAAGAAAATCAAAGTAAATAGATTCAATATTATAAAGAAGAAACGCGCTTAAAGGTCGAGAGATTAAACATTAGGTCTAGGGTATACAGGGTGATTGATAACCGATGGATACGTTAGCCTTATATGAAAAACGTAACAGAATTTTTCTGAAAATTAGTCTCTATCGGACTAAAATATTTTCAGGATTGCTGCTTATATAGAAAAATGGCAATATCTTTGATTTTTTAAATCAAACACCCATTATTTTTAGATATTTGGATGCCCTGTTTCGTTTTGAGCCTTTTTTAATCATGTTTGCTAATACCTATATCTCTAGCAGTTTTTCAAAAAAAATAATAATTTTGCGTGTTTTTTTTAGAAACCAAGGGATAATTAATTGTTTATGTCTCAGCTATTTAAGTAAGACTAAAAAGCTCAAATTTTAAACATTAGTTTAAGAGATCATCTTGATTGACTTCTCATAGCCCAATTTAATCAGGAACTTAGAGGCTCGTCGAAAATTAAATAAAAATTATTCATTTATATTTTGCGATGTTGCTTATGTTTTGGGTGATCGTCTTTTGGATATTATTAATACATCCTTAAGTACTGGGGTTTTCCGCAAGCCTGGAAACTTTCTACTGTTTTTCCTGTTCGAAAAGTGCAAAACACTAAATTGTGTAATGAATTTCGGCCAATTAACACCGTGCCTATTTATGAGAAGCTCCTTGAAGTATGTGTTAAGGAACAGCTACTCGAACATTATAATATAAATAAAATAGTTAGTACCTAACCAATCGGGGTTCCATGAGAATCATTCATGTGAGTCTGTCATTATTAATATAGTTGATAATTTTCTTCTCAGGGCCCTTGACTCTGATAATCTAGTACTTGCTGTGTTTTTGGATTTTAAGAGAGCGTTTGAAACCGTGAGTAGAGAAATATTAATTAGGAAATTAGAACGGTTAGGCCTTAAACATAATGTATTGAAGTGGTTTCAATCTTATCTAAGTGGTAGAGTTCAGCGAGTCATGTACAAAAATAGTTCATCTGAAAGCGTTAATGTAAAGCATGGTGTGCCGCAGGGAACGGTCTTGGGCCTCTTGCTATTTTTATTGTATGTCAACGATATGGTGGAGGTAGTGCGGGGGTGTAATATGGTGTTGTTTGCGGACGAAACAATGTTATATGTGGTGGGTAATGACATTCATCAACTGCAACAGGTCATGAACGTTGAACTCAATAACGTATTCATCTGGCTTTGTAGAAATTAACTAAGCTTAAATGCAAGAAAATCCAAGTTTTGTATATTTGGCAAGAGATCTAGATTAAGTTCTATAGACATGGGCAATATACAGATTTCTGTGAATGGGGAACGTATTTTGTATGCCAAAGAATTTAAATATTTGGGAACAATTTTCGATGCCAATCTGAATTTCCATGCTCATGCAGATTTATACAGTGTGACCCATTTGTTTTCGGGTCACCCTGATAAAAAGTTTATTTTTGGTGCGATTTTGCTCGGGTTTTTTTTAAATGTTAGGTCCAGAAAAACTGCATCATTATAATAAAAAAAAATCTGCCATGCAAATTCCAAGGCCTGCTAATGTCAGTTTTTAAGGGCCAAATTTTAAGAAACCATGCAGGCCATTTTTTTAGCAAAAAATTGTTCACACCACTGGATTCGGCATCCCCTAAAACGGCCTTATACCAAATTTCACTAAAAAATATAAGTAATAACAATTTTATGATAAAAAATAAAAAGGGAAATTATGCATTTATTTACATTTAAAAATGTGTAGATAGCCATGAAAAAAACAAATTGAACAAAGATAATACAAGCAAATAACAATTCCAAACTTAATACAAATAAAAACAAACAATAAACTAACAAAAATAAATACAAATAAAATAAAAACAAGAAACAAAAAAATTAAAAATTAACCGCTACTAAATTTTTGAAATTTCTACTAATCCACCATTGTTTTCTATGCATTTTACATTCCTTTTGCCTACATTTAAAAGAACTTTACGGACTTGCTCTAGAGTAATTTCTGAACAAACCTGGATTATTCTGACTTGTAGATCTTCTAAATTTGTACACCTTTTCTTTAAGTAAGCCCCAGAGAAAAAAATCGAGTGGCGTTAAGTCAGGGAATCTCGGTGGCCACTCAACGAAAGGACAGTTTCGTCCTATCCAACAGTTTTCAAAATGTTGATTTAACCAGTCTCTTACTAAACGAACATTATGGACAGGCCAACCATCTAATTGAAACTTCAAATTAAGGTGATATCTTAAGGGTAAATCTTCTAATGCGTTCGAAAATTCATTCTCAAGAAAATTCAAAAATTCAATTGTATTCAAATTACCATTAAAGAAAAAAGGGCCAATAATTTTGTCGCTTAGTATTCCCCACCAAACGTTAATTTTTTGCGAATACTGTCTCCTTCCATTTATTATAAATTCTGGATTCTGCACGGACCAGTGGCGGCAATTTTGACTGGAGACCACGCCATTTGTTGTAAAAGTGGCTTCATCGCTAAAAAGAATTTTCATCTAGAAAGTTTCTGTTGTTTAAATATTTTCCCTGAAGCCAATAGCAAAACTCTAATCTTCTTGCCTGGTCACCATCCTCTAAGGTGTGCAAAAATTTTGGCTTAAATGCTTTTATGTTATTTTTTTGCAAACATCTTCTTATACTTTCTCTGGGGATGTTAAGGACCAAACTAGCCGTTCTGACACTACTTCGAGGATTGCCGTTAAAATATTCCAAAATGTAATTTTCATTTCTTCTGAGCCCACGCCATCCATTATGTCTAATTTTAAGTAGATTTTTCGAAACAGATCCTGTTTCATTGAAAATTTTATTATCACGTTGCACAATACTTAGACTTACTGGTCTATCAGGATGCCTAATATTAAATTCTCTGGCAGCTTCTCTCATCGAACGCGTGTTACCACCAACAAGACGAACAATTTCAATTTTTTCTCTTAAATTTAAATTTTCCATGATTACTAATACTATCTAAACGCGTTCTATTACTACTTTTGACAGTTAGATGTCAAATGTGACAATTCAATATTTCAACAATTTTTAGAGACAATTTAGCGCATTTTTTTTGATCATAAAATTGTTATTATTTAATATTTTTTGGTGAAATTTGGTATAAGGCCGTTTTGGGGGATGCCGAATCCAGTGGTGTGCACAATTTTTTGCTAAAAAAATGCCTAGCATGGTTTCTTAAAATTTGGCCCTTAAAATCTGACATTAGTAGGCCTTGGAATTTGCATGGCAGAATTTTTTTTTTGTTATAATGATGCAGTTTTTCTGGACCTAACATTTCGCACCAAAAATAAACTTTTTATCAGGGTGACCCGAAAACAAATGGGTCACACTGTATAATGAGAAAATTTTCAAAAAAAGTTGGATTTATCACAAAAAATTTGTCAATGTACATCAAATTAAAACTTTACAACGCCATTGCTCTTCCTCATTTACAGTTCTGTTCAACATTATTGTTTAACTTGCCACAGTATAGAATTGACCAACTGGAAAGAATTCAAAATAGGGCTATGAGACTGATTCGAAATTGTAATCGTTACACGCATGTTGTCTCTATGTTGGGTGTCCTAGATATGTTGTCTGTACATCAAAGAATTTTGTATAACGTCTATTTGTTTATTTTTAAATTAAAACATCAGATGCTCCCCGATTATATTTGTAATAAATTAAGAGTTTTTGGAGATATACATAACTATAATACGAGAAATCGTATAGACTTCGTACTGGTCGACAGATGTAACACAACCCAAATGCATAATTCAGTTCTATACAAAGGTTTAATCCTATTTAACAACTTGCCTGCTAACATCAAAAATTGTATTACTTGAAATCAATTCAGAGAGCTCTTGAGAAAATTTATCATGAATAGGTAATATTGTGTTTGTTATTTTATTATGTTATTTTAATTATGTAGTTTATTAAGTTTTATGCATTGTTTCCGCTCCAATCATCATCTTGATTGTGGGTTTATCTGTTGACTGGGTATTTTTGGGCCAGCCGGGATACTGGTTACAGCTTCTTGGAACTACCGAAGCATTTCTAAGTGTTACACGGGGGGACCAATGTGTCTGGTCAGCAAGGTCAACCAAGTTCCAAATGTGTGTCATCGACTGCTTGCAACCGAACCGACTCGATCAACCTGAGTCGACATTATTTTTATTATTATAAGGCAAACAACAATTAACTGTGCTTTTAATAAGTTGGACAAGGAAATAATGTTTAGGGTAAGTCTAGTTTTAATTTATGGTCTACCTCTGACAGAATATTTCTGGAACCGGGATGCTGTTTCTGGATTACCGAGACCATCCATGGACAAACCGGCGTGTCCTGATACAGTTATGGCCAACTTATACTTTTGGTTTATTTTTCATTTATGTTTTTATTGAATGTAGCTTTTTGCTAAATAAAGATCCGTACTCCTGACAACCTGATACCTTTTTTTTAAATCGGATACCCTATATTTTATTTTATATTCCAATTGACAGTTTAAATTAACAATTAAATATAACATATTCCATATCTAAGTAGCCAAGTTTTAACAAATAAATACTTATTTTTTATGAAATTTGATAATTTTAAACATTTTTATTTCGTAACTTACTTAATTAGTCATGAAAATGTCAAAATGGTTTAATAAAAAACAGTGACATTTTTAGTTATGGCAATGGCAGTTTTTGCTATAATATTAATATTATGTTTTATATTGAACTTAAATAAAAAATAATAAAAATTATACAGTTAAAATTAACTACTTAAATGAAGTTTTAAGGGAACTATTTATTTTCTATGGACAATGTGCTCAAATAATAGCAAGGACATGTAGAAAATTTGACACATTATATATCTAGATTTACAACTAATGGAAAAATCTTATTTATACTACAAAATACTTTGTTAGCTATACGTAAAAGTAATAAAAAAAGTATTATTACAGGAAATTTTTCGGTTTCTGAAATGACTACCATTTTTTACTAAACATTTATGGAATCATTTTGTGGTGAATATATTCGTCGCTCTTCTAATTTCGCTTTAATTTAGCTCTTCAAATCAGGTAATTACTTGCTGACATAACCCTTATTTACTATTTACTAGTGTTGCGTACACCCTTTTCTTTATATTACCACACAAATAAAAATCAAAGTACGAAACCAACAAGTACGAAAATATTGCAGTGGCCGATTTTCCAAAAAAATACTTACAACACTTTTTAAAATGTCTAAAAATTTGGCAGAATTTAGTGGTTCATAATAAATTTAAAATTTTACTTGATTATCTTTTAAAATTATTTTTCTTAGAAAGTCAGCATCTTCCTCAACATGGATCAAAATGTTTTCAGAGAATTGTATCTTTCTGTCATAGTCTTGTGGTTTCAAGTCTCTAATATTTTTGAATTGAAAAATAAGACAAACCTAAATCATCCTAAGCAATTCTAATTGAAGCTTGTTTATATGCAGTAAAAAATTTCAATAGACTCATAATATTATCTTGTTCATTGGTAACTGGCTTTGTTTTATTTAATTCAGGTTTTGATTTGTAGCCATAATTAACAAAATTATTTTGTAACCTTACAAACTTTCGGCGATTCGTTAATGGTATATCTGGATAGATTTCGTTAAATTTTCTACATGTTCTTGCTGATGATCATTTGATCACTTTGTCCATGGAAAATATATCATTCATTTTAAACTTTTTAAGTTGATCATAAAATGCAATGTTAACATTTTAGCTTAATATATCACTGTAATTTATTAAACTATTATAACATTTTTATGGATAACTAAGTAATTTACAGAATAAAAATGTTTACAATTATCAAATTTCATTAATATAAACACAGATTTAATTAGCTAACGCAATGCGTTAGCTAGTTAAATCTGTGATATAAGTATTTATTTCTAAAACGCGGCTACTTAGGTATAGTAGTATGCTATATAAATTAAAAGTGTTTTAACTGTCCATTAGAATATAAAATAAAATATTTTTTGGGTTGTTCTATTTAAAAAAAATGGAATTTTTGCCATTTCAGTAAATGAAAGATATTATACTCTATTTCAGAAGTGTATAGAGCAATAAACTGGGGAATTCCGTTCTGTTTGGCTACATTTCGTGGTAGTTCATAGGCGCAGGTACTTATAATATTTATGAATTTAATTTTCACGGATTAAATGCCTTTATTTTGAAAGAGATTAAATACTAAATAAATACTTTTAATCCTTTTGTATAGGTACCTATCTTTTAACGCTTTGTAACATGCAAAAATGGGGTCAGGTAATATATACAGACTATAAATACTTTTAAATCATATTTTAAACGTTAGTAGTCACTGCTACGCTGTAGTGTAATCACAATATTATTATCCCAATATTTAAAAAATGGAGGTATTCAGTCCAACGAAAAGATGTACTAAAAATTCTTCACTATCGCTGAGTGAAAAAGTTATTATTTTAAATGTACATGATTGCATAAAACACGATTACCCTAGTTTTACTGTGCAAGAAATTGTTGAAAAATGTTCTCGAATGAGTGGAATTGGAAAGTCCACCATTTTCAAATTGTTGCGGGAAAGAAAAGTAGCAGGTCAAGTGGAATCTCCCAAGCAAAAGCCAGGACGACCTACAAAAGTCCTTGATGAAAATGCTAAATGTATAATTCGAAGAAAAGTTCACTCTTTTTATTTTAAAAAGGAAATACCCACCCTAGACAAAATTTTAATGGAGCTTGGCCGAGATGACAGTATTCCGTTGATAAGTAGAAAACTTTTATGGAAAACTTTAAAAAATATGGATTTTGCCTGGGAAAAGCATAACCGCAAAGCACTTTTACTGGAGAGCGACGAAATTGTTTGTTGGAGACGACAATACTTGAGAAGTATCAAGCAGTACCGCAGGGAGCAAAATAATGTTTTTTATCTTGATGAGACGTGGATTAACGAAGGTTATATAGTCCAAAAAATGTGGCAAGACAAAAATATAACCAGTGCTCGCCAAGCTTTCATAGAAGGCCTGTCTACGGGTATTAAAGTACCTTCGGGAAAAGGAAAAAGACTTATAATCACACATACTGGAAGCGAAGAGGGATTTTTAAAAGAAGGTCTGCTAACCTTTGAGTCGACTCGCACAGGAGATTACCATGAAGACATGAACTCAGACGTTTTCGAGGACTATTTTGGTGAAATGATAAAATTTCTTCCGGCTAATTCGGTGGTGGTTATGGATAACGCAAGCTATCATTCACGGCGAATAGAGAAGACGCCAACTTCAAGTTGGAGAAAGCAAGAAATTATCGATTGGCTGACTGCAAAAGGTATTGCGTTTGAAGCAAATTTGATAAAAAAAGAACTGCTGGCAATAGCAAACTTATACAAAACTCGTTTCATGAAATACGCCGTGGAAGATATAGCCGAAAAATATAATATAACTGTACTGCGCTTACCGCCATATCATTGCGAACTAAATCCTATAGAACTGATATGGGCGCAGGTAAAAGGATTTGTAGCAAGACAAAACACGACTTTTAAAATGAAAGATGTTAAGCTACTGTTTGATCAAGCCATTACGGAAGCGACACCAGAGAATTGGCGAAAAGCAGTCCAGCATGTAATTAAGCAAGAGGACAAAATGTGGGATCTTGACAACCTCATCGATCAGACAGTCGATCCTTTAATTATAATGTCAAGAGGTGATGACAGTTCGTCAGATGACGAAAAAGACTACAATCTATTATAATTTAAAATTGTTATACACTATTCAAAAAGTGCCAGATCCAAAAGTGACATTTTCAACTGTTTTACTCTACATATTATGTTCAATAAATTTGTGAAAAAAATATATTATTCCATTTAAACAAAAGTAACTTTCTAAAATAAAATAGCATTTAAGTACATTAATTATAAGGTAAAAAACAAGTCCCAGTTGCACGCCTTTGGCGAACCGTTTTCAATGTTTATCAGTGGGTAACAATGGGCAAAACTCATAAATTGACCCAAAACCGGGTGGCACTACCTGCAATCAACGAAAAGAAAGAATTTTACATTGAAACTAATACCCAACTAAGGTAGTGGCATAAAATATTGGTGGATCACCAGGTACCACTTTTGCATACCTAATGAGGTTTTATTGCTCTACACACTTCTGAAATAGAGTATAATTTAATTTTCGACGACCTGATTAAATAAGGCTTTAGTAATAAAGATGGTCTCTGAAAGTTATGTTTAAAAATTTAGCTTTTTGCGAACTGAAGTAGCTGACAAATAAACAATTAGTTATCCCTTGGTTTTTAACAATACACGCAAAATTATTTTCGTTCTCGAAAACCGTTAGAGATAGGTGTAGGAAAGTATGATTAAAAAATACTCAGAATGAATCCAAATATCTAAAAATATATATGTAGGTAGGGTGTTCTATTTAAAAAATCAAAGGTGTTGCCATTTTTCTATATAAGCGGCAACGCTGCAATGCTGAAAATATTTAGACCGATAGAGCGTTGTCTGTTACCATGTTTACCAAATTTTCAGAAAAATGCTACCTTCCGATTTCCATATACGGTTAAACGTACCATCGGTCGTCAATCACCCTGTACAAAAAAATAATAATACCTTCCAATAATACTAGCTGCTGCCTCCAGATCAGTACAGTCCCATTTACCAGCATTATAGTCAGACGTAATGACATCCTTTTCTTAGGATCACGGGAATTGCTGGTAAGAAACTCCATTATAAAATTGCTGAAAAACAGAAATTTTTAAATTCAAATAAATATCGTCGGTTTACCGCCAAAAGTAACCAAATTAAAAATTAACTTTTTATTTGACCAAACGACTTTGTTTATTACAGAAAAAATTGACTCAGTCAGATGTAAAATACGGTTGCCCAATAATAAAGAAGCTACAGAAGACGAAGTTGAAGAGATATACGGAAATATACAGTGCGAACGTAAAGGTTGGAATAAATTCATTTAAAATTCAGGAGTATGTTCAAAAAAAAAACGCTCGGACATGTCGATTTTTATTTTTAACTGCGGGTTTTCTTACTATAATTTTATGTATACAGGGTGGCCCAAAAATAAGTTATGGTCATCAACGTAATTTTTTTAAATGTAAACACCTATTTTTTATTTTAGATTTAGGTTCTACATCAAATTCTAAGTACATTTCATGTACCATGTCCTATACCTAAACTCGACCGTTGACGATTGAACACAATAAAAGGCTATTTTTGGAAGAGTTATTTATATCAAGCAACCTATCAGTTATTGTTTGGTTATTTACATTTGTGGTTGGTGTTTTTGATTGTTAACTTGTCACAATTTGTTGACATCAAATAATTTTGAGTGAATTTAGTTTGATTTAGATGCCTAAGCAAAGTTTTGCTTGTGTTAAGTTTATCAAAAGATAAAATTAAAATTTCAAAAAATGGTACGTCTTAGTGAGCGAGAGCGAATAGAGATTTTGATGATGATTGGTTATGGAAACAGGATGCGCACTCAGATGGAAGTCTGCGAAATTTATCATGCCAAGTATCCTGATAGGCCACATATATCTCAAAGTACTGTCAGTAAAATAGAACAGAAATATCGGGATTTGGGTCATGTCAGGGATAATTATACGAAAGGTCGGTCAAGTATATCAGAAGAGAAGCAACTAAATGTTTTGCTGGCAGTTGAAGAAGATTGCCATAAAACGACTCGCAATATTGCGTTAGAAAATCAGATATCCCAGACATCCGTCGTTAAGTATTTAGGTATAAATAAATGGCACCCTTACAAAGTTCAATTGGTTCATGAACTAAATGAAGATGAACCAGATAGGCGTTTAGAATTTTGTGAGAGACTTATGGACTTGTGCCATGCTAATCCACAATTTTCAAAAAAAATTGTATTTTCTGATGAGGCAACGTTTTGTCTTCATGGTAGTGTAAACCGGCAAAACTGCCGATATTGGGCTACTGAAAATCCGCACTGGATGATGGAGTGCCACAGCCAAGTCCCTCAAAAAGTAAATGTTTGGGCGGGGGTGAGAAAACAGGGTTATAGGGCCCTTTTTCTTTGAAGGATACTTGAATGGTGAGAGGTATTTAGAGTTTTTAGAAAATGACTTGGTTCCATGCCTTGCCACTTTATACCCCGATCCAGAAGACCCGGATATATTAGATAATTCCTTATGGTATCAGCAAGATGGAGCTCCAGCCCATTACATGTCAAAAAATGCGCGATAACTACCTCTTAAAACCCTCCAAATTTCATTTGCATATCTCGACCGGTTTCAGAGCAATAAATAAATCGTCGATTTTTAAGAAAAACTTTAACACACCGTATCTCAGAAAACGAAGCATTTAGCAAACTGTCATTATTTTTCCATGCAGAATCACCCCCTGAAGTTTGTCGCACTTATTTACTAACACCCTGTATATCAATAGTGGTATGACCTGGTAAAAATATTATATATTTTGTTAACAAATTAATGTATCTCCTTTAAATTTGGCAACACCTTTGTGAACAATATTTAGGATATTAGGTTATTTAACTTACCACATTTCAGTTATTTTACACGCTCTAACTTCCGAACTTTTTACTTTTTTTATTCCCATCGTGGCAGCCTTCCATGCCAACCCTAATTGTGATTTATGCTGGATATGTAGTAGTACTGGATGAAAGAACATCTAAAAAGTAAGTATAATATAACTGTTACTATTATTCTTACGAGTTAAAACTAATAAATTTAATATGATATAATTTTAAATAATTATGTTTTAGGTATCATTCTTTTAGGTATTACCGTTGATTGAATATTTGAGAAGATGCGCAACCTCATGGACGAAAATGTACCTTCAAATATACTCAGAAAAAAATGATCAAAAAACATAAAATAAGTTGGTTCATTTTTAGAGTCAGTTTGAAATCAGATTTTAAACAAGTAACTGCTTTTCTTTTTTAAATTTCTTCTGATTTTTTTTTTAAAAACGTTATAAACGAATATGCACTGAAAAAAACCCGACAAAATTACCTTAATAAATATTTATTTAAATCTTTTTTATTTCCACTGAATACAATTTGTTTCAATAAACTAATTCTTGCTTGTGTCAAATAAATGTATGTATTTGAATATTTTTAGTCATTTGTTTGAATATACAGGGTGTCTCACGACGAATAGACGCGATCGATATCTCGGAAACTAGTTTTTCAAAAATTTTGAAAATTTGGCAACATGGCACAGTCAATGGGGGCTACATAACTAAAATAATTTGACAGTTGTGACGTTTCCGGTTATACCGGAAGTAGGTGTCAACTTCGTTATTTTAAATGGAACACCCTGTATATTTTTACATTTTTGACTTATACGTGAAATTCTAAGTATATTTTGTATATAATGTCATATACCTAAGTGTAACCGTTTTTGACATATTTTTAATTTCATGTGAAAAACTATGTTTATAAGCCCTAACATAATTACCGATTACTCCCTCTTAGTAGCCTTTATTCATTGGTTAGTTTTGGTTTTATTTTAAAGGAAGGACCACTTTAAAAGACTATTTTAATATTTGGCTAAAAAAAGATACAGGGGGGTCAAAAACTAGCATTAAAAATTAAAATGAAAAAATCATTAAAAGTCAATTTTTTTAAATGGAAACCCCCTATTTTTATAATTTTTTCATAAAGATAATTAAAAATAAGGTTAACTTTGTATAAGGTTATCTAGTCCAAAAATTGATAGTTTCCGAAATATTGGCAGTTTAAATTTGGCCTAATATTAAAAGCCGTATAATAACACGGCTCAAGGATTGTTAATTAGTTGGGCATGACGGTTGTCATAGTAACCGCTAGAAGCGGCAGTAAGACAATGGATTATAGGCATTAAATTTATAAGTTACTTGCTATTTAAGTTTTCTTCGTAAAAGTGTAATTTAATTAAAAAGTGTACATTATCTTACTGCCGCTTCTAGCGGTTACTATGACAACCGTCATGCCCAACTAATTAACAATCCTTGAGCCGTGTTATTATACGGCTTTTAATATTAGGCCAAATTTAAACTGCCAATATTTCGGAAACTATCAATTTTTGGACTAGATAACCTTATACAAAGTTAACCTTATTTTTAATTATCTTTATGAAAAAATTATAAAAATAGGGGGTTCCCATTTAAAAAAATTGACTTTTAATGATTTTTTCATTTTAATTTTTAATGCTAGTTTTTGACCACCCTGTATCTTTTTTTTAGCCAAATTTTAAAATAGTCTTTCAAAGTGGTCCTTCCTCTAAAATAAAACCAAAACTAACCAATAAATAAAGGCTACTAAAAGGGAGTAATCGGTAATTATGTTAGGGCTTATAAACATAGTTTTTCATATGAAATTAAAAATATGTCAAAAACGGTTACACTTAGGTATAGGACATTATACACAAAATATACTTAGAATTTTACGTAAAAGCCAAAAATGTAAAAATATACAGGGTGTTCCATTTAAAATAACGAAGTTGACACCTACTTCCGGTATAACCGGAAACGTCACAACTGTCAAAATATTTTAGTTGTGTAGCCCCCATCGACTATGCCATGTTGCCAAATTTTCAAAATTTTTGAAAAATTAGTTTCCGAGATATCGATCGCGTCTATTCGTCGTGAGACACCCTGTATTTTTAATGTTTTTATTTATGATAAATAATTATTTATTTAAACTAAATTAAAAAATAAGAGGAGTTACTTAGTTCATTTTATCAAATAAACGTTTTTTTAATTAATATATATTTATTAAACACAAACAAATAAGTTTAAATACAAATAACTCAATAGGTACTTTTTCGACACTCAATCATTTTCTAATTCTACAACAGAAATCTCCCACCCGAAGCGCAATTGTGGGTGCGGACCAGCCGGCCGGCAGTTTGTTTGCTTGATACTGGGAAGAAGATAAGATTTTTGTCAAATCGCAGTTTTTCACCAAATTCACCATTATTTATTCGCTCTTTACGATTCATTTAATGTTTGTTTGTTTGTATATAACCTGTGGATGTGCGCATAACTTGTGGATTGTGTACCTAATTAACAGTTCCTATATCGAAATGGAAACCTTTTTGGACCAATGTGGCGTGGGTCATTTGTGGCCTATATTTCAGGGTAAGTACTTACATATAACTTTAAAAATTTTGGTAGGCAATCCTATTGTATGCATATTAATTATAAGATCTTAAAAAACTTAATTTCACGTTGTTTATTAGCTCATGTTTCCTAGTTCTTTTGCCAAATATGGCGTCTTCCACTCCTTTATCTTTTTTTGTGTATAAAGATCATGTGTACCGGATCACACCTTTCAAATAAAAAAGTATTTGATCTAAATAAATGGTATATAAATATTCAGTTACAATAAAAAAATATATTGTCAGAATAAACTACTGTTTATTCTAAAATATAATAGGTTATTTCAACTAAATAAACATTTACTTGGTTTAAATGTTGAAGTACTTGTGTATAATCATAATACAATTATAGTAATTGGCTTTGTTTTAAATATAAAGTAGATTTACACACAACAAAATAAGTTATATTTTGCATCATTTTTTAATTTAATTAAGACACATTGAAAATAATAAGCTAAAACAATGTTATTACCACATAAAAGACTATTCTCTTGAATACATATTTAATTTAAAGAAGGAAACAAAACCCTGATTTTAAAACTGAATAAGGTGATGTGGTGCAAAACTTTTTTTGTTGTATTGGTTCTATATAAGTTCAAAGCATATGTATTTTGTTTTTAGAGAATATTCTATAAAAAGAAACTTATTTCAGAGCATCATATAGACGACCTCGATGTCCTACAGAGCATTAGTGTGGTATTTTGAATCCTAATTTTTTGTTAGATTTGTAACATAGAGTAATTAGTTATAGGAGTTGATAAAAGTGTCGACTCCTTGTTATTATATTTTTCTATATTATAAGGATTAAAAATGTTTATCTTTTATTTTCTTATGGTTTTTGAATCTTGAAAATTTAATGTTAACTAGACTATTTTGCAGTTTAAAAATATTTCAGTTTAATAATAAAGAAGTATTACTAACATTATTTATTAGTATTTTTTCTATATACTTACCTTTCCTTATAGTTCAAGGTTTGTAAATTATTATTTTTGGGTACTTTCGTTTAGTACTATTTATTCTTTTTATAACCCATATTTTATGGTAATTCTACATATGTATGTATGTTTTAGCATCAAAATTGTTATCCACACCGGATACCGGATTTAAAAAATATACGGTAACTTTTAGTAGAACCTTACAGGAATTAAATTTTAGATATGCAACCAAATAACTCATTTATTTATATTAAATATTGAAATTCTGGGTTCAAATAAATTTAAAAAAAAATGTGCACTTAAATGTTTCATCCAAATAACAAAAGTTATTTAAATTAAATCATCTATTATTTATTGCAAATATTTCGTCTCTCAAACTAACTATTTTTAAGGTAATATAAAATACATTATTTTATTGAATCAAATAAATTATACATTTAAAAAAAAAATTAATATTTAACCCGAATAAATGTACATTTCACTTAAACAACACCTGTAGTATTTTAAATAACACATTTGTTCAAATCAAATACACATTTATTGGACGGCTATTCATTAAAAAGTAGGTATGTATTTATTTAAATACATATTTATTTGATACAAACAATTTAAGTAAAAACGATTCAAATACATTTAAAAAAAATTTCAAATAAATGTTTGTTTGGCCATTATCGAACAAATATTTCTTTAAAATAACTCCAAATTTTTTTAGACCAAGTAATTTTTTTTTTCAGTGTGGACAATATTTTGGAAGGTAAATGATAAATTACTTTGTTAGCCTCTTAGAGATAAATTAATTGAATTGACAAACCTTTTCTTTTAACTTTAGTTAAAGATTTAAAAACAACATAAGAAAACTGTCCTGTCATTTTTGGAACATTCTCTCCTCAAACTTTTGGCAATAAAAAGAATGGTCATCGGTTTTTGCGATTTTTTTTATTTTTAGAAAAAACATCATTCATTCCAAATAGAATATTGAATGACGAGTGGATAACTTTTAACAAAGGAGAATGCGTTTTTATGACTATGAAAGTAATTGAAAGATATTTATAATTAGAAAATTGTTCTGAAAAATGCTAAAAACTAGTAGTTTATTTTCAAGTACCCTAAGAGGAATGTGGAATAACCGTGAAAGGCGCCCAGACGTTTTTGAAAAATAGCATTTTTCAGGGTTCAAATCAAAACAAGGAGAAGCAATGGAAACTGAGCCCCAGTCCGAAACCAGTCGTCGAAGACCGCGGAAAAAAAATTGCGTAGGATAGAGGAATTAAGATCTAATTATATCCCAGAGGAGTTAACTTTTGCTGCAGAAAGAGTCAATTTAAAACATAATCCGGTTCAGAGAGAAAAAAAATTGATCATGCTTTAGGTGTATTCTATGATTTGGATCTTAGTGTAGAAAAATATAATATTTTATGTTCAGTGGTCAATTCAAATTCAAAATTCGAATTCCAAAATTGACACAATACAGTGTATGGAATTCATCCATGTTGAAAGAAGCTAAAATTTCAAACATTATATACTTGAGTCTACACTATCACTAAACCTAGTTTACATACTCAAAGAAATTATTAGGCCTACCGCACACTGGCAACTTTTTAATCTCGGCGATTAAATAGTTTAGTCACTAAAAATTATTGCAAATCTATTTACAACGCCCAATGATGACTGAATAGTTGCTCCGCAACCTCAGTCGAAATGGATTTCCTAAAAACAGCGTGCGTTTGTGCTTTGATTTTAAAAAAACGTCGTCAAAAAGGAAAGCGAACATTTTGGGTCCATCCTCTGATAAGTAAAAGACTTCTAGATGGGCAATATAAATTTTTTAATTATTTCCGTATGAGTATACGAAGCTTTGATGAGCTTCTGGTGTTGATAGGTCCTCATATTTCATACCAGAATACACAATTACGAATGGCTGTGCCGCCACAGGAAAGATTGGCCGTAACTCTAAGGTAAGAAAAAAACTCATTTTATCGAAAAATATTTATTACGAAGAAATATATTAGTATTATAAGCATTTAATGTAAATTAAGCAGAGACGACATTTCTGACTCATCATCAATTTGCTGTTGGGACGTATTTGCATAAACCTGTACCTGTCCTGCGGAAAAGTCTGAAATATATTGTGCTGCAGTATAGCTTGGATTGCGATTGCTGCTTTGTATAACATTGTTATAACCTTCTTGGTGGTAGGAATATGTTGGCGAGTGCAAAGAACTATTTCTATCATCTCCATAATGTGATCCTTCTGCACTAGTTGAAGGAATATTTACAGCAAGACTTTTGGCAGTATTTTGGTGGTGCAAAGCATTTGCTTCATGGGGAATTTGATTTTGGCCGCTTCCCGACATACGAACGCGTCTTGGTCTTCATTAAATTTTTTTAATGTAGGGAGTAGAGACAAAAGAAAATATTTATCTTCCTCAATTTCATTCTCTGTATCCTTTTTTTCCCTCAAAATCTGAAGCAGAGATTCCTCATATGTTTTCTGATGAGTTTTCTTTTGGTAAATTTTCTTTCTAGAATGGTCACTCTTGGCACCAGTACGAAGTTGCGTAGCTTCACTAGCCTCTGATTCTTCCTCTCTGGTTTCTGTGTTATCTTCCACATCATCAGTACCTTGTTCGAGACTGTTGTAACTAATTCTGCTTTCTATAGAATCCCGCAGAAATAAAAGCTGCTCAAAGTAAAGATATTTCCTTCTCTTTTTAGCCCCAGAACCAGAGGCAATATTCTTTTGAGCATCGTACTCTCTTTTAAAACATGTCCTAAGATTTTTCCATCTTTTTTGTAACTCGTTACCTAAAAAAACATTATGTATATGATATGATGTATAAAACATGATGTATATTAGACAATTTTTTTTTAGGTATTTAGCAACGGGAAATAGCTTTGCATCACTACATTATGAATATTTACTTGGAATTACAACGATACGAAAAATTGTAAAAGACACATGTGAGAAACTTTGGGAATGTTTGGTGCCACTCTATATGCCAAAACCGGATCATGATGACTGGATAAGAGTTTCCAATGAGTTTAATGAGAAAACACAATTTCCCAATTGCATCGGAGCAGTAGACGGGAAACATATTAGAATAAAAAGACCTGATAAATCTGGGTCCGAATTTTTTAACTATAAATCTTTCTTTTCTACTGTTCTTCTAGGCATTGCAGATTCCAATTATAATTTTATATATGTTGAAGTAGGATCTTATGGATCGACAAGTGATTCCAACATATTTAAACAATCGGCATTTTCGCATTTGCTTGACAAGAAGGAATTAAATATTCCGAATGAAAAAAATCTTCCTAATGATGAAAATGGAAAAGCTATGCCGTTTGTGCTCGTGGGAGATGAAGCTTTTGCTCTCTCAAAATCCGTTTTGAGGCCAAGCAGAAATTTAACCGTAAAACAACGAATCTTTAATTATAGACTTTCGAGGGCACGTAGAATGATAGAATGTACATTTGGAATTTTAGCAAACAAGTGGCGTATACTCCACAGGCCTCTATATACCCAAGTTGAATTTAGCGACTCCATTACAAAAGCATGCTGTATTTTACACAATTATGTGAGAAAACTTGATGGACTAAATTTTGAAGACACCTTTTATGAATGTCCATTGGAAGATATTCCTGCTCTTGGACTAAGGAGCAACAATGAAGGGTATACAGTTAGAGATTATATTGCAAATTACTTTATTTCTCCTCAAGGGTCTGTTCCTTGACAATATGATAAGATTTAAAAATTTATGTTCTGGTCTTTTGTGAATATACAGGGTGTTTTTTAAGTTGAGGTTTTTCTTTTAACACTAAGTATATAGAACGCAAGAAAATAAGAAGAATAAGAATAAAATTTTGTCTTAAATTGTCTTGTTTCTGAGATACAGGGTCTTCACGTTTTACATTTTGATAACTTAAACACACTGTATTTTGGAGGAAAGCAATTTCGATGATAAAAAATGTGATTATAAAAAACTTTATTTTTTATTTAAATGCAATGAATATTTTTATTATTTGGCTGAACAAAAATTTGTAATTTTTTAGGCCATTTTTATTTAACATGTTTTTTCATTCATAACCGAGAAATCGATTGTTAAAAAAAAAACTTTTATAAGTTGTGCTTTAAAAACGACATTTTGTAGGTCAAAATAAGAACAAAAGTTCCTATAAACAGATGACCTAAATTGCTTAGTCTCCTAGCAAAATGAAAAATTTTTACACCCTGTATCTCAGAATCAAGACCTTTTTGGACAAAATTTTATTCTTATAAAAGTTTTTATTTTCTTACATTCTATATAGTGTTAAAATGTAAACCCCAAATTTAAAAACACCCTGTATATGTTTGAATAATTCTGTAGGTATGTTGAATCTGTGACTTGATAAACATAAAATAATTTGGTAAAACTTACCTTTTTCATTCTTTTCCTTATCCCCAAGTTCATTCCAATTCTCAATGAATTTTTCACATAATTCAGTCCATAATTTTTTCTTTAGATTTTTATCTGAATATTCTTTTTGTTTCGTATTGTACAATGCTGGTCGTTTTTCGACTTCAGTAATAAACAATTCAACATCTATAGCAGCCATTTTTATTGTAATTTGCCGGCTTATCGACAAATATTACCTACAAAGCAACTTTTTTCAAAGCAAATCACCAGTGAGCGCGATCCCGTTTAAAACAAGCTTGTTCTATTTTATCAGCAACTGTTTCGTCTCTCAAAGAATCCAACAGGTTGGAATTTTTTAGTTGCCGCAACTAAATAATCACCTGTGTGCGGCAGATCATAAATATTATTGTGTTCCATTTTTATAATTAATAAGTTGCCTATCTAAAGTTGCCAGTGTGCGGTAGGCCTTAAGCATATAAAACAGTAACAGAAATAAATATACATGGTGGCCATTTGAAAACGAAACAGAGCCTATTTTGGGTCCCTCAGAACACTTGCGAAAAAATCCTCGGACCCGTCAATTTTTGATTCAAGGGGAAAACATTTTTTTGCTAGTTTCGCCCCCCTGAGGGCAAAGCCCTAGCGGGGGTGACAAGGGCCCCCAAAATTTTAAACGGAACGAGGGGTCGAGTGATACATTAGTTTGAAGGTATTTTTATGTGGATTATAACCCTAAAGTTTTAAATCGTTACTATTTGCCTAGTCGATACAGGGGCTAATAAAAGTTACAAAAACATGTCAACATTTTTTATGAAAAAAAATGCTTGTAAATTTAGCAGTTAAATAAATACAAAAAATTTTGTTCTCCTATATTGTGAACCGTAGGTACTTTCTGTTGTTTTTTCTTAATACCCGTAGGTATCTATGCCAATTCTGCAAGGGAACTCTTGGTTATTGTTGAGACTGTTATTATAGCAACATTTTGAAGTTTAATAGTGGTTGTCAATTACTGCTGTCAGATCATAGTGTGTCAAACAAATAGCTCTTTAAAGTTAGTTAGTTACAACATTAAGTGTGATAATGGTTTATTCACTTGCTGAAAGAGTTGAAATAATTTCTCTTTTCTTTGCGAACAATGAAAATGCTAATAGAACTGCCCAGCTCTTTAACACACTACAATACCCTAATCGACAGGTCCATCGCAAGTACATTTTGAAATTGGTTCAAAAATTTTGGGAAACTGGGTCTGTGGCTAATAAAAAGCGCGAAATGGATAATCCAGTGGTGAATGAAGCTTCAGAAGTAGCTATTTTAGGCCATATTGTGCAAGATCCTACACTGAGCACAAGGAAGTTATCAACCGTGTCTGGTACTAAGAGAAGCAGCATTCAGAAGATATAAAAAAAAAACAAGTTTCATCGAGTACAATTTTGTGAAACTATATCTGAACAAGCCGCCAATGATCCACACTTTCTATTTAATGTATGTTTTTCTGACGAATGCTCCTTTTTCCTAAACGGTACTGTGAATCGTCACAACTTTCGCTATTGGGCTGATTTAAAACATATCGTAGGCCCCTTTTTTTTACCTGGCAATTTAACAGGAGAGATGTACCTGGGGTTATTAGAAAATACAATTCATCCAGCATTAGTGGAGATACTAGAAAATAACAACGAGTACTTGGAAAATCGTCTAGTATTTCAGCAAGATGGGGCGCCACCCCACTATGCTGCAAGGGTTCGTTAATATTTGGACGAAACGTTTCCAGGACAATGGATTGGAAGAAGAGGAGCTATTGAATGGCCTCCTCGTTCCCCGGACTTAAGCCCGTTAGATTTTTTTTATGGGGCCATTTAAAAACTAAAATGTATGCTAGTCAGCCAACATCGTTAGACCATTTGTGACAAAGAATAATTGATGAATGTCGTCAAATCACCCCAGAAATTTTGCAAAATGTACGGGAAAGGTTTGAACAAAACCTGTATTATTGTATATTGTAAGTCGAAGGCCAACATTTTGAACATTTACTTGATTGATTTTATCTTTAAGCCCTTTATATAAAATTATACTTTTTAAAATTTGTTTGTAACTTTTATTAGCCCCGGTATCGACTAGGCAAATAGTAACGATTTAAAACTTTAGGGTTATAATCCACATAAATACCTTCAAAATAAGGTCAACACACAATCACTCGACCCCCCGTTCCATTTAAAATTTTGGGGGCCCTTGTCACTCCCGCTAGGGCTTTGCCCTCAGGGGGGGCGAAACTAGCAAAAAAATGGTTCCCCCTTGAATCAAAAATTGACGGGTCCGAGGATTTTTTCGCAAATGTTCTGAGGGACCCAAAATAGGCTCTGTTTCGTTTTTAAATGGCCACCCTGTATACGTTACAGCTAGTTATTACTCCGAAAGGTAGGTCTTGCTATCATAGTAACACTTTAAAACTAAAAAAGCTTTCAATTTTTTTTTTAAATGTTGACAAACTATTACAATTCTTTATGTCATTTGGCAATTTATTAAATACTTTTGGACATATTTTCAGGATAAAATTTTTTGAAAGAGTTAATCTAGTACGCAACAAAGATAAATCATTTCTCAGTCTAGTTGGATAATTATGAAAAAAACCATTTGTCACAAATAAATTAAGATTCTTAAAAACAAATAAACACACTTGAAATATATACGTACACGGAACAGTTAAAATCTCAAAGTGATTAAAAAGCGATCTACAGAAAGTTTAAGGGGGTACTCCCGCCATACATCTAATAACTTGTTTTTGACCAATAAATCCACGACACGCATACGCTGAAAAACCCCAGAATTGGATCCCATACAGAATCCTAGAGTGGATTATCGCATAGTATACAGAAACTAACTAGTTTTTATCCATTAAGGACCTAATATTTCTTATGGCATAACAAAGGCTACCTAATTTTAATGCCAAATCATTGCAATGTGCCTCCCATGAAAGAGTGCCATCTAGTATCAAGCCAAGAAACTTTATCATTTGTTGACGTTGCAAGAAACTACCGTTATTGCTCAAATGCATGTCAAGTTCAAGATTTAATTGACCCTGATGAGTGCAAAGAACCATATAATTTGTTTTATTGGTATTAAGAAAAAGTTCATTTAGAGTAAACCAGTTATTTAGCTCGTGCAATGCTTTTCCCACAGTAATGTGCACATTTTCTGTACTTTGTCGCCGCACAAGGGCTGATGTATCGTCCGCGTACATAATAACGTGACTATACAGTAAATCTGTAGGCAATGAATTTACAAATATAAGAAACAACACAGGCCCGAGCACCGAATCTTGAGGTACTCCCAAATCAGTGTAAAGATTGTCTGAACAATATGAACCTAATTTATTCCTTATTTCCACGTACTGTGTCCGAAATGCTAAAAAGGAGGCGAACCAATTTAAGACGACACTTCTAATGCCGTATGACTCCATCTTGCAAAGCATCATGGCTGACACAGTCAAACGTCCTGCTTAGGTCGTAAAAAATCACCACAGGGCGTTCACCTGCCTCAAGTGCATCGATAACCTCAGAAAAAAAACGACAAAATGGCAGACGAGGTAGATCTACCCAACAGAAAACCATGCTCTTTCCAAAAATATTTTGTTTTTTATTAGATAAGCTAATAGCCTCAAGCATTGCATATTCAAATATTTTTGAGAAACAGGAAGTTAGAATTAGAATTAGAATCCCCTTTTTTAAAAAACAGGAATATTTAAATTTAAATTGAATTAAAAAATTCAACATAGTTTATAATAAAGGACTCTATAAAAAACTTATGCTACTTTTTTGCTGTTTTCTACAGAGACCAACAAAGAGTTTGTAACAACTTATTGCAATGGGAAACTTTTTTTATTATTGATTTCTCAAAAAATTTTACTCCTGATAAAAATTTGTGCATAAAAAAACTACATTTGGTCTAATCAAAACTGAATTTATACTTGCAGATTAAGCAAAAATTTAGAAAGTATAATGTCACTGAATCAAACATTTTTAAAATTCACAAATCTAAATAAAGAAAATGAAAGACCTTTAATAGATGTCAAAGAAAGTTAAGCAATGTTTTTCGGTGAGATGAATAATTTTAGAATAATTTGTAGGTAAAAATTGCAGATAAATTTAATTTTTTTTCAGTTTTCAATTCCAATTTTCTTAAAAAGTATATCTCAAAAAACTTTTCTTGACTTTTTTGCATAGTTTTTAAAGCTCTTTCATTTTGTCAATTCAGATTTTTCAGTATTCAAAATTTGGGACTCAGTGGCGTCATTATTCTATAAATTTTTACCTAATCTGTAAGCACAAATCAGTTCTGACTGAATCAAATATAGCATTTCTGGATGACCACACGTTTTATTAAGAGTAGATTTTTTTGAGAAATCAATAATAAAAAAAGTTTCCTATTTGTTGCAAACTCTTTGCCGTTCACTGAATATTTTTTTTAGAATGGATAATTAATCTATGTCCCGTTAGCAAATATTCGAATTATGGAAATGTTATAAAAGTAAGAATACCACAACGAAAATATTAGAACATTTTTGTAATCCAGTAGTTCTCCAGTAACATTTAGAGAGGTCTTTTAAAGCCAAGGCTACATCAGAATTCCAACAATTTGATTTAAAATGGCATAAAAGTTCTCGTGTGCGAGAAAACACGGGAATTGGCTTGATAAAAAGATTGATTTTAAGATTTATTTTGACCAATCCGGATCTTCAACTTCCAAACCTGGCAGACCTTCAAAATCATTTGTTGATTGTTGCAACAAAACTAAAAAATTTGCAAAAATATGTATCCCTCTTATAAAAAAGTTCAAAAAGCAAAAATGTGATTTTATTTTTTAGCCTTATTTTTTTGTATCGTCAATTTTTAGTCTGTAATAAAATCAAATTCAGTTGGTTTCAATCAAGATGTTTCACCTTTCAAATATTTAATTTTTAACTTGTTATAAATAAATATTACAAAATGTCTGGACTCTCATTTCCTTTCGACAATTAAAAAATTGTTTAACATTTTCATGTAATTATCCTTCATGTAAGAATGGTTTAGATAAACATAGTAATAAAAGATTAAAAAATTTCCTTCAGTCCCCATTACAAGAAAAAGATGGAGAGAGATATGCAATGTAAATTTTATTAAGACTTTGAGCTATAGAATTTTTTCTGATCAGTTCTCTCCACCAAATTCTAATAACGCTGATACTGCTGACTACACTAGAACACATATTTATTTAAAAATTTGTTTTGTCATTATTTTTCTCATGAATCATTCAGAGAATCTATTTATAAGATTTGCACTGCCTATTTTTTCATTTTATTTCATGCTCATATCATACCACTTCCTATGTTCAGTGAGACGAGACATATGTATAGAGACTAACATAGCTGAGCACCCAGAATGTATCAGAGTGAATGTTTTTATTATGACATGTTTTTTTTATTTTCTGTAGGCATTTGTCTTTGAATTAAGTTTTTTTTTTCAATATTATAGTTTCAAGTTATGTTGTGAGTATTATCGGAGACCAACAAATATAATATACTATGTATGTGATATATGCCATACTATATAAAATGTTTTTATTTTCAATGATTTTATTTGGTATTGCAGATAGATATATTGTTTCTTTAGACAATACTCTGTTATAGAATTTTTAATTAGTTTTTAGAATATGTTTAATTTTTCTTTAAGAAACAGAAAGAAATATATATTAAACAAAGATAATTCATTCAGTAGTGAAATTTAGATTTTTTTTTACAAAGAAGATTATTATGTTTTTTTTTGCTCTTTATGTCTGGGTCTGACATATTTTCTTTTTAAATCATTTTTAGTAATATAGATTATGTATTCTTGTAACTTATGTAGGTTTAGTACATGGATGTTAATAGTTCATAATCATGTTGGTCTCCTTGAATCTGTTCAGCGTAGATTTGCTAAGTTTTTGGCCTTCAGGCAGGATGGCATATATCCGGTAAGAGGGTTTGATCATCGGCAACTATTGGAACGCTTCAATCTACATCCATTACATCTCAGAAGAATGATCTTCTCTGTAAAATTCCTGCATGGGTTACTGAATGGAGTCATTGATAGTCCTGTACTTCTTTCTGGTGTACGTTTCATGGTGCCTAGACTTAATGCTAGACATCCCCTAACATTCTTTCTGCCAAGGCCTCATACTAACATCCTGTTGAAATCGCCACTATATACAATATGCGCTATATTTAATCGGATCTGTCACATGTGCGATATAAATTTCTCTCCGGTTCATGTGATTATCGATATCTTGGTGGATCATTACTCTTGGGATTAGGGCCCATGTGTTTAAGTTATAGTTAGTAGGTATATTGCAGTTAATTTAATTTTGTTGAACATGTGATTATCTTGTTAAACTTTTATAATGGGTTTTTATATCATATTAATAGTTATTTGTTCTAATTTTTTGGATAACTTTTGAGAATGTGACTTTACTTTACTCTTTTTCTTTTCTTTTCATTCTTTTAGGTTTGTTTGTGTGTGTGTTTTTTTTAACTATATTTTTCATTGTTTTGCAACTGTTTCCTGTTATTGGGCAAGTTGCCTGTTGGAAATAAAGGCTTATTATTATTATTATTATTATTAGTCTTAAGTATTATCCGAAAAGATTCTCTTAATTGTCTGCTAGGTGAACTATATACTTTATAAAATGTTCTTTTTTTTTCGGGTTACAATGTTAAAGACTAGAATTTGCACTGTAGAAATTTGAATTTGTCGGCCTTTTACTTACATGTATAGTTTTGTACTACACTTATAAATATTTTGGGTATTGTATTTTTGCAAATAAAAAACATTTATTATCAATATATTATTATCCTCTATAGAATCTGTTTGTGTTAGTAAAATAGGGATATTATTAACCTAATGGTAATGTCTTTACATGTATGATAAGAAAATAACACAAAAATCTTCACAATATTTTCTAATCTGTTTGGATTGGCATAGTTCAGTGCTAACAAAATACTTTTAAAAATTTTTAGATTAATTCTAATTTACATAACATCTACTATAATGAAATATTATGTAAATAATATTAATTTAATTTTTTATTAATATTTAATTAATTATTTTTCAGGAAAATTAAGTAACAAATGTATTAAAGAAAAACATTGTTTTATTTCCATTTTGAAATTGGTGATATGTTGTACATTATTGTTAACTGATTATTGGAGTACATTAACTCATTTATACAGGGTGTTACTTAAAGGTATGTCATAATTTAAAAGGGACATTCCTGGACCGATTTTAAGTCAAAAAGTTCATATAAACATGGGTCCTAAAATGATTAGTTTTTAAGATACAGGGTGTTAAAGTTTTATTTTTTTTTTTCGTTTTTAATAAATTTTTCAAATACGGTTTAAAATATTGAACTGAATTTTGGCACAGGATATTATGGCATAAAAACACATTTTTGTCACATGTTCTGTCACCTACTTTTTTTAGCAACCAGTGGCGTAGCTATAATGAATTTTTAATACAATTTTACAAAAAAAATACTGCGCCATTGACTTACGAAAAAAATTATGATTTTATCAATCAATTATAAACAAAAAATTCCTTCATGACTTTTGCCGTAAATCTTACCGTTTGGGTGTAATCGTTAATTAAAAAAACGTCTTTTATGCATAAAATGTATCTTTAAAAATTATGGAAATAAATCAAGTTAGCTTTGCTCGTTGCCAGTAACTGTTTTTTTGTTGTTTTAAACATTATGACACTTATGCGTTAGTGATTATTCTTGACAGTTTGTTCTTAGTACCCTTTGAATCTTAAAACGTGAATTGTACTAGTTAAAAAATAGTAGATTATTCTAATTTGGAAATGACGCAAATGCATTTCCTTTATGGACTTGCCAATGGTAATGCTATGGAGGCGCGGCGTTTGTATCAAGAAAGGTATCCTAATCGCGCTGCCCCAGATAGAAGAATATTTATAAACATTCATCGTCGTCTGGCTGAATCTGAGAGTTTTAAGGCTAATTCTGCCGAGGGAAGGCCCCGTATAGTTAGGACACCGGCAGTTGAAGAGGCTGTCCTACAACTCCTACATGCAGTCAAAGAGGATCCGACCACAAGTACACGAAAAATTGGTATGGTATTGAACATCTGCTACAAGACGGTATGGGAAATTTTAAGGGATTCTTTATTATATCCTTTTCACATACAAAGGGTTCAGGCATTGTTTTTTAGAGATTATGAACCGCGTACGCAATTTTGTAGATGGTATCTCCAAAAAGTAACACAAAATCCTCAATTTGGTGTGAACATCTTGTTTACGGACGAAGCTAAATTCTCCAGAAATGCAATAATCAATTTCCATAACAATCATTACTGGGCTCAAGAAAACCCTCATGCGATTACAGAGACACATTTTCAGAAACAATTTTCAATAAACGTTTGGATCGGTATCGTATCCGATCATTTAATTGGACCATCTTTTTTACCAGGACGCTTTAACGGACAGAATTATTGTAATTTTCTCCAAAATGATTTGCCTTTGCTTCTCGAAGATGTTCCTCTTCAGTTACGGCATTAACTTTGGTTTATGCATGATGGTGCTCTAGCCCACTTTAGCATATTGGCTCATGAGCATTTAAATAGAGTCTACCGAAATAAATGGATAGGTCGTAGAGGACCACAGTTTTGGCCACCTACATCACCTGACTTAAATAGCCTATATTTTTTTTTTTTGGGGACACCTAAAAACATTGGTTTATCAGACACCAATTGTGACATTAGAAAAACTAAGAAATAGAATTATTGACGGATGAGAAACTACGAAACACGCCTGGAATTTTCGAAAGAGTTCGTGATTCTATGAAAAGAAGAGCAGAAGTCTGCATAGAGGCAAGAGGTGGTCATTTCCAACATTTGTTGTAAATTATGTATGTATGTATTGTATTTAATTGTTGTTGCTTTTTGTTCACCAGTTTGTAAAAAATAGCTTGAAAATAAATATTTGAAAAATGTACTTAATAAAAACTGAAAATAAAATCAAACTTAACACAATCAAAAATAATCATTAATGTCAGTGTCATAATGTTTACAACAACAAAAAAACAGTTGCTGGCAACGAGCAAAGCTAACTTGATTTATTTCAATAATTTTTAAAGATACATTTTATGCATAAAAGACGTTTTTTTAATTAACGATTACACCCAAACGGTAAGATTTACGGCAAAAATCGTGAAGGAATTTTTTGTTTATAATTGATTGATAAAATCATAATTTTTTTTGTAAGTCAATGGCGCAGTATTTTTTTTGTAAAATTGAATTAAAAATTCATCATAGCTACGCCACTGGTTGCTAAAAAAAAGTAAGTGAACATCTAAAAAATGTGTTTTTATGCCATAATATCCTGTGCCAAAATTCATTTCCATATTTTAAACCGTATTTGAAAAATTTATTAAAAACGAAAAAAAAATTAAACTTTAACACCCTGTATCTTAAAAACTAATCATTTTAGGACCCATGTTTATATGAACTTTTTGACTTAAAATCGGTCCTACTCGGACATACCTTTAAGTAACACCCTGTATATGTGAAATAAAGCTGAATAATTTTACTTTATCCTGATCAATATCTGATGCTAATAACACCTAATCAAAAAATAACCTTGTAAATATGTTTGCTTTGGATATTAAATAATAACATTAGATTTCATATTAAATGAAATTTGAATTTTCTTGCCATAATTTGGCCACGCTTTTCCACCATTTTGATTGGTCCAATTAGTTACGTCAAACTGTCACGTTAGTTACAATAGTTTCCGTTGCCAAGCGAGAGGACGCTAGCGGATTTGTCAGAAGAATTTTGATCAGTTTGTATGCAACCACCACTTCTCTATATATATGTGTGTTCTGTGTAGTCGACCAGGTACTTTCTAAAACACAGGATTGCGTATCTTCCCAAATATTCAATCAACGTTTTTAGGATACGTATCGAGTCCACAGTCAAGTGAGCTTCGAATCATACGAATACGACCCATCTCTAATGGTAATTCTAGTCTTTCAATGCGTTAAGCACCACTAATCTAAGAACCATCTAACGATTCAATAATTTTTTACCAAATTTCGTTTGTAGAGGTTTGCAACATCTGAAATCGGTTTAGATATTTATTGTTTATTACATTAAACAGTTTTATACCTACAAATCCTTTGGAAGTTTTAGAAGTTATAGCCGTACCTATATATTTTTTAACATCTAACAATTCAATAATTTTTTACCAGAAAAGTTTCGTTTGTAGATTGCAACCATCTAAAATCGCTATCATATACTAAGTTTACACGACACGAAAAACGCTTTGGCATGTGCTTAAATAACAGTTTAAAAATAATTATTGATAAATTACTTAGGTTGAGGAGATTGAATAAAAATATATCCCTCTAATAAAAGAATATAACTCCTTATATTTCGCAAAAACACGATAAGACACATCACAACACAATCAAAGTGAACATATTTTTTCTCCTGTCGCGGTTTTCAAATTTTTGTTAGTTGGCAGTACTGAAAATTAAAGCGAATTTGGATCTTCTCCCGTATAAACAGAATCCTAATTCACATTACAGCAAGATCATCCACATATTTAAAACGTTTTAAAATACACACTTCTTACTCGCATTTTGGTAATGTGCATTAACGTTGCATGTAAACATGGTAATAGAAAAAAGTTTTATCCAAATCCTTTGGTATTTTTGGGAGCCTTTTTCATTTCTTTAACATTTCGCTGCCCTAGTATTACAACGGTGTATGTAACAAATTTGGAAATTTTTAGATTTTGGGATAACACAGTTCTATGTGTAATAGGGTATACATAGATGTAAGGATAATAACGTTACAAAAACACAGTTACTTCTTCTACAACAAAAACAATACTTTTATTACAAGTTTCGTAAACCGGCTAAATATCAATACTCTGCTTTCGAACAGTCAAGCCAAAACTAAAACTAACTCCTGTACCGTGTTTGCATTCCTCAGAAAAAAAAAGCTTATCCGTTCGAGTCGTTCTTTACAAATACTTACATTCTAAACAAACCGAACGGATTCGTAAAATTAATATAACACTAAGCCTACTGTTCTTTAATATTTCTTACATTCGGCCATCCTGTTAGATTATTCGTCCTCGAATACTCAAAGGAAAATATACAAATTTAGTACCATTACGGCAACAACAAAAATACTAACAACTATTAATACAATTTGTATTCTAAAACACCATTAATTATCTACCATGATATAAAAGTTTATATAGAAAATCTTAAGTTAGTTTCTATATTATTACAGCAATAAATTACTTGATTTTCCACATATTTATTTAGTTTCAATACTAAGTCGGATGACAAACAAATAAATCATTACTTAAAATATTTCTGCTTAAACTAATACCAATAATGAGTCATGTCAACTTCAGATAAACTCGTGCCAACGGCTCATTAGATATTGCCAACTGCACCAAAGCCAACACCAACTAAATTTCAACCAATGCCAGCTGCATTTAAACTAATGTAAATTGCATTTCAACCAATGCCAACTGCATTTCAAGCAATGCCAACTGCACTTTAACCAATGCCAACTGCATTTTAACTAATGCCAACTGCAATTTAACTGATGCCAACTGCATTTTAACCATTGCCAACTGCAACAAGCCCAATGCCAACTGTATTTTGGCCAATGCTGACTGCATTATGGTCAATGCTAACTGAATTTTGACCTATACTAACTACTCCCGTAACAAAACCCATGGTTTCATTTTATCCACAGCTACTACCGTCTTAAGCCTTTTGGAGCCATCTCTCAAATATTCGACTTGATAACGGTCGTTGAATAGTACTTTGTCAACACGAAAGGGACCCTTGAACTTTGCTAGTAACTTTCTACTACTGTTCGTTGCTGGGTGATCGGTTCTAAGAACCATGACCACATCGCCTACTCTGTACTCCTTTGCTTTGGACCTCTTCTTATCAAACCTCTCTTTCTGAGCCAACTACTCCTTTGCGATGCGTTCATCTATTTTGGTTCTTAATACACGTAACTCAGTACGACTCAAACCTTCCTTCACAAAATTCAGAATTTTCGACTCTGCCACTATTTTGCCCTTATAACCTGCGAGAGCTTCTATTGGGGAAACTTTTGTTGTTTTGTTTGATGTACAATTTATTATACTCTGGATTTGTTTTACGTACTTGTCCCACGATTCTTCTGAATCTCCACCAGCTGTGGTTGCCAGACAGTTTAAAACTGTTCTATTCACTCTTTCGCACTGCCCATTGGCCCTTGGCGTGGCGAATTTGCCAAACCAAACGGCATTCTGAGGAACTCGTAATGCCCATCTGGCGTAATAAATGCAGTCGCCTCAATAGACTTCTCCGCCATTGGCACTTGATAAAAGCCAGAAGCCATATCAAGTGTGATAAAGCAATTATGACCTCCTAAACGATCCAGCTGATCATCTATTAAAGGGAGAGGATATTTTTCCTTTACTAACTTGGCATTCAATCTTCTATAATCAATCGCTAAACGATAATCCCCAGTTTTCTTTTTTACTAAAAGTACCGGGCTCGCATAAGGTGAAACCGACTCACGTATAATATTGTTATCCAACAAATCCTTAACAATATTACGTAGTATTTCCTTTTCAAAAATCGACATGCGATAAGGATTGTAAACTACGGGCCCTTCACACTTAAATTCATTTGGGTCGAATCAGTTTTACCCAGATCTTGCAGCGAAAAAGAAATGCAGTCACGATATTTGTTTATTAGTTGTAACAACTGCGACGTTTCGATATCTGTAACTTGCTGGCCAATTTTCAACATATCTAATGTTATAGGATTCACTAACATAGTGGACTATGTTAACATCATAGTCCTCTAGAGCATCAAAATTGAACGGTTTTAGTGTACGCAATGTTAGCTTGTCACGCACTTTCAACATCATAATATGTTCTTGATTTATAAAGTCGGTACCCAAAATAAAATCATACCGTAATTCATGGTCATCTAACAAAAGCACATTGACTTCGGCACTTGCCTCTTCAACTATTACCGTTAAAAGAGGTCAAAACTTTCGGTTCGCATGTAACATAATTTAGTTGTAACTTTTGTACTAAGGAAAATCTTAAGAGGGAACAGCAACTACCTGAGTCTACTAAACACTTAACCTCACGACCGTTAACATAGGCCTTTTTTACAAACAGATGTTGTTCGTTCCTATTAAATACTTTACAAGACGCCACAATGTCTTTATCTTTGCGCTTCGAGTTCGTTGGGCACCCATCCCGCAAATGTCCAATCTTTTTACATACAAAACATTTCTTTAAAGGTTTTCTACACTGATTTAGAAAATGGTTTTCGCCACAATTATAGCAAGCTACATTCTTCTTACTTTGATTTCTCTTATCACTAGCATACGGAAGAACAGAATATTTTTGTTCAGTTTGTTCGTCTTTAGGCGGAATAAACACTTTAGGACCTTTATCTACAGCCCTAAAACTCGTAAGATTACTACTAATATTACTTAAATAGTTAGCCAGTTCTCCGACCGTCTGAAAATTGGCAGCCCCAGCAGCCAACGCTACGTTTTTATCGACTAAACCTTCAATGACACTATCTATTAAAAATTCATCGGGTATAGGTAAACGAAGTTTATTGAGTTTTGACACTTTTTCGAAGCAATAATCCCCCAAATTTTGACTTGAAAATGGTCTGCAAAGCGCAGCTTCAACTAATAATTTCCCAAATTTTATTGTTCCTGGAAAATTATTTTGTAAGAGTTGCTTAATATCGCTCCAGTCTAAATTAGCCACCTGCGCTGTATCATACCACTTACGCGCATTACCACGTAAGCGATTTGTAGCTAACTTTAAAGTTAACAAATCTTCCCAACCGTGCTGGGTAGATCGTCCACTTTTTTAACCCATTCACACACAGTCAAATTTTCCAGACTAGGGTCGAACACTGGTATAATTGTTTCATTGACAACCGAGCCAAAAGTTGTCATTTGTTTATTATAACTATGACTTACTTGATCAGTCAGCTTGCTTAGCTTTTGTTCTAACCTCCGGATTTTCCGGTCCTTGCGTCTTCATTTGATGAAGAAGAACTGGAGGATGGTGATCGCCTGCGTTTTCCCTTCTTAGATTTTTTGCCCATTTTAACAACTTTCACTCAAACTTTTAACAACTCACGTCAAGGAACATTAACATTAAGGGGTATTGCGCACTTTCATTCTCTGTAAACAACGAGCTGTATCACATCACACACGCACTAGCTAACTTTTACGGTATGTAGCTTATCTCCGAAGAAATATCGCGAGTATTATCCCACCGCTGCTATGTAAGGATAATAACGTTACAAAAACACAGTTACTTCTTCTACAACAAAAACAATACTTTTATTACAAGTTTCGTAAACCGGCTAAATATCAATACTCTGCTTTCGAACAGTCAAGCCAAAACTAAAACTAACTCCTGTACCGTGTTTGCATTCCTCAGCAAAAAAAACCTTATCCGTTCGAGTCGTTCTTTACAAATACTTACATTCTAAACAAACCGAACGGATTCGTAAAATTAATATAACACTAAGCCTACTGTTCTTTAATATTTCTTACATAGAACCTTTTAAAACTAAAATTAAGCAAACAGTAATCTCAGAATCATAAAAAAACCAAAGGTGTATGTCCTAAAAATTTCAAAATTCAGTATATGATATACTCATTTTTAAAAATTTTTTTTGGTGTTTGAGTATAACAAGGTACTAGGTTGCAACATACACCCTTGTAAGTCTAAATTTTTGGTGTTATTCGTGTGATTTTGTATTTTTAAGGTTAGGTTTTTCAGTATTATTCATATTTTGCGGAGTAATGTCGTGTATGTTTTTGTATTTTTTTAACATCAAAAATGAATAGCAGTAATGACGGATCTGATATTTGTGATGATTATGATTCTGACAAAGATGCAGAATATAAACCACCTCAAAAGAAGTCTAAAAAACACATAAGGTAGGTGTAAGACAAGTTTTTTTTATAGTTCCAAGAATACGTATTCGAATATTTTTAGCATTACAATAGGGGGCAAGAAAATTGATATTCCTTGTCAACCGGAGACTTCGGACTCTGAGCCTGAGTTTAATGAGGGTTTAAACAATAAAAGCATTGGCAAGAAAGAGAAAATTTCCAGGTAACTTTTTGCTCTTACTTATTATTTTTAAGGCCGTGGTATCATCATTATTAAATTTGTAAATAACCTTACAGTGCAGTAGATCGGCAGTTATTTCCAACCCAACTTAACCCTGAGGCACATTTTACGGACTATTCCCAGGACCGCTCCCTAGAACATTCCATAGACCACCCTGACGAAGTTTCCATAGAACTTCCCATACAAAGCTCCTTAGAAACCCCGAGGGAGTATCTATAGTGGCTGATCCCCTAAATCGGCCCAACAATTACGTAGTCGAAAGCCCCGTACAACACCTTGTTGAAAATGAAGATATAGAGCCCGATATACTGGTGCAAAAAACTAAAAAAAAGCTCTCACGTAAAAGAACTAGGAACTTGAAATCCTGGGCACAAAATATTCGAAAAGAAAAATATGATAGGGGACTGGAATACGTGTCATCAAGAAAAAAGCTTCGTCCTGCTAGAAAAATTGTAACAAAAAAAGATTGTTTGAATAGATGTTACTTTAAGTGTGCTACACAGAAAAAAGTGGGCCCCTTCAACCAAGAACTTTGTTGAACTTGATAGATATTCTTTTCTAACCAGTGTAATTTACTTGAACTAGAATCATTGAGCTTGCAAAAAGAAAATCGTTGATCTTGTCATTAGTCGACCATTCTCTTCATCTATTTAAACTTTGGTGAAAGATCGAGTTTCTTAAGAATAGCCTCCAAATATAAGAGAAGAGCATTAAAACTAAATACAAGATCTGCGTTCTTGCATAAAAAATCAGCCGAAAATTTTGAAGTCCTCGGGTCTTGAAGTAAGACCTTTGTTTCTCAACAAACTTAATTCTCAGCGGACCAATGAGATCCATCATTAGCGCGTGGGGTGCATCCACCTGATCCTCCGCCGGCCAGTGTCGCCATCAGCCAATAGTTTAGTATTAGTGGGTAGAATGTGAATATTGTGAATTTGAAATTGTTATTTTGAAATTGAATAATGTGTGCTGAATGTGAATTTGCTCAAATTAAAAATATAATATTAACTGAAAATAAGCAAATATTTTTTATGCTAGAAAAACTAAATACTGTGGGGTTTTCTCATCATGTACAAGCTTGGGAGGTTAGTAAAATTATAGGGAACCACCTTTTTATCAAACACTTACTCCTTTCAAGATAAAAATATTTATAATACTCATAGTTTTGGGAACTTTTATATTAGAATAAATCCTCTATTAATTAAGAACTCTATAATTATCAGAAAAGAACAAAAAATTATAATAAAAATTAATGTACCTGAATATGTTTGCTTAAAAATATGATGTACTTAAAATTATGACTGATCTCCCTTAGAATACAAAATAATATTTATTAACATAATAATATTATGTTATTTTTTTAGTAGGTACTGTAGCGTTTTAAAACGACATCTAAAAGGTATTAGAATAAATTCTCTATTAAATAAATACGCTATAATTTTCCAAAAGGAACAAAAAATTATAATAAAAATGAATGTACCTGAATGTATTTACTTACAATCTGATGTACCTAAAATCATGACTGATCTTTCTTAGAATATATTATGTTATGTTAATTTTAAATAGGAAGTCCCACGGGAGATTCGATTGAGCGATAGTAGCAAAATAA
This sequence comes from Anthonomus grandis grandis, assembly GCF_022605725.1. Classification (NCBI taxonomy): domain Eukaryota; kingdom Metazoa; phylum Arthropoda; class Insecta; order Coleoptera; family Curculionidae; genus Anthonomus; species Anthonomus grandis. The sequence goes on from NC_065548.1 coordinate 47,488,512, forward strand.
TGCGTAGGAAAATTTCTAAACATTTTGGTATCCACAGTTTTTCTATAATTTCGGTTAAATTCATCAATCAATCAATAATTCAATTCCCGATATATAGGAGATCCTATTATACGAATTTAGAGTTTGTTTTTCAGATAAGAATTAATTACTTGTTTTGTATTTATTTAGAATTATATTCTAATTTACTTATTTTAAAACCTTTAAATGGTGTTGCTTTATAATGACAGTTTAAAAACGCCACTTTTCTGACTTTGAGTAGTTATATGGCTAATTCTATTCACCATAGAATGAAATGTTTACAACATTTCTATCAACTATTTCTATTAACTTTTTAACATCTATCTTATTTAACATCTATTTTATGATCTAATTAAAATCTATACATTTTTAGTCAAATTTAAAAAAAAAATTACAGGTAACAGGTTTAAAGTTTTTGTAAAATAATAGGCCTAGAGAATATAATTTTGTTGTATTTTGCAAAATAATAGATCTTAAAAAGTTAAGGTAGAAATGTGAAAATTATTTTATTATTATAGTAAATAGTACTTACTCTACAACCTTTCAAAGTCGAAAAACTGTCGTTTTTCGATTGTCGTCAACTAATTTCTTGAAATTATGTATCGAATCTTATAATTAAAAAAAAATAAAAATAATAAATAAAATAGTAAACCATTATTTAAAATAACAAAGTTAATGGTACTTTTTAGTAAATCGGCAACGTTGCATTGCCTAAAAGAATATTTTTAATTGTTAGATCACTACCTTTAATCCATGTTGCCAAATTTTCTAAAAAAAATCTATTTTTTGTTGTTCGCAAACGTCTAATCTACCATCAACAGTAATAAACCCTGTATAATATTAATACTTAATGTTTTTTTTATGTTATATATCATTTGTGTAATAATAAGTGCAACATTATTTACTGTTTATTGAGGCTGTGGACATGAGAAGCAAAGTAAAATTATTAAGTTGTTTATTAAGTTTTTGTTTTGTTTGAAATATCATTAAATAAATTACGTGTACAATAAAACAAATTACCTATTTTATTTATGAATTTATTTAACATATAATATCTAATATGCTGTGCTCTCTAGGGGTAATGGATACATTTATTATTAATTAAATGAAACTCTTGCCCATTTTGTTTTTTTGTAAAAAGTTTTTCTATTGACATTTTCATAAAGAGATGTCAAAGAAGAGGTATTTCAGAACCACCTTATTTTTTTCAACATTCTGTATGTTGCTATCTTTTTGGATTTTACACAAAATTATCTTTAGGAATTTGCAATCCAAAAATGTAACACATACAGGGTGTTTTATTAACAAAAAATAATTTAATTCTGAAATAGCTATCTTCGGAGCACCCTGTATACAAAATTTTATGTGAGAACTTTAAACTAAAACAAAATCGATGGGTGTAAGAATTTTAAAATATAAGCTTTTTTCAATGGAATATACTCATGAGCTAAAATAATTACGCTCTTTAACCAAAAACCTTATTTAACTCAAGTAAGATCACAAGTGCGTCGCCCAATTCTACATGAACTTGATACAAGAAAATTAACCAGACTGCTTAAGAACCTCCTGGCTTTAGGCCAAAAGAACTATTCTTACCTCAAGAAAAAAAGTTCTTGGGTGAAGAGACAATATAAATCAGTTTAAGAATCTTTTATCTTGACGTAAAAGTATCGGTTCTTTAGATAAATGAAGAACAGGAATTTAGGCATTGCTACTAGTACGTTGGCCTTAATTTAAGAATTTGCCAGTCAATTTTTTAAGAGAATATTTTCATATAAAGGTATTATTTCTTTCATCTAAGGTAATCTTGAGTTCCTTTGTGAAGAAAATACCGACATTTTTTTAAGAGAATATTCACTTGGACCTATCCAAAGCCGCGAAGTTCTTAATAGAAGTTCATATTCAATTCAAATAAAGTATCTATTTTTTCAGTGTACAAAAATAGGTGAAGACGATAGAAAAGAAATTTTTTCAAACTATTATAAGCTAGATGCCAACGAAAAGAGAATGTTTATATTAAATACGACGACCAAGTGTACAGTTGAAAGAAGAAGAAAGGGAAAAAATTCGGAAAATTCAAGTAAAAATAATATTTATGGGGCTATTATTTTATTTTAAATAATAATAGAATACAGGTCTGCAAAGATTTTTACTGTTGAACACTAGGTATAAGCTAAAAACCCATATATACCGTCCATAATCATGCAACGAGTTCCCACACACTCAATAAAAGTACACAGGGACCACATAAAAAGAAGTGTATTCCTGAAGAGTCGATAAATCTGGTAAAAAAACATATTAAAATATTTCCAGTGATAAAGAGTCATTATTGCCGAGCAGAAACCAAAAGAAAATACCTAGAAGGTGACCTGTCCATTAAAAAAATGTACAACCTATACGAAGAATATGTAGCAGGAAAAGGTCTAATTCCCGTGAAATTTCACAAATATCGTGAAATTTTCTGTACCGAGTTCAATTACTCTTTTAATAAACCAATAAAAGATTTATATGATCTGTGTGCCGTTGAATTAAAGAAAAAAGAAAACGTTAACTGACGAAAAGAGAGAAGAATTTGAGAGGCATATTAATGAAAAAAATCTTATGAGAGGAGAAAAAAAAAGACAAAGAAAGTGGCATACCAATTTTAAATTTTGACTTAGAAAATGTTTTAACTTGCCCAAAGGGTGGCGTAAAAAACTTCTTTTATAAGTCCAAACTTAACTTGACTGCACATTTTTCAGTGGACCAAAAAGTTTATTGTGCAGTTTGGTCGGAAGCTATTGGTAGCCGTTCTGGTAATGATATCGCAAGCGCTGTCTACAAAATTTTTAAAAGGATTACAGAGGATTGTCCTTTATTAGAAGAATTAATTTTGTGGAGCGATAGCTGCGTCCCACAAAATCGTAATAGCTTGATGAGTTATGCTATTGCTCATCTTTTACAAGTCAGCTCGAGTTTAAAGAAGATTACAATGAAATTTTCCGTACCAGGTCACTCGTGCATCCAGGAAGTCGATTTGGTTCATAGCTCAATTGAGCGCACTTTACGCAAATCTGAATATTCATCTCCCATTTCTTTAATTAGGATACTTCTTAAAGTTAATTCTAGAAAACTGTATACCATTCTTCAAATGAGGGAACAAGATTTTTTTGATTTTAATCACTATTCCGCTAAATTGAATTATAAATCTGTTCCATTTTTAAAGGTGGTTGGTTTAGAATTTAACAAACAACCGTTTTATCAAATAAACTATCGGGTCTCCTTTTCTGATGCTGAATATAAATCTTTAAGTTTAAGATTAAGAAATGGTCGTCGCCGTCAATGCCATGTTACCGCAGAAAGTCTTAGTGAAGATATATTTCCCGAAACACTGAGAAAGAATGATTCTGTAGTAACACTTGCACAAAACAAAGTAGATGCTTTAAAATCTATGTTTAACTGGATGCCAAAAAATTACGTAGCTTATTATGAGACCATTTTTAGTAGAGTAAGCACAAACAAAAAATAAAATATTAGGTATACGTATTTAGGTATAAGTTTTTGATATGTTTAATGCTTTTTCATTTCTTTTGAGTTTTAGTGCATTATTTTAAACCTTAAGAATTCGAGTTAATTTCATTTAAGTTGAAGGTACAAAGTTCTATGTTACCAATATCTAATTTTTTTTAAATTTCGTAAAAATTACGGAGTCCTATGTTTTTTTGTTTAAATAAATAAAACCAATAAAAAACCAAAAATCTGCAGATTTTCGTTTTATTCCATATACCTTTTAGCTATAAGAATCATCAAAAATTAAAAGAACTTAAAAGGCACTCAAATGTAAGTAGATTTAAGATGCTTTTTTTAATATTGATTTTCTCAAAATTGGTAATTTGTAAATAAGACGCTGGGTATGTACCGTTTTCAACTGCACAGATAAAAAGGATCTCTTAACATAAAGTAAAACGAGTTTAAACCAAGGTCGCCATGTCTTTGGATATAGCCAAATGAATATTACCTTAGGAAAAACTTACGACATCCTTAGCTTTAGTCTACTACTATTTTGAATTGTTAAGTAAATATGTCCTAATTGTAAGAACAGCAAATTATTTAGTTATTTGGTCTAAGAGAAGAAAAAAAAATAATTTTCTCTCCCCAAGGTCATTATGTTTTTGGTACAAGAGTCTTAATCTTAACTTCAAAACGTGTGATCTTCTCATATGTACATAAATGTACTTGTCTGAAAGACATTTCTTTGACGGAAATAAATGAATGGCTTAAAATCTAAAAATTGAATGGATACAAGATCATTAAGTTCTTACGTCAAATATTAAATATCTTGTATTAAGAAATTATTTACTTGACCCAAAAATTATTATTTTCGGTTTCGGAAGATAACTTTTCAAAATTTCGTAATATAACTCACAAAAAAAATATAAAATTAAGTTAAGCCTGTCAGAAAACACTATAATATTAATTATAAAGGTACTTAGACAGCTTCACACAATTTTACATTTTTTTGTGGATTACGACTGTTCACAACCAAATACGTATACGAGTATATAATATCTTTATTGTATTTAAAGCCCCTTTATAATTATGTATTTTTTTAATAAAATGTATCTTATGTTTTCATTTTTCATAAACTGTTTTTGATTTTACTTTTTATATTTTATTCACTTAAATAAGTTTTCGCATTCAATATTAAATATCGAAGCAAAATTTATAGCACTTTTTACAAAGTTTTTTCGAGGATATAAAAAAGAAAAGAAGATAAAATATTAATAATACACTTTTATTTTATATTATGGAAGTCATAAGTTTCACAAAATACATACTAATATTATATCGTTAATATTTAACGTCAACGCAAAATTAAATTCTCTATTATGCTATAAGCATCAAAAAAAAAATTAAAAAAATCTGTAACACTTATTGCACTAGTCTTATTTTTTTAAATTATTTTATAAAACCAGAAGGTAATAACTATTGTCTAGGCTTATGGTTTCTAAGTTATTTACATTTCCAAAACTCTAATACTTGTAGCTAATATCTGCTAACCAGACTAACCACCTATGCATAACTTAATAGAATATCCTGAAAAAATTAGCATGATGAATGACAATGAAACATTGAATTTATTTCTTAGTATTACGATCACACTGTATATTATACATATATTTTTCGATATAAGAGAAAAAAAATTAAACGTATCTTTTTATAAAAAAGGATTACTTTTCACAGTTACATAAATGTTTGCGCCAAGGATATTTATTTTGTCCTAAAATGGTACGATTCTTAGCTCGAAATAATTATCTTATTTAAAGTACATAACCTTTCCTTCAAGATTTTAATTTTAAAGTAAGAAAATTCTCTTCTGCTAAGATTATATTTTCTTCTTTTAGGAAAATTTATAGCGGTTTTCGCGGAGCAGTCCTGAACTTGTCCGGGATTCTTTTCCCGAGTCTTTTCCTGTATTTTTATTGGTTTTAATATGTCCGCATTTTATCATCGGTCAATCGAAACTTAGGAAAACAATCCCGGACTAGTTCAGGACTGCCCTGTGAAAATAGCTATATAGCTATATTAGCTTCTAAAGAATATTTTAACGCAAATGTCCACCATCTTGTTTAAGATACAATAATAATTTACACAAAAGCTTTTAAAAATCAATGCATGCTTATTTAGTTATTTATAAACTAATCTAGGTATACCTATAAGAAAGTAAAAAATGCATTATAGCCCTACTGAGTATTTTAAACCTACACACGCATATATAGGTACCGGTATAATTTAAAAAAACAATAAAAACCACATATATTTATAATGTAAATATACCTTAAAACACAGGCCACAAGTGTTCCAAAGCATTCCGCTTTAAAAAAGAGAAAACTTCACTTACTTCAACTTCAAAATTCATGTTGTCCATGTTGAAAAAACCAAATTCACACACAAAAATGCGATTATACGTTGTGTCGCATTGACAATGCCGCGTCTAACTTGCTAATGACCGGAACGACCAAAGGACAAAGTTCCGACAAAGGGAAAACACCGGGGTTATACCTACGCGACCCAACGCAAAGCACCTGTGACGTTAAAGCAAGAACGTACTCTTTAAACAAGTATCGATAAATTCACAATTTTATTCTTAAAGACAGTTGTCTAATAGCAAGGATTTAATTCGCTAAGATAATTAGAAAATAATGCGAAGAACATGGATTCTCTTTTGACAAGATAACGTGAGTTTGAACTAAATGTATATCCTTAATTAAAGATAATTAACAGCCAAGATAATATATTTTCTTGTAATAAGAAGTCATTTTTATCTGTGTGTCAGTACAGGATTGTACTGTGCTGATTTTACTGTAATTTGTCGTTCCGATCACTGAAAAAAATAGGGGGAAATATACGAAATAAATTTATTATTAATCACCAATTGTATTCTGTAAAAGCTCAAACTTTAGTAATTTTTTAAAGAATATTGAACTTTACTTTGTAAAATATACAAAATACAAAATATCATTTGTAAAATTTATTTTGCATGTAATTTTTACAATATACAAAGTAATATTTTAGTTTACACAGTAAAAATGCGTAAACAAAACGGGAAAATACATATATTTTGTAAAATTACATTATTCGTTACGTAAATTAACAGACGCCACCAAATACGCCATACCTATACTCAGCTAATTTAGGCTAATTCGGCGTTTGCCGTTTGTTTAGTCACACCTCGCACCAAAATTAGAAGGGAGCGTGAGCTCAGGCTCCTATGGGATAAAGTTGCGTATTAATGCATTGGTTAAGTGAATTTTGTCTATCTTGTTTGAGTTTTTGTGATAATACAGGTAAGTAAATATTATAATCATGTTTTTATGTAGTATTTGCTCGATTAAATTCATTTATATTCAAAAGTATAATAAGCATTTGTAAATACACCGAAATCTTAATGGATTATTACGAGATAAGGAAATTTCCTAATAATATTCCTATAATCAGGGAAACTAAAGAAGAATGGCCATTACTATTTTCATCACCATCTCTCTTTTGGCATTTTAAGAATTAACAGGTGTTGATATTCACCTACTCAATGGAATAAATGAGAAAGCTGACAAAATCACAAAGTGCCTTAAACTCCCCAAAGACGCTGATTTAGAAGAAAATGTATCAATAGAACAGCAACTATAAATAATATATAAATTTTTAATTATAAATATATTTTTATAATTAAAAATTTAATACAGCACTTCAAGGAAGATATTGAATTTTTGATATATCAAACAGAGGCAAGTGACATTTTTTATAAATAAAAAAAAAAAAAACTACATGACTCCAACCTTAATTACAACTGTAATATTATTTTTTATTTTAAATATATTTTTTTTATTCCAGGTCCAAATAAATTTAAACGACAACGATGTTTATCCCGACAGTTTGCCACTAACGCCTATAATTCTAAAGCAAGGTAAATAATTTATGCCTTAGAAGTATCAAACAATAACATATACTTATCTTATTATTTTAGAAAACAAAAATTGCTTTTATGTTTTGGTTGAACGTCAAATAATACAGGCAGATGGCTACACCACTTTTCTGGAGGCCTTAAAAGTTCTTCTTGCGTTGTACTTTGTACTATCTTGGATTACCCGAAAAAACTAGAAACTACCCTCCAAATTGGAATTTCTTCAAAGATATTTTCTAAAACTTCACCCCGATCAGGGAAGTAAAGCCAGGCAGGTATCTAATAGCCTAAAGAAGGTTTTTTTGTCTAATGAATTCAATAAAAAATAAAAAAACATAATAAGTACCTATAATATACAATATATCTTTGTTATAATATTACGCATACTATACAGGGTGAGTTTTTTAAAGTGTTACAATGCGATATGTCAAAAACGGCTGCAATTTTTTTTTTGACATTTTGGTGACATTTCAAGTATACCGGGGGGCACTTTTTGTGATATTTTTGACATTTGTCCCTTCACCCCCCTAAGAGGGGGGGAGAGTCACTTCCTTATTTTAAATGGAATGACGTGTTTTTTATTTTTAAATACGAATCTACATAAAATATGAAGTCTGTTTACAAGAAATTTTTAAAATTGCTCTGCTGGTTACGGAATTATGATCAAAAATGTTTTGATTAAATTTAAAAATAATTCGAATATTCTACTACAATAAAAACAAATTATTTCCTAATTTTTAACTATTTATCGTCTATGTATTATGCCTAAGGAGCTGTTCGAAGTGACCGCCTTTGACTTCCAAAGACTTTCTTATCCTTTCTTGACATGAGTTTCGTACCCGCTGTAACATTGCTGGTGTCACTAATGAACAAGCAAAACGAATCCTGTTCTTCATGTCCTCTGGAGTTGTAGGTGCACTAGCCATTACTTTGTCTTTTATAAATCCCCATAAAAAAAGTCAAGGGGGGTCAAATCTGGCGAACGAGCAGGCCAGTTGACAGGACCACCTCGACCAATCCACCTGTTTTCAAAAATCTCATTTAAATAAGTACGGGCCTGTATGGCATAATGGGGTGGAGCTCCGTCCTGCTGAACCCATACGTTAGGATTTAAATTTTGGTTTAGTAGACGAGGTAACTGATTTCTTAAAAAATCTGTGTAGACCTGTCCATTTAAACGACCTTGGAAAAAATGCGGACCAATAACTCTATCGTCGAAAATACCACACCATACGTTCACAGACCAGAGATGTTGATTTGGTACAGTTCTCATCCAGTGAGGATTATTTGCTGCCCAGTAATGCATGTTGTGACTGTTTACCTTTTAGAAAAAAAAACAACCAAAACTTGAATATGTTCTAATTTAAATAAGTTAAATCTTACCTGCCCGCAATTATTAAAAGAAGCCTCATCAGAAAAAATAACGTTTCTCAAAAAATGGTTATTTTCACGCATTTTTGTTGAAATCCAAGTGCAAAAATTAATGCGATTCTCAAAATCTTGTCCGTAAAACTCTTGATGAAGTGTAATGTGGTAAGGATGAAACTTGTACCTGTGCAGAATTGTTATAATTGATGATTGACTAATTCCAGCATCTAAAGCAATCCGCCTGGTACTGATTTGAGGATAAATAGCTACTGCTCCTAATACAGCAACTGCCTTATTTTCATCTGTTTGCGTTTTAATCCGATTTCGTCGTTTACTTTTTAGACTACCAGTCATACGACTTCTGGTCTCCAGTCTCTTAAAGGCCATATGAGATTTTGGAATATCCGGAAACCTCTCGGCCCACACTACTGCAGCCTCCCTATAATTTTTTCTGCACTCCCCCAAAATTAACAACATATCTACTTCTACACTGAAATTCGCTTCCATTTTTTTCTTTTTAAACACAATTTACTTGTTAATAACACGTCAAAATTTTTATGTCACACTGCTTGTTATGTTCCCATGGAAATCCTACTGTTACTAGGATTTTCATTTCCATCCATACTAGTAAAATAAACAGTAGGATTTCCATGGCAACCGGCTGTTATTATGGTAAAATATTCGAATTATTTTTAAATTTAATCAAAACATTTTTGATCATAATTCTGTAACCAGCAGAGCAATTTTAAAAATTTTTTGTAAACAGACTTCATATTTTATGTAGATTCGTATTTAAGAATAAAAAACACGTCATTCCATTTAAAATAAGGAAGTGACTCTCCCCCCCTCTTAGGGGGGTGAAGGGACAAATGTCAAAAATATCACAAAAAGTGCCCCCCGGTATACTTGAAATGTCACCAAAATGTCAAAAAAAAAATTGCAGCCGTTTTTGACATATCGCATTGTAACACTTTAAAAAACTCACCCTGTATATATTTTTTATGTAGAAAAACATTTTTTTTGTTAACATGTTACATGCCATGTAATGTTATTTATTTTGTTTACGTATAAGTACCTACGACAATAATTTGATGGAAGAAGAAGGTACATATTATTCTTATATTTTGTTTTATTATTATTAGAATAATAGGTTTTTGTTAGACAGTGTGATTTTAAAGTCGATTTTTTGTTCTTTTAACAAAAGATTAAGATCAAAAAAAGTTTATTCCATTTACCGCATTTTTCAAATATTTAACTTAATGGTGCTGAGTATTAAAATGTACAATTAAAAAGTAATCACTTTGTAAAATTAAAATTATTACTCGCAATAGAAAATCACCTTACTCGCCCTTTAAAAGGAAAAAATCAACTAAAGATTGCCTTTATGTTAGTTGTTTATACCATTTCAAATTATATATATATATTTTTATACCCTTATTTAACTATATAGGGCCGATATATAGTTAAATAAAAGAAGTAAAGCGCGCGTTTTCTGTTCATCCCCTTAGAAGTAGTCATTCAGTCTTAAAATCTCAACACTCTACATTTAAAATTAAATCTATAGTTAGAACGCTATTCTGGTTAAGTGTTAATGTACCTTATATCTACCAGAATGTTAAATTATAATTTTCTTAATATATACTTTATTATATAAAATTTAAAGATTTTGTTGTTTAATTTCATACGTACATATATGAAATTTATCCATTTTATTTTATTATATTTTTTAAGTAATATTGAATTACCAAATTTAACAATCATATCCTGTTTGAGTTATATAATATGAGCAGGATCTGATTGGTAAATTATGTAACTCTATATTACTTAAAAGTATAATAATTTTAATTCAGTATAAATCATTCAATTATAGATTTTAATATTTTATTCGATCAAATATTAAATAATACAATATATATTTTGTAATCTTTACCAATAAAAAAATTAATTTCAAAGTATTTAAATGGACAATTTACTTGCCTAACAACTAATTATTCATAACATATTTTAAAATTTTAATAATTGTATTAATAAATAGTACAATATATATTTTGTAATTCTTACTAATAAAATTGGTAACATCGTTTTTTTCTTTAAATTATTATTGATTTTTACAGTATTTGAACGGAAAATTTACAAATTTTAATTGGTAAATTTACATTACATATTACTTATGATTATTACTTAAAATATTCTGTATTTTCATATTCACAATTGTTTTGTAATTATATGGAATAAGGATTGGTCACAAAATTACCTAAACTAAATACTGAATTTTACGAATCCTTTTTATCAGTGTACAGCGTGCTGTTTTGCTCCAAAAAAGGAACAGTTTTCAGCACTGTTTTCACAACCACAACATAAGGAGGACAGATGGCGTGCGAGTAGTTAGCATCGTCTTCGCACACGCTCCTTGATTTTTGTTGTTTATGTTTAACCTATTTTTTTACCTAAGTTTATTAAATAATTTTCAAAGTTTTGTCATAAGTGCAGCACAGTTAATATTAATTCCAAGTAGTTGGGTTAAAATAGTTCCAGTGCAGTGAAATATTGGTGTTTAACTGATTCCAAGTTGTTGTTCCTGTCCGCCATAATGGGATTCTCATCTACTGACCTGCGCGAGATTAAATCGCAAGTAATAAGCATTTTTAACGACAAATTTCTGCAAGAAATTGTCGATAAAATAGTCTCCCGCTGAAAAACAGTTTGAAGTGAAGCTAAACTTATTAAATAATGATTGCTCTGTCCTGGTGGATAGGTGTACTATTCTGGAGGATAGAGTCCTTGAGCTGGAACGGGAAAACATAAAACTGCGCACCACAACAGATTGCGTTGAACAATCCCAACGAAACATGCGTATATTGCGTATATTACGCATTTTTGGGCTGCCCATGGATGTAAACGAGAACCTGCATTCAAAAGTAACCGAATTGTTTACCGAACAGCTAAAAGTAAATATTAATAGATCGGATATAAAAAAGTGCTACCGTGTTTTGGCCAAGGCACGCAATGATAGTCCTCCTGCAGTTCTCGTGAACTTCGGTAGTGATATGGCTCGTGTTTCGGTACTAAAAGGTCGCAAAAATTTGAAAAATAGTAATATATTTATAAAGGAAGATTTAACTAAAAATCGCCTTTTTCTACTTAATAAGGCCATTGACTTGTTTGGTGTCAAAAACGCATGGGTCCTGAATGGAGTTTTTTATACTAAGTTTAACAATAAAGTGCATCGTATACCTAGTGAAAGTGACTTAATTAAAATAAAGTCTGCTTAGCTTAATAATGGACAGTAATTTAATACGTTTTGTTATTGTTATCAATACTCATGCAATTTCGATTTTCGGTAAGAAAATACTTTTTAACCAATAACTTAATCATAATTACAATTTTATTTTGTGTTGTTTGGGATAAGAAACAGTTTTTCTCTTTTTTTTTTTTGTTGTTTAATTTATTTAATTGCATGAAGTTATTACGATTTTTGCTTGATTTTTTTGCTTGGTTTTGGTTCTATATGAATAATTATTATTTTTTACAAAATAATCCCGGGGCATTGTGTGGAAGCGCTGTTTTTTCTATTTTGTTTTCTATTGTATTGTTTTTAGGCTAAGCTATTTATTATCTATATATACCTGTATAGGAAAACACTGATATATTTTCGAGCTTGCATAACATTAAATTTTTCCGCATTTTTCCTATAATTATACATACATATATTATTGTTAATAAGAATCAAATTGGTTACTGGATGATGACTACTAGTAAATTCAAAGTTGGCCACTTAAACGTAAGATCTATCTTTACGGGTTTTGCTGAATTACGTGATATGATAGAAGCAAATAATTTTGAGATATTTTTGTTGTCTGAAACTTGGCTGTCTGAGGGGGATGATTCTGACGCACTTAAGATTCCGGGTTACCAAATGTTTAGAAAAGATAGGGTCGGCAGGGGGGGAGGTGTGGCTGCTTTTGTTAAATGTACATATCAAGTTGATATATTGACTTTTGATTTTAATATTAATCCTAAACTTGAATACCTTGTTTTTAAGATTAGGTTGGGAAATAAGTATTATGGCTTTTGTGTTTTTTACAAGCCACCAACGCTAAATTTTAGTGCATTAACCGCTGACTTTGATAATATATTTTCATGTCTTTATCCTGCTGTAGAAGAAACTTTTTGTTTAGGGGACTTTAATATTAATTTATTGAGTCTTCAAAATCCACTTACTACACTTTTTGAAAACTACAACCTACATCAAGTAAATGAAGAGCCCACACGAGTAACGGCAAATGTAAGTACTCTTTTAGATGTCATATTTGTTTCTAATGTGCTGTTGGTTTCTAATAAGGGTGTGTTATCGGCTGATGCCGTATCCGACCATAAAATTATATATTGTGAATTAAATTTAGCAAAAATAAATTGCAGTCAAAAAATTGTTAGGTACCGTTGTTTTAAAAATTTTAATGTATACAATTTCAATGCAGACATGCACAATTTGCCGTGAGATAATATTTTCTACGAAAATGACATTAATATGAAGATATCTAATCTGTTTAATAATTTTATTTTAACCCTTTTCGATAGGCATGCGCCTGTCCGAGAATCTCGCATTACTAAGCCTAAAGCACCATGGCTCACAGAAAACCTAAAAATCTTTATGAGACAAAGGGACGATGCCTTGCGTATATTCAAACAGTCAAAACTATTGGAAGATTGGAATACTTACAAAGGTTTAAGAAATTTTACTTTGTGTCGGGTTCGGAGAGAGAAGAGGAAGTATATCGATTCACTTTTTTTAAATAAAAGAGAACCGAGTCAGCTGTGGAATGCACTAAAAAGTTTTAATATTTGTAAGAATAAGGATGGTCTAATTCCGTCGTTTCTCTCTGATCCCAATGAGATAAGTAATTTTTTTGACTTAACTGCGCAAGTCAATCCAGGCTGTGAGGAAAAAAACGTCTTATTATAATAATAACTTTTATAGAGATGCGAATATGTTTAGTTTCCATTTAACGAGTCCGGATGAGGTTAACAAAATTTTAAATAATATAAAAACAATTGCGATAGGTACCGATGAAATTTCTTCATTAATGCTTAAGTATTGTAGCCCCTTTGTTGACTTGTACTTAACCCACATTATAAATTGTTGCATAGAGATAAGTTACTTTCCTGATCAATGGAAAACTTCAATGAGAAAACCTTTGCCTAAAATGTCTACTCCTACAACTCTTAATGACATTCGCATTATAAGTATTTTGCCTGCCGTTTCGAAAATTTTTGAAAGAATTCTTTATAATCAGATATATAACTTGCTTATCTAATGAAATAATACCAAATTCACAATGTGGGTTTAGGAAACATTTTAACACTTCGGTAGCACTTTGTAATGTAACTGATGACTTATTTAGAGCTTGTGATAAAAACATGTATACCGTTTTAGTGCTGTTGGATTATTCTAAGGCGTTTGACACCATTAACCATAATTTGTTGTGCGCTAAGCTTAAGTATTACGGTTTTAATAATAACTCCTATTTGCTTTTAAAATCCTATTTGTCTAATAGATATCAAACGATTTTTTCCGATAACAGAAAGTCTGAACAAGTAAGTATTAGTTGTGGAGTACCGCAGGGTTCTATTTTGGGTCCTTTGCTTTTTATAATGTATACCTCAGATGTTTTAAAATCGCTTAAATATTGTAAGCTTCAGGCATTTGCTGATGATACGCAAATTTATTATTGTTTTGATTACAGCGACTATAAAGAGGCCGAATCACTCATAAATGAAGACCTGCAAGCACTAGGCTTAAACTCAAAAAATCACAATTTAAAATTAAATCCTATTAAGTCCTAGCTTATGATATTTGGTAACAAAAATCAAAGAGAGTTTTTAAAATCTAATATAAATATTAATTTCGATAATACAAGATTGGAATTTGTAAACAACGGTAAAAACTTGGGGGTTATTTTGGATGAACAATTAAGATTTAAGGAACACCTTAAAAAAAATTTCAAAGAACTTTTATGTCCCTGAAAACATTGTATAATAACCGCCATATGTTAAATGTAAAGTTAAGAAAACAATTATGTGAATCCCTTGTACTGTCTCATTTTAACTATGCTGACGTAGTTTATAGGTTTTGTCTAGATTTGGAAAGTCGGGTAAGAATTCAAAGGGTCCAAAATGCTTGCGTTCGATTTGTTTATGGACTCCGAAAATTTGACCATGTATCTTATTTATATAGAGATATTAGATGGCTTAAAATGGATATGCGCAGGATATTACATTTTGCAGTGTTTTTATTGAAAATAATTAATGACACATCTTCCCCTGTCTCCCTTAAAGAAAGACTAATTTTTCGGGACACTGTTCATGGTTTTAATATAAGGTTTTCTAAAAGAATTACGGTTCCACTTCATCATAGTGCCATGTTTCAGAGGTCATATTCTTATAATGCAGCAAATATTTTTAATAAAGTACCAACAAACCTAATTAATTTATCAATTCAATCTTTTAAAATAAAATTCAAGGAACATCTATTTAATTTGCAAACCAATGGAGATTTTTTTTAGTGGCTTTTGTTATTTGTTATTTGTGCAATTTTTCTGGCAAATTTAATGTTTGTTATGCAAGTTTCTTCTAGTTTCTTCTAATTGTAATATTTAATTAATAATTTATTGTAATTTACTAATTAATTTGCCTAAGATAATTTTTTTTTTTAACTACCTAATTTATTTACTGATAATAAAGTATAGCTTCTAGTTCAGTAGAGTAGCTCTTTAAAGCTAGACTGCGCCAGTGGTTTATGCTACTTTTTTTTTAATAATGTTTTTTTTTCAGCTTTTTAATAATGTTTTTTTTTTCTCAGCCATGTTTATGTAATTTTAAAAATAAAAGGCATATTTATTTATTTATTTATTTATTTATTTATTTATTTATAACCTGTAAAACCAAATTACGTGTTTCTGTTTTGTTTTCCGGTAGGGTGTTTTGCTTTATTAAAACCAGACCACATTTGTTAATAAAATAAATATGACTGAAAAAGCAAGAGGGTAAAAATAATAGAGGCAGAAAATAATTTTGAATACCACATTGAAGTTACACCGGAAGAATACGAAGGAGCCCAAACAGGTTAGTGCGTTGTATGAGAGCTTTTTAAGTGGTAAATTTTATTATTGTTAAACATTTTAAAACCACAATTATTATTCCAGACATGATCTTTGCAACCAAACTGCTTGAAAATAATTCCCACAACGTAAACAAGAAGATTCAAGAAATCAACATCAATTCTGACGGTTGTGACATTCCCCCACTATTTTACTGTACCTACAGTAGCTTTTATCCCCAGTCAATCCAGTAAAGATTAATGACGTCACTGACGCATTTATGACGTCATTCAGTACTGAATCAGTAAACTGAAAGAAATACCGGAACGACGTCCAGTAAATTCAGTACTGACAGTTGATAACGGTACATACCCTATATAATACTAGGGCAACGATTTGACTTTTTAATTAATTTTCACAAAGAAACCTTAGTTTGTAGAGGTTTGGAATCGTAATTCGATGTAGGTATTTATTTTTACTATCTGGACAAAAAATTATAAAAATCCCTTGGGAATTTCAGGAAATACGGGCATTATATTAATTAAATAACAGCGAGCGCGGACTATAAATACGTTGCTGGCGACCGACATATGCTGCGTTCTCGATTTTGGTTACTGGATATCGGTCGGACGCTAGCTTCACACACATTAATTATCACGTCTTTTTAAAGTCTTCTTAGGAATTCATTATGTATGACATTTATGGTCGTCAGGGCTTTATATATTTGAACTTATTAAGTTTTAAAACTGACGTCTTTAAGACATTAGTTTGTTCTCTGGGATGTCAATTCTAGATTTCATATGTGCCACAAATTAGGAGTTGGGGATTTTTAGGAACACCCTGTATATTCCTAAAAGAATATGGAGCATCCACATCAAGTTTTTTATTTGGTTAAACTGTGATATTAATTATATGTATGATTTTTTTACATTTAGGGTACCCCTAAGTAGATATATTTAATTTCTGTCACCGGCGGTAGCATGTCGCAATAAATTATAAGAGCGTGTGCTAACACGCCCGATGATTTAAATAAATTCTTATACGCAAAATATAATAACACAATTAATGAAATCTAACTAATCTAATATCAAATTATGATATAGATTCTACAAAATATAAACTTGTACTCTTATTACTCACCTTTAATTTTTTGTAACGATGCCTATGGATGGATCAAAGAATATTTATTAACGTTAATGCGGAGCGTCGGTAGATTTTTTTAAATATTTTTTATATTTTTTTAAATTAATTCACGCACGCACGTCACATTAATTCCGTTAGATATCTTATGCCAAATAGCTGATATCCCGCGCTATCCAATTGACAATTATGACAGATGACATTTCAGCTTTGCGTAAAAACAAGGGTAGCGGTGTAGGTGGGCAGAACTCAACATGTCAAGCAACATTAAGTTTATATAGATTAGAATAATAATGATACAATAACTCTATTAAATCTAAATTGCTTTTTTTTATACGAATAGTACGAAATATATGTATACCAATATTTCTGATGGAGGAATAGCTTTCCGTAATCCCGTGAAAAAATCTTCATTCCCTTACTTGTTTTGAACTTGTAGCGCCATCTAATGATCATGATAAAAAACGTTAATTAAGGTCACTGGATATGAAATTCTATTTCGACAACTTGATAATTTTATCACAACTATCTTCGAATTCAACATGCTTTATTCAACATGCCCATTCTAAGTTACTTCATGTTCTTGAAAGATATGGAATTATGGGTGTAGTGTTGGGGCTCTTTAGCAACTATCTACAAGAAAGAAAGCAAATGGTAAAAATTAGAGATTCCCTGAGTGACCCTAGCACTGTGCAAATTGGAGTGCCCCAAGTCACAGTGCTGGGACCCTTACTCTTTATTTTATATATAAACTCCCTTTATCCTTGCATATAGGTGGCATGGCACTATCTTACGCGGATGACACAGTTCTTGTATTTAAGGATGTTACTTGGACTCTTGTAAGAACGAAACTCATAAATGGTATGAGGAAGGTAAAGATGTAGTTAAACAAGTATAAATTGTCCCTAAATATCTTAAAAACTGTTTATGTCGCCTTTTCTTTAACAGATGCAAATCGGCCAAATTTTAAGGAAATAGTTATTGATGCACAACAAAACTTTAATATAAAAGAAGTAGAAAACACTAAACATCTAGGTATAATAATAGACAAAAAATTAAAATGGACACCACACATTCAAAACTTAACATCTAAACTCAAAAGCTTAATTCATAAATTTTTCCTTATTAGAAATATATTGGATAAAAAAACTTTAATAATGTTGTACTAATCATTTGTGGAATCTCCGATATGCTATGGTATAGTGACCTGGGGTGGACTCTACAATAATGCTCTTGAATCCTTATAAGCTGTTCAAAATTATATTATTAAAATAATCTATAAAAAAGACAGATTGTACCCCCACCTCGCTCTTGTATGATACTAAAATACTTAATATTAGATCCTTATATCTATACTCCAGTTGTGTATTCTGATATAAACTTAAAGATAAAAACTACATAAGTCACCAACATGAAACCAGACAACTAACTGAAAGACTTAATGTACCATTTCGCAGATTCGATGGAAGCCAAAGATGTAATTCTGTAATAGGACCAAAAATTTTCAATAAGTTACCACGGACAATTCGGGAGATTACAAATAAGCAAAAATTTTCAGAACTTTGTAAAAGATTTATCTATGAAAATTATGATGCCTTACTTGAACTTCTATAAATAACTATTAACGTTTTCCTCTTCTTCTGAAATTTTTAAGTAAAAGTAAAATCTTATAGTTGTATTATCTGTATTTTAAATGCACTACCCTCAGGTTTATGTGAATTAGTGGTATGGGGCCCCTAGTAAATATAATTATGTTGTATAGTAATGTAATTAATTTTAAGTTATACACATACAGGTGCTTGCACCTAGGTGTACCACTATTGTATTTGTACTATAGATTAATTTTGTTTACATCTATCCTGTATTAAGCATGTATTTCTTATGTTGAATAAATTTTCAAATAGAAAAATCAACCGGCAAACGCAATCCTTCCATTGTTCGTTATTGGTCTCAGGAAAACGAGCACAGAAGTTTTCAGTTTCGTACCCAGTATCCTCAGAAATTGAATGTTTGGGCAGGTATTTTGGGCGACAATGTTATAGTGCTATTTTTTATTGATGGCACTTTAAACGCCCAAAAGTACCTAGAGTTGCTGCAAAACCAAGTTCTTCCTGCCATTCAAATCCTACCTGATGTAGACCTAAAATCGGTTTATTTTCAGCAAGATGGCTGTCCTGCTCATAACGCAGCTAGGGTAAAAGAATTTTTAACAAATACTTTTCCTAACCGCCTTATTAGTGGGACTGGCGATATTAAATGGCCTCCTAGATCTCCAGATTTGTCTCCAAATGAAGTTTATCTGTGAGGTTACCTTAAGCAGACCATTTACAAGCATGAATTTAGTAGGGCAACAAATTTAGAGGAGTTGCAAAATAAAATTGTCGGTCCATTTTACCTGAAACTCTTTTGAAGGTGCGAAATAGCTTTTACGATAGGTTAAGTTTTTGTTTAGCGAAAGAAGGCGGTTTATTTGAGCCTTTTATTTAAAAAATTATATGTTGTTAAATTTGTTTATTAGAGTTTTATTTCTTTTTAAGATTACAATTCTATGCGGGTTTTACACATTGTCATGTCTGTAAAACCCGCATTTGAATAAATATTTAAAAAATGCCTGGATTTTCGAGTAATATTTTGGGACATTTTGTCGCCAAACGACACATCTCCCACGAAAGTCAGATGTTTACTAATCCCGTCGGCGTCCTCGGGCCGGCTGCGTATTGGCATTCTATACCATTATTCAGATCGGCACTACATTGGATCGTGGTAGACTATGGCCATATGCTTTATCATATATCATGTATACCCCCTCAATATTATTCTATGTATGTATACATATATGTATACATATTCTATGTATACCCCCTCAATATTATTCTATGTGCTTTATCTAATTTCATAGGCCATCCTATACTACAATTCAGAGCTTCGCTATTACGTTAGCGCGCTGAATTACTGAAATGCAGTACGCAATGGATGTCAATTGCTGCGCCTCACGTAGCCGATTTATACCGCGACTCAGATTCGGTGATGCATGTGGGATAAAAGTTGGGTTATATTATTTGTTATTGTTTTGTTTTTTACGTAATCAAACAAGGTTTATCGGGAGTTTATCTTTCGTTTTTTTTTAAATTTGGAATGGATTATAAAAATATATTAGTGGGAATGTGTAGTGAGGACGATTCTATCATCGAATATCTTGAGCTCACAAATGATGGTTTTAAAGCTAAAATTCGATTTAAAAAACCAGATGTTGAAGATAATAGTATTTGTTGTGGCAAATTGTTAGCTATATTTAGTTATAAAACAAGTACTAACTGGATTGTGCGTTATACATACCCATCAGCAAAGAGATACGTATATCGAAAAAATTTTAAATGCCAGCACAGCGGTTTTAATAAAGCTAAAACCAGAAAAAGGGAAGACACTAGAGTTAGAGACAAGAAATGTAATGCCACCGTTGATTTTTTAATAAAAATTATCAACAAAAACACTATAAACGTAAGTGTTATGTTAATTTACTTTACCTATGTACATTCACACTAAATTACCCTTAGTATTAGCCAATGAACAATTAAATCCCACGGAAAGGCAAGTAAAACATTTGTATGAAAAGTGGAGGTAAGTTATTTTTTGTATATCTACATCGCCTTGCCTTGAAAATATCTTTTTACCGATTTTACGTAGAACTTTCTTCTTGTTTTAGAAATTTAAATTTTGGAGGCCGAGATGAATCTTCAGTGGTGAGGGTCCTAAAAGAAAAGGCTGAATTTTACCATAAAAAAGGACAGAATATAATAGCGGTTAAAGAGAATCCTTTGATTGTAATTATACTTACACCAATCATGATGCGTACTCATAAGGAAGATTTTTCTAAAGAAATTGTGTTTGTGGACTCTAGTGCGCTTCCAAAATTGGAGCCTTGCTTAAAGAAACATTGGGTAATGAAGGTTTTGGTAATTCTGGCTGTCCTAGTATATTCATGACCGATAATAGTTCAGCAGAAAGAAATGCGCTGACGTCTGTGTTTTCATCGGAAAATGTAAAGCCAAAGCTCCTTCTTTGTATCTTTCATGTTTGCCAAGCTTTTTGGCGTTGGTTGTGGGATAGCTACAATGAAATACCCAAAGAAAATAGGAAGACTGTAATGATTTTATTTCGTGCCATAATGTATGCATCAACTTTAGAAGAAGCAGAAGAATCTTTAAACAATCTGATGAAAAATGATATTGTTTTAAAGTACCCACATTTAAAAAATCACATTAATGCTCTTTGGCAACGAAGAGAAGAGTGGTGTTTATGTTTTCGGGCATCATTAATCACTAGGGGAAATAATACAAATAACTTTGTAGAATCGTCAATTCGTATATTTAAAGATATCGTTTTGCAAAGATGCAAGACATTTAACATATATGTGCATTAATTGACTTTGTTATTACCGTCTTTGAATCTTATCATCAGAGACGTTTGCTGTTATTTGCTAGTAGTCGATCATCGAAAAATGAAATTCTGTATAGTAAATTTTGCGATAAAACTGAAAAGCTCTACTGTGAAAAAAATAATGAAAATATATATTATGTAACAAGCAGTAATGATAACACACTTGTCTACACTATAGATACCACTTTGGAAACGTGTGATTGTACATTCGGAATAGGCGGCAAGTTTTGTAAGCATTTTTGTGCTGTGCAACAAAAATTTTAAGCAAAGCTAGCTCTTGGACACAGTGTTTCAAACGTTTTTTTTGAAAATATGGATTTAGGTGATCATTCTGAAAGCTATTTAAGTAATATACCATGTCACAGTGCAACGCAGCAGAGCATTGCAGCAACTGAAAAAATATATGAATCTAATGTTCTAGACAAAGAATCAAATGATTCAAAAGCTGGCAAAAAACACTCTTCAGCTCTTAATAATTTAAAAGATAATTTCGACAGGCTGCTAAAAATGGTATCTGAAAATGAGTCTGTGAAGTTAACAAACTGCATTATCAAAGGAAATGCTGAGTTAAATAAAATTACCACACCGACACAATTGGCGACATTTTTCTGCAATTTAAGAAAGGGACGTTCTTCAAAATATATAGGCGTGCAACCTACTTCCATTAGTAGAAGAAGAATAAGACAGGGATTCGTATCTGGAAAAAAGCGTAATTAATCGGGTAGACCTTCCAACAAGGAACTAAAAAAGACCATTAAAAGGAAACATAAATTAGAAGAAAATATTTTTAAGAATCAACCAAATGCAAAATGTCACGAAAGAAAATAAAATTTACATTAATTTTTTTTGTCACTACTTTTATAAATTTTCTTTAGAAAACTGAGTTACAGCAGTATATGTTAATATTTCTATTAAAATGCCTCACATTTTAATTTTCCTTTGTAGCTAGTTTTGATAGCTGTTAATTTTTTTGCCGTGTTGTTATTCTTTTTTAAGGCAGAAAACACTATTGATATCAAAAAATATTATTTTAAGGTAAATACATAAATAACATAGTTTAGGTTTTCTTATAAGTACGTAAATGTATATTTTATTAAAAGTTTCAGAATTGAAAATTTTTGTATAGAATTGTTTCATTTACATATTTGATCGAATAATTTTTTTTTCAGATTTCTCTGAAGAATAATGAATAAACAAAATTTACATTTTAGTTACCTAATAGTTTCATAACTTAATATTTATGTTATTTCACTTAATGTCATTTGTAAATATGAATAAACATATTTACAAATAAATTTAATAAACATTTTTTAACAGAAGAAGAATCATGTTTTATGTAATAATTTTAAAATAAATAATACTGTTTTCTTACTTTATTCAAGATGGCAATATTATGGGCAATAAAACATGACCCCTAAAACTATTTAAGAAAACAGAGCGTATTCTGTATCGTCATAGGAAAGAAATAAATATCTTTTTATGCCATATAAATTTGTATTGCATAGAAAGAAATTTCCTTCCTAGGAGAATACAGAATACGCGCTCTGTTCTTGTTTTTCTGAGACGTAGTATATATTGAACTACAAAACTGCTTTTAAAATAAAACCTTTTATATACTGCATTTCAGAATACTAAATATTACTTACGCTCTGAATCGAAGTATAGAATGGGCTTTAAAATTGTGGTATATCACGTAGACATAGACTACCATGATTCAAAGTAAGACCGATCTGAATAATAGTATAGAATGCCAATACGCGGGCCGGCTGGGTCGGTGCTTTGTCGCAGGCACTCGTACACGTGCGAAGTTGCAAAATTTCGCCTCTATGCGGTTTCCTATAAGTAACGAACGAAAACACGATCTGTATAAGTGACCACACGTGCCGATTTTACAGGCAGGAACAGTCCTGCTTTTTAGTAAACTGTCCCGCGTCCCGACTATTTTCAAAAACGTCCCACTTTTTAGAAAATTTCTTATTTTAAATATACTGTAAAAATATATTACCTATTATTTATTAACTATTGTAGGTGAAAATAGATAAACTTAAGAAAAAAAAAACACATAAAAAGCATTCAGAGTAAACTAAAATAGGCAATGTACCAAGTTAGATTTACTCGGTGGTATTCGATCATTGTCATTACGTCTCAGTTTAATGCAGATAATTGCAGCCTGTGCGGTTTGTTGTTTTTACTTTGACGTTCGGTTTAACTCATAATTTACCGGCCAAAAATTTTTTACTCTTTTATGGACTATGTAGTAAATTTGTCAATTTATTTCCAATATTTACCCACAGGATAAAAGATGACTAAAAAAAGAGAACGCAAATTTAATGAAGAACTAAATAGAGAATTTCTATTAATTAAAATAATTAAAATAGAATTCGCGCTCTCCCTTCCTGGAACAAATGCAGCGACAGAACGTGCTTTTTCTCAATGTCAATAAACTATGGACAACTGAAAAAATGCAGTTAAACATTAAAATCATTAAAAACATTAAAAGTGTAAAATATAATTGAATCGGTGAGTTCGAAAACCGTACAAGTCCAAAATTTGAAAGTAAGATAAAAATTTGTAAGTAAGATAGCCATTTTGTTTAAAATTTGTCTTTTCATCGATTGAGCTTAAAAACCGTACTAGATACTTAGTCGTTAACGTAGCACGGCTGCTAGTGAGGAGAAAAACCGTACATGTCCATGTCGTACGGTTTTTCATCTCAACAACAAAATAGTGGCCAGTTGCTTATTTGCACGCACAGCGTTCACTTCGTGTGTATGTTTATCATAAAAAATAGCTTAGTAGCCGCGTTTTATTAACAATTTAAAGTAAAATTATGTCATCCAGTGATAATGAAGAAGTTAGTAAAACTAGTAGTGCCAGCAGAAAAAGGAAAAGGAATGTTGATAGTTGGAAATATAATGCAATAAAAACAACACGTTTGCAAGGTCAGGCATATGTTTCTAAAGCCGGCCCCAGACGATGTGTGTATTCGGCGAATGTACCTTCGTACTGCGGCTTCGGCTTAGGGATGTACGATCCAAATCGATTTTATTCAAAGATCGATCTATTCCCCCAAAAAATCGATTAAAATCGATCGATTTCTTTCCAGGCGATCTTTTCGAGAATCGATCTAGTCTTTCAATTCTCTCAAAAAATCGAAGATCGATTCCTAAATTATCTTACAAGTTTATTAGTAAAAATAACAGAAACACAGTCATAGGAAAAATAAAGGAAAGGAAGCTCCAACTAACCGTGCATAATTTAGTTTTAATCTTACTATCCACCGATAGTAAGATGGCGCTTTCAATTTTAAAGGAATTGGAAGCGGGGAATTTTTGCCTGGGAGACACAAAATTGCAAATCTGCTTGAAGACAAGTATACTGCTTTATCCAATATCATTAAAAATGAAAAATTGTGGAATTTCTATGTATGACATGCGATGTTCGGACCGAGACTATGTCAACAACTAGCTTCTTGGGAGTCACTGTTCATTATTCAGATAAAGAAAATAGTAAATCTATTGGTATTGGTGTAAAAGAACTTAGTTCTAATCATACTGCACAATATTTAAGCGAGTGTTTGCAATCTGTTTGTCTAGAGTGGGAAATTGACTTGTCAAAAGTAAGTGCTATTATCACTGATAATGGGGCGAATATTACCAAATATGTTACTGATACTTTTGGTAAAAATAAACACTTACCCTGCTTTGCACATACAGTAAATTTAGTTGCAACAAAAATTACAGAAGATCCTGCTATAAAACAAATTATTGACAAAATAAAGTCTATAGTTATTTATTTTAAACAAAGTGTATCTGCTGCAAATCAACTAAGAGCAGCACAAAACTTCAAAAAAAAAATCCAAAATCTCCATCTATATGTTCAGCTGCAGAAATACAAGTATGTAGAGAACTTCTTTTTATTTTAAAGCCTATTGAACAGGTATCCAAAGAAGTTAGCGGAGAAAAATATTTAACATGCAGGAAAATTATCTCAATTATAAACTGTTTAAAAAATAATATTTTAAATTTAGACCTCCTAAGTCCAGAGACTGAAAAGTTAAAACAAACTGTGCTAGCAGAGCTTTCGAAACGTTTTGGTGCTATTGAAGAAAACAGCATTTTAAGTCTATCCACCCTTTTAGATCCAAGGTTGAAGAAAATCCATTTTGGTAATCCAAATGCTTGTGCAAGAGCAATAAATTTAGTACATAAATTATTAAAATATAATACCCAAAATAGCTCTCAACAAGGAGTGGATTCTCAAAAGCAGGTTACTGTCCCTGCCAATAATGAAAACTCTAATAGTATATGGTCTTATCACAAAAAATTGGTCACTTCCGAAAAAAGTTGTTTAGTAACTAATCAAAATGAAATGTCAGTTGACCTTAAAGCATATTTAAACCTTCCAATAATACCACTGGAAAATAATCCAATTAGCTTTTGGTTAAATCATAATTCGAGTGAATTAGCTAGTCTTGGAAAAAAATATATATCCATTGTTGGGTCTTCGGTACCATCAGAAAGGGTTTTTTCCCAAGCAGGAAATATTCTAACTCAGACTAGGAATAGGTTAAGTGGAACACATTTATCTCAACTGCTCTTTCTTCATTCCTTAGATAGTTCCTACTGGTAAGACTCTAATTATTATTATCATAGTTTTTAGGAATAAAACGTTTATTTTTGTTATGACTATATGTATATTATATGTTTTTTGTATTTGTATTTTCTTTTTTTTTGTTTGTTTTGGTTAATATACTTTATATAATTATACATGTATTTTTATTTTAAAAAAAGTGCACATAAACAATTATCAGAATCAAATATCGATTTTGAATGAGATCGATCTTTTGTTGCCGATTTATTTCTGGATCGATCTTGATATGTACGATCTTGAATCGATTCAAAATATCGATTTATTTTGTTTTTCGGACATCCCTACTTCACTTCGGCTACCCTCCCACACGCTACGGCATTCGGGATATATTCCACATCGCATCTTTGTTGGCAAACGTTTGCCACAGGGCCTCAGTTATAGAACAGTAGCGGAGAGGAGTAGAAGTGGTTTTTTTTAAATAAGAATATGGATAGTGACGATGAGCAAGCGGCTGCAGTTGCGGCCTATATGGTTATTTTAGGAAGCATTTTGCATTTTTTCAAATGCAAACCAGTTTGGTTTAAAAATGTCATTTCTGCCAGCACCAGATTTGTTGCTTGCTTTAACTTTGTTAAGCAGGGTTCTAAATATAGACATTAAAGAATCTTTCTTCTTTTTTAGATCTGCGAAACTCATTTGGTCCTTCTTTGAAAAAGATGAATGTATTTGCACCCAGGCGTCGCCAACTTTATTCCTATTTTTGTGGTCTGGGTATTTTGGGTCCCATATTATGGGATATAATTCGTACAAATCCAAGAATTCAATCACCAAATCATTAGACCATTCCATGATAACTTAAATAAATAACACCAATAAATATTGTTACATGCAGATTATGCCCTAAGCATGTAACATGGGATTTCATATAAATTCGGGCAAAAGTTGCCCGATGGGTTTTGGTATCGG
This sequence comes from Anthonomus grandis grandis, assembly GCF_022605725.1. Classification (NCBI taxonomy): domain Eukaryota; kingdom Metazoa; phylum Arthropoda; class Insecta; order Coleoptera; family Curculionidae; genus Anthonomus; species Anthonomus grandis. Next base: position 47,515,572 of record NC_065548.1, read on the forward strand.
CTTGAAAGGGTTGTGTGATTTACAGTTTTATAAATGAAATTTGGGGTTTGATTATTTTTAGGAATGTATTTACCTACCCTATCCTGTCAGCACACCTCTGTGGAGTTATGGAGTCGTATTATGTTTCCTTAGTCCCTATTCATGTACCTGGTGTTGGGAACTTTCTGACCTTTGATTTGTTTGTCAAGAGTTTCTATGAGGCCGGTATATGTCTGGGGTATGGAGGGACTTCTAGAGGGTGCTGTTGTGCCACAGATTGCACTATGAGTGGAGTAAATAAGACCTTTTAGATGGTGATCCGTTAGTGTAAGAAAACTTACAAATACTTCTAAGTTGCAGAATTTTGTTACTTAAGGCTTTAAATTTAAATTAATAGTGATAATAGTGACAACGTGATGCCTAGTCGCAAATAGAGTGTAGTTAGGCCGGGTGTAATTGTGAATCATACGTAAGTAGAAAATCCTTTATAATTTTTAAAATTTTGCATTTTTTTACTTCATCCTCACTTTTTTATCAATAAAATGTTCAAACTCAACATTCTATGTAAAAATTTTCAAAAAAAAATTGTTTTTTAGACGTCCCTTTAACTTTAACGGACCCCTTTCTTCTATAGCGGAATCATGTTGGGCAAAGTATCCTAATTGATTTGAAATTGGCCTCCCCAGTTTTGCTTGCTGTATTTCCCTTCAATTCTTCAAGTTAAGTTTTAGTAAATAAACGTGCCTTGACATCTGGTTTCTATTTGGCGGATGGCGGAGCGTCATAAATCAGGCAGAGCGACGTAAGAGGAAAATTGGAATTTCGTAGCCCCGTTGGGAAAATTTTGTTAGTTTTCCATGTTTTAGTATCCGAGCAGTATCATTTTGCTGTGGTATTGCGGAATTTCTATTTTGATAGAGTGAGGCTCCGCGTAGCTTGCACCAAGAGGCAGGGTCAGATCGTGTCGAAGAGAGAGAGTGACAAGTTCACTGCCAGTGTCACTTGTCAATGTCTGGTGGGTTGTCAGTTCCTTGTCCAGCCGGTAGCCATCCCGTTATCAGAAAGAACAGTCGACATTTTGTGGTTTTAAGAAAAAATTTAAGTTCATCTTGCCGGTAATTCGGTTGAATGGAAAAATATTCCTCCTAAGTTTTGGGGTTTAATTTGATGAACGTCTAGTGGGAAGTTGTAGCCGAGAGGATTTCGGATTGACCTGATATTTTTGGATTTGGTCGGCTGCTCCCACACCATTTATGGGATTTTAAAATTTTCTAAGCACAAAACGAGACTCTAGGCCTCGCTCACCACCTTAGGTATGTAGCAACATGTTGGTAATTGCCATAGAATTGATTGTGTGTTTATTTTACTGATTTTTTTGTCCTCTATTTTAGAGGCCTCTCCTTTTTCTCATTCTCTCCTCTATTCTCTGGTCTCTTCCTATTCTCTGGTTTCTTCTGGTCATCCCAACACTGTTGGCAACCGGCTTAAGGGAGCCTCAACACAGCCTGGACTGAGCATTGTACTGTGGCTCTGCGATTTTGGATTGGAACTTGCCTGAAATCGACTTGCCCATGTGGTCGTTACCCTGGTTGTAGCTGACTGGTTCCAGAGCTGTCGAGTTAAGCTACCTTAGCCAAAATACACAAGAGATTAGAGGACACGCAAGTTTTTGCACATTTTATTTTATTTTTCTCTTATTGAACGGTTTGATTTAGGGTTGGTGGTTGATTTATTAATTTGAATTTTATGGGTTTATTTTCTTTTATGTAAAACAAAAACGTTAAGGGGTTCTTGCTAAGTCTATTAACATTAACCTGAGGGTTTCCATTTGAGTCGAGCATCGACATAATTGAATTTGACATTGAGCCTGGATCACCTTGTAAGGGATCGGCTATTTGCTACAAATAACATATTTAGTCATAGTGTTGGTTGTTGGTTAATAGGTTTTATTGCACCAACATACCATTAATAGGCTTTCAAATTCGAACCTTACTATTTAAAAGTTTTATTTAGATTAATGTGACTTGACTAGAGTTTGTAAAGGGTATTTAGGGCCAGTGAGGTATTGTGAATTAGGCTCCAAACATATACTTCTTGTAAACAACACGTGATCACGTTTTGGATTTTCCCCTTGAACAGTAGTTCAGTGCAGATTTGTTTTTTTTTGTTACTAATTCCTCGCCTTAAGCATACCTCAAGTAACTCTTAATTCTTTTATCAATTTTTTATTTATTTAAAATTACTACAGTATTACATATTGAATAATTATCTAAATTTAAATATCTCAGTGGAATTTAATTTTTTATATAAATGGAAGTGACTATGTAAATTCTTGGATGATTATATCAATCTGATGGACCTATGGATTGTTATTTGAGTTTTTCCCAAATTATTTTCAGCTTTTAGGATCTAGGTACAAGCATAAATATAGGTCATCATTTTCTTGATTAAGGGGGGCTTATATTATCATCATAATATATCAGGGTTTGGTGTAAAATATTTAAATCAAGTTAAAACCATCTATATATTTTCACGTGTTAACATATCCTGAATTTGAACTTTCATACAGGAACTGCCTATAGTTTGACACAGCAAACGTTTCCTTCTTAGCACCGGTACCTCGAGTACTACATGGTTTTTTATAGTAATCAGGCCACCAGCTCGTAAAATTAGTAATATCAGTGTAACGGATCTGCTTCACAATAAATAGTGGTGGCAAATAAAAGTGGGAGAAATTTCTCCACTGTTTAAAAGCTGGCGGCCACCAAATCTCTAAATCTTTTAAAACAAAGTTTGCTTGTCTGGACTTAGTAATTTTTTTTGTGGTTGGATAGTAGGTATGACTCACACGGGTTGGAAATAAATTGGTTTGAACCGAGTTACGCGCTACAATATTAAAAATAATATTAATTTTAATTTTCTAGTAAACTTAAAAAGGCAACTCACCAAAAATATTATACAAAAACACCCGCTGCTAAGCTTGTCGCGACTTTGACTGAAGACAAAATAGGCAAATAAGTCTGCGTAGCTAAGCACACCGTCTGGGAGTTAACGCGAATGAGCGCGACCTCCTTTGATGCGTGCCCTAAAACCGACAGCAGTTCGGATAGCGGCCGAATCACAGAACACAAATATAGAGAAATGTGTGTTGCCTAATGAACAGACAGAAATTCTGTTGACAGCTTTATTGACGTTGTTGACAAAGACGGGGGCATCCATCTTCGGTGGCATGTGGCGGGAAATTTAAGCTTGATCTATTGCCTGATATTTAAATTTCAAGTAATTTGCAGTTGCATTACAAAGTTGATGCGTTAACTGACGAGTGATGAGATATATTTAAATAGAATTTTATTTTATTTAAAAACAAACAATATGCTTATCATTTTAGAAATACCCACATTTAATTAAAATCGTTAATTTTAAATGTTGAGAAAAAATAAAAATATTGCATCTCAGACATCCCTCATCACTTTAATCAAGAATTAACACATCAACTAAAATATTATTTAATTTAAATTTGGTTCTCAAGACATTGCTTATTTAAGATATTTAGCTATAGATACTTACCAAGAATTATAAATTGGCCCGATAGATATGGGACTAAATTTTAAATAAAAAAAAATCAAAAATTAAAAAACGTCAAAAATTAGACAATCAGAATCAATCGGCCATCTTGGGTGACAGACTATTCCGCCCCGCCACATTCAACCTTCATACCGGTGGGCCGAATGCCGAATGATACACGCACTTGACCTCCCACACGCTCCGCGAAATACCGCGAATGCCGAACGTTCGCCACATACACACATCGTCTGGGGCCGGCTTAAGACGGGTAAACATGTCAATGCAAAGACTGTAGGCCCTTCGTGTAGGTAAGTTAATAAGTTTAACACTTTTACTAGCAGCAATTCGGAAGAACGTATTATACGTATATCGTTTGATAACCTAGTGGACTTAATTTTTCTTTATCTTAATTTATTTATTTATTTTAATTTTTTTATTTTTTTTTTTTGAGCAAATAAATATTTTTGTATAGGAATTTTGTTAGTATGGTTAGTTTTTTTAGCGCATAATAAGTACACTCAATGTACTTATAATGCGCTTACACCCGAAGTACTGCTAGTCAGGGATAAGTCAGGCTAGTAAATTTTAGCAACAAGTTGGGTTTAAATCAAAATAGCTGTTTTATTTTTTAGTTGTACAAAGAAATGCATGGAACAGTTTACTGAGGAAGAAAGAAAAAGTGTGTTAACTAATCTACTCAGCCGTACGACAAAAAATGAACAAGATACTTATTTACAAGGACTAATGGAAGCTAAACAAATCGAGAGAAATCGCGTGAGAAGTGCGGAAAACAAACAAGAAAGAAAATCAAACTTTTCGTACTTTGTCTTAAAAGGCTCAAATAGAATTTCCGTGTGCAAACAGGCATTTATAAGTCTTCATGCCATATCGCACTGGCAAGTTCAGCGCCTGAACACCCTACTTTTGGCAGGTAAATCACCAAACGATCTTAGAGGTAGGCATAATAATAGACCTCGTACATTATGCGATGAATGGACTCAAAAAATTAAAGAGCACATTCAGGCGTTTTCGGTCAAAGTTTCACATTATTCCTCCAAAACCGTACGTTATTTAGATGCATCTTTGACTGTAAAGAAAATGCATACCCTTTTTGTCGAAAAATATCCAGAGTTGGAAAACTTAGTTAAATGCGAATTCTATTTAAAGTATTTCAACGAAAACTTCAATTTGAAGTTCGGAAGACCCCAGGTTGATGTATGTTCGGAATGCGAAAGACACGGAACGAGGCTTAAAGATGTTAACCTTAACGATAACGCAAAGAGAGTTGTTGCAGCTGAACTAATAGTTCATAAAAGGCGGGCGGAAAAGTTTTATATCAAAATTAAAGAAGTGCAAACCCTTTGTACTGAACGACCAGAAGTGATGGGACTAGCCTTTGATTATATGCAAAACATGCCACTCCCGCATATTCCGGTCCAGGAAATATTTTATTTTAGGCAGCTCTGGGCATTCGCATTCCAAATACACAACCTTAAGGATAATACTGGCCATTTTTATACTTACCATGAAGGTCAAGTTTAAAGGGACTAATGAAGTGTGTACATTTCTTAATGATTACATAATGAAACATATACCCCCTGAAATCACTGAACTGCATTTATTTTCCGATGGATGTGCAGGGCAGAACTAAAACCAAATAATGGTTCGTTTCCTCTTAGCATTACAGGCAACCAAGAGATTTAACAAAATTTATCATTATTTTCCAGTAAGAGGCCATTCGTTTTTGCCGTGTGACCGGGATTTTGGCTGTGCAAAACGGAATTTTAAAAAACATGATCGAATTTACACTCCAGAAGAATATAAGCACTTAATATTGACCTCCAGGAACAAGCAGCCATTTACTGTGCAGCAGATCCGATACACTGATATTACTAATTTTAAGAGCTGGTGGCCTGATTACTATAAAAAAACATGTAGTACTCGAGGTACCGGTGCTAAGAAGGAAACGTTTGCTGTGTCAAACAATAGGCAGTTCCTGTATGAATGTTCAAATCCAGGATATGTTAAAACGTGGGAATATATAGATGGTTTACACTCTCAAACTTTTAAATTGCTCAAAGAACGTAAGAACAGCCCACCTCTGCCCAATAATAAGGCATATTTATAAAGAGCCTGTTCCGATTAATGAAAAAAAAATTCTGGACATCAAGAAGGTAATGACTTATACCCAAGGTGAAGCATTGGAATTTTATTACCACATCACTTCATGGAAAACTACAAACGATGAAAATGATGATTAAAATGATTGAGATATTAGTTTTCAAGTTGTATTTTTCCTCTGTATTGAATAAATATATAAAAAATCAATAAATGTTTACCTATATCTTTTTATATACAGAATTGTGTTCAAAAACCGTACAAGTCCGTCCCCCCTTTTGATCTGTCATTGGTAGTTCATTTTTTTTCTGAAAAACTACCCTTAAAAACACATTGCCAGCCATGAGATCTACAACTTTTCTATACATGCCGATAGTCTATGCTAAGTAGTTTTAGCTTTAAAAGGTTTTTATTGATTTTCTCGAAACGCGGATTTTGGACATGTATGATTTTCGAACTCACCGATTCAATTAGACGAATTGATCCGAATTTATTGCAAAGTAAGTAAGTAAAGTATTCAATTGGATTATTTTTAATAAAAAATTTAATTTAATAAAAAATCACGATGTACAACTTATTATTTTTTACAAATATTTTTATAGTTGCCAATAATTAATAATAAATAAATTTTCGTACAAGTATGTGAATGTATACAATAAAATATGTATATATAATAAAACTATAATTCTCATTTTATTCCATTTATCCCGCTTTGTCTCAATAAAAATATGTTCACTTAATACAATATACAATACACAACACAATATAATATCCAATAATGTTATTCTTAACATTCTAACAAAGTAAGTTATAATTCAAATTCAAATATATTTATTGTCTAACAGGAATCTAATCCTAATCACTAAGATAATATATGAAAATATAAATGATTACAATTCATATATCATGAAAAATAATAATAATCATATATAAAAATATAACTAATAGGGAATCATAAAATATGTTCAAGAAGAAAAAAATATATATAAGAGGCATATTAACTAAATAGGCTTATGATATTATTTGACAATAATTTTTCAAAATGACGAGAAGATATATTAAAAAGATCGACATCCAGACTCAAATGGACCGAGTTAAACCAAGAGCATACTAAAAAACTATTTGCTAAATTTGTGCTATGTGTTTGTAAGTAAAAAATGTTTTGTTTTCTAGTATTAATGTAAAGCACAACAAAGTGTAGAGGTGCTAGCAATTCCGGGCAGTTAATACGACCATTACACAATTTGAAAAGGAAAAGGAAACCTGCACAAATGGTTTCCTGATGAAGGGTCAAGGGAAAGCATATTGAATCTGCTGAGTAACAAGTGCTGATCGTATCCTTGTTTCGGATAAATTCCATCAGTTTTAAAAGCGACATGTTTCAGAAATTTACGTTGAACAAATTCAAGTCTAACAATGTGAACAGTATAGTTTGGATACCAGAGTGGAGCCGCATAAACTAATCGCGATTTTATTAGAGAATGAATGAATGAATGAATCATCGCTTTATTGTCAAAAAATTGTACAATTTGTAGACAGAGCTGATAACTAAAGTAAAACACAAAAACAAACAAAACACACAAAAATAAAATAAAACAAATATACAAACTTATACAAATCAATAATTGTATGTGGTCAAAAGTATGAATACATAAACAAACCACTACAAAGCTACAGCTACATAAAACAGTACATATAAAAACAATAAATCAGTCTGTGTGTGTGAAGTTAAAAATTTTTAAAGTATTAAAAAAATCGTTTACCGAGTAAAAGGCTCTCTCCAGTAGGAATGATAATACATTCCAAATGCAATACTGTCCAGATTCCACAGCAAATCTTTCTTACGATCTTGCTTATTGTCGAAATGCCGAGGAGATAAATGTAATGCAAATCCGTGAAAGTAAAACCACTTACCATATCTGGGAAAAAAAAGAAAAATAACAATATTAAAATAAAAATTTTTTATTTTAATATAGGTACATAGTTTATAATTATTCTTGTTTTAATGATTTATTTATATTTTTTAGGTTAGCACGTTCAAAAAGACTGGACGCAAGTAAGGGACTCGTACCGAAAATCAATTGCAAAAACAAAGTTAAAATCAGGAGCAGGGGTGTCAAAATCAAAATTCTACATCTACGTATCGCAGTTGCAGTTCCTATCCAAAATATTTGAAGAAAGAGAAACTGAGGACACTCTCGCAAAATGTGATTAATCCTTCTAAAGATGTAGATGATTTGAATGCTACTGATGAAAATGACCTACAATTAATTCCAAGCGTACCAGGTGATAATCCAACAGGTCCAGCAGCTAAAAAACCTCAGTCGACTCTTAAAAAATCTATAGCAAAAAAGCGCAAAATGTATTCTTTGGAACTTGAAATGCTTGCAACCCTAAAAGAATAACCAAACCGGCATATTTAATTTTTTAAAGGATTACTCCCATCTTTAAGTGATTTTGATGAAATGAACACGCTTGATTTCCAGATGGAGGTGCTAAAAATCATAATGAAAATTAGAAAGCGAAAGCATTTTCTTCCTTCTACATCCAATATACCATCTGCCTCACCATCTAGTACTCCACCGCTGCCCTCTCCATGTGGTACTGCACCAATTCTCCCCAATCAATTACATGTATCTGGTGCTATTGGTGCGAGTACTATATTTACAGTTCTTGTAATAATGAGAGTCCAAATTAGGCTTACAATAAATTGTAAACAAGTAAAAAAATTACCTATAACAATTTTTTTTAAGTCGTTTCTTTGTTTATTAAAATCTAATTAAAATTCGGTTTTCCTTTTATTTTATATTGTTTGTTTTTATTGTAATATCTTACCTCAAAGTAGCTGCCAACATCTCAATCGATTGAATGCATTCCCTCATAAACGTCTTTTAATGTTGAAGTTGGTCTTGAAGTTTCGCATGTAATTCATCAAATGATTTTACCGACATTCTAAAGTAGTTGGAAGACTTTTCCTCGTGCTCCCTTAACAGGTTGGCTGCCACCATGTTATGGATAAAATCCTTTGCTCTAGCCGAAAGATTTTTTTTTTGCTTAAAAGACTTAGTCAGCAGTGCATTTAACAGTATTTTCATAAAGATTTTCACAAAAATGCTAGATTTTTAAAATTTTTGATTGAGAATCACCATCTGTCTCACGTGGCTGGATCATATCAATTTGTCAATATAGCCGCGAGAAGGGGCTATTTGTAATGCATTTATGAGCTTGTCTCTTAGCCTAGATCACAGAAAACCACAGAAAACAGACCAAGTTTTTCCTCTTTGTGTTCTGTGGCCTAGATCAGTACCAATTCGTTTGTTATTGAGTCTGCATAAAGTGTGGTTTTTTTCACACACGTGTTTCGAAATGAACCGCAGATCGTATGAGCAAGAGCAAAAAAGTCTCGCATCATAAGGCATATTATAACCTGGATGACTTTTTTAATGATAGGTTTTAACCTTGGACATGTTGGAAAGTTTTGTTTCTCCTTTTTTCTTCTCTAGTTTTGTCAACAAGTTTACCTTTATTTAGTAATTGATTGTTTTATTTAGTTATCTTTAATTCAAGTATGTTCAAAAAGTTTTGTCTTCTTGTGGTTAAATTTGTTCATTGTTTCGTCAATTTTTGAAATTGTATTTTTGTTTTGTTTTTTTAGCTTGTAGGATGCTTGTACACAAGATTATTTTTACGTAATATAGCACATTTACTTTCTTTCTTTATTTCTGTCTCTCTTTCATTATGACAGGTAAGATGTGTGAATAAGCTTTTTTTATAGTGAGTAACTTTTGAATGTTTGTTGTATTTTTAGAGTGCATTATCCGATGAAAATGACATCGACCTTCAGAATGATCCATTTGAGGAATCATCTGACGAATATTTACCGTCAATTTCATCCGAAAGCTCCAGTGAGGAATATGAAAGCCCGCAACCGAAAAAGCAGAAATTCTCTGTCAGAACGTCGATGGATGAGCCAAGACATCAAAAGTCAAAAATTATGTTTTCTGATATGGGGCAAGCTGAAAGTGACCAAGCTGCTACAAATGATCTTACTTGGAATGATGTGTCTGGAATTCACCTCAAGACTTTTACATTTTCAGAAGAACATTCAGGTATAAAGCCAGAGATATATGAAAAATATTTTGACAAGAAACCATTTGAATTTTACAAGATGTTTTTAACTCAAGATATTTTGATGATGATCGTAGAAGAAACCAACAGATATGCGATACAAATAAAAAGTAAAGAGACAAGCCGGAAAGCTAGAATAAATGACTGGCAGGATACAAATATTGAAGAAATGCAAATATTCATAAGAATACTATTTTGGATGGGTCTGGTAAGGTTTCCATCTATCGAATCTTACTGATCTAAAAAGAGTATTTACTATAATAGAGTAAAGAAGTTAATGTCAAGAAATCGTTTTCAGATTCTTTTAAAAGCTTGGCATTTCAGCAATAATGAAGAAGTATCAGAGGATCGATTGCAAAAGATAAATTCTCTAGTAACGAAACTTCTTAAAAATTTTCAAGATCCAATTATTCCAACCGAGCACATTTGTATAGATGAGACCCTGGTTCCATTTCAAGGGCGCTAAGGATTTTTATGCAGTTTATCAAAAACAAACGCCACAAGTTTGAAATCAAGCTATACAAATTATGTTTAGACAAGGGTTACACTTACAATGTTCAAGTTTACTGCGGCAAAGATAAAGTTGACGAGCTACCTGCTTTAGAAAAAGTTGTGTTGTCATTAGCAGATGCATTATTAGAAAAAGGTCGCACCATTTACACAGACAACTTTTACACAAGCATGTCATTAGCACACAATTTACTCAACAAAAAACTCACTTGGTTGGCACGCTCCGAACTAATCAAAAGCTAAATCCAAGGCATGTGATATAAAATAAATTAAAAGTGGGGGAAACAATAGCATCTGAAAGTAACACAGGTGTTATTGTGCAGAAGTAAAGAAACAAACGAGACGTTTTGACTTTAAGCACAAAACACAAAGATGAAATGAAAACAGTGACCTATAAAAGAAGAGAGGGGGCAAAGCCTATAGTAATTCTTGATTACAACAAAAGCAAGTCATTCATTGATATTTCTGACCAAATGAAGGCATATGCATCATCATTGCGTAGAGGTGTGAAATGGAACAGAAAGCTATCTATCATCGAACTCCTGATTGGTGCAGCTACCGTAAACACCTTTATCTTACACCAGGAAGTAGCCAATGAAAAAATGTCAATAATTAGATTTAAAGAGGAAATTTGTATGGACCTCTTAAATATTACAGAAATTCAACCAAATTTTGAAATTCTTCAAGATAATCGCCAGCACACCTTGATCAATGAAGGAACTAGTAAACGAAGAAAATGTGTTTTATGTTATGAGCAATTGCAGCAAAAATATGATCGAGCTTATGCCAAAAAAAGACCCCGCGAACCAGATATAAATGCGAGAAGAAATGCACGAATGAATGTGAGAAGTATTATTAGTTATGTACACAATTATGCCACCCTATATATAATATTTGCTTATGTATATGCTTACTCAGTTATATTGTATTTCATGCTTTATTTGCATTATTTAGTCTATATAATCACTTGTAATATTAAGTTAAGGTAATCTTCGTTCTTGCTTAGAGTACACTGTATCGCGGCTTGTCAAAATAAAAGTTTTTTAAAACGTTATTAACGTGACAGAAAACATAACTGGCGCAGTCGGTAGGATCAGGGCAGTTTTCGATTGAGATTTGCACGTCATCGAGACGATCAATCGTAAAAACGTGAGTTTTAACTCTTCGGTCCTGATACGAACGTGGAAGCTGAGCTCAAACCTTATCAGAATCGCTCTGAGACGAGAGATCAGTGGAAACACCATTTGGCAGTACGTACACAGCACCTTAGCAACGCGGGGATTCATCTGATTGGAAAAAGGTAAGTGCAAATTTCCTTTCAAACCCTTTCCCTTACTTTGGATTGAGCGAGTGGAAAGTTAGTTTTAAGATTATTGTTATTAAAAAATTTTATTGAAACACATATTTGAAAAACTTATTTTGAATTTATCTTTATCAATTGAATATTATTGAAATTACCATTGAACTTTCTTTTGAGCAAATCCTATTGGAATATACTCTCTCTTTATCGTAAAGGAAGAAAGATTCAAACAATTTAGTAGTAAAATTAATTTTAGAATTGAGTTTATGTTATTTAATTAATAACATTATTTTTATTTTACTCTATGAGTGAACCAAACGTTGACGCATTAGCTGAAGAATTTTTCAGAACTCTCAAATTACAACAACAAAATTCGCATTTAGAAAAAATCACTGAACAGTCCGAGTTATCTAATACAATGACTACTACACGATCAAATTCTATAAATTACACTCTTTTAAAAATGTATGTTGATACAATTCACCCTTACAATGGTGATTCTAATACTCTTAACAATTTCATTTCTGCCGCAGATTTTCTATTTGAAACATATGATAACCAAGAAGATCCTATTTTAAAAAATTACCTTATTAGAACTATTAGAATGAAATTAATTGACCGTGCACTAATATTAGTAGGTTGCCGTATGGAATTATTATCCTGGGCACATATTAGAACTGCTTTATTAGATTGTTTTGGCGATAAGCGTAGTATAGAATGCCTTGAACAAGATTTGTTTGTAGCTATCCCAAATAAGAATGAACAACCGTTAGATTTTGCAAAAAGACTACAAGTATTGCGTAGTGCTTTAGCTCAAAAAATTAATAGTTTTGATGATAATATTATGACAGCTGAAACAAAACTTATTCATCTTAGACAATACGATACTATATGTTTAAGAACATTTATAAGAGGATTAAACAACCCCTTACAAAGTATTATCCGATTAAAAAACCCAGATTGCATAGAAACCGCAATGACAATGATATCAGAGGAAGAAAACTTCCATTATACACAAAATTTATACAAACCATTTATACCAATAAACCATAACAAACAACCAACATTAATGCACAAACCACCAGCATATTCACAGAATAACTCGCAACACAAAAATCATAATAATAATATACAATATCCAAATCAAAATAATTTTAGAACCCCAAATAATAATTTTTATCAACAACATAACTATAGACAGAATTTTATTCCACCTAGTTATCAGAATTTCAATCAAAATTCAAATTTCCCACGAAGTCCAGTTCCAATACAACCTAGGCCAATGCCTCAGAGACCTCTTCCAACTAATCGACAAGTTTTCGGTACCTCAAAGAATGTTTTCAAACCCACAGGTCGAACACCCCTTGATAAACCTGAGCCAATGTCAACCAGAACATCTTATACAATGCCAACAAATTCTAACATTTACCCCAATAATCATTTTAAGCCATCTGGCCCAAGAAATTTCATTTCGCAAGAACTTTTCCAAATGGAAAATAAAAATCTAGAAGAAAATGTCACAACCAATTACCACCCCAGTGAAGATAATGATGATTATTATGGAAATAATACTGAAAATCCTTATCAGTTAAATTCTTACCAAACAAATAGAAATGACCCCTGTACATCAACAGATTAGAACGATTTTGAATATGAACCAGAACATTCTTATGATGAGAATACATTCCCTATGCCAGACCAACAAATAGAAAATGAAAATTTTCCTATTACCAACCCTTCAAAAACCCTAACATAACAGACGAAGTAAATACACAAGTCACTAATAGCCTTCCTTATATCGAAATTCAAAACCCACCAATTAAACTGTTAATAGATACTGGCTGTTATCCATCAATATTACGACCCTCCATAGCTGAAAAATATTTTCCTGACAAAATCTATCAATTTTCATCGATATTAAAAACCGGAGTTGGAGAAAAAGAAGTTCTCTACAAAGCCAATATTCCAGCTTTTGCAGAACTGCAAACAAACGATTCGATTGATTTTATACTCCATGATTTTCATAACTATTATGACGGTATTTTAGGCCTTCGAGAATTAACTAAATTTATGTTTAACATTGACCTATATCACAAAAGGCTGATAAAGTCAGACGGTATTACAACCTTGTCATTCAGATATCGCGAGCCTGACTCAACATTTAAAATCACGGTCAACGCCCACGAAATCCTAAGCACAAAGGTACCCGTAACAACACATGATACTATTGACATAATTATACCTGAAGGAACAATAAATGACTCTTTATACATACCAGAAACGCTCTGCACAGCAGAAAATGGTTTTGCACGTGTTGATATTCCGAATAGCACAGATGAAAATATTACTGTTGAATTAATGAGTCCAATTGACTGTAAAATTTTACCAGATTATCATAAAGATAATTTCGAATTTTTTCATTTAGACAATTTAATTAATTCAAACCCAGAAATATCCCATAATAATTACACTACATCTAATAAGAATCTCGATATTACCCAATTTATAAGACATGACCATCTTAATAAAGAGGAAAAATCAAAAGTTTTAAAATTAATCAGAGAATTCTCAGACATTTTTCATAAAGAAACTGACATTTACAAACAAAATCAAACACGAAATTAAAACACATGATGAAATCCCAATACACTCAAAATCATACAGATACCCTTTCATACACAAGGAAGAAGTCCAAAAGCAAATCAACAAAATGCTGAAAGATGGAATTATAAGACCCAGCCAAAGCCCATGGAGTAGTCCAATATGGATAGTAAGTAAAAAACCTGACGCAAGTGGAAAACAAAAATGGCGAATTGTCAATGACTACAGAGGAGTCAACTCTAAAACAATTGACGACAGATACCCTCTGTCAAACATCAATGATATACTAGACAAACTAGGAAGGTGTACATACTTTTCCACAATTGATTTATCATCAGGATTCCACCAAATAGAAATGGCACCAAACTCTATTGAGAAAACAGCGTTCACAGTGGAAAATGGCCATTATGAATACGTAAGAATGCCAAGGAAAAACCTGTTTAGTCTACATGGATGACATTATTGTCTTTTCAGCAAGCCTAGAAGAGCACATAAAAAACTTGCACCATGTTTTCCAAAGATTACGAACAGCAAGATTGAAAATTCAACTTGATAAATCTGAATTCCTAAGAACAGAAGTTGAATTCCTGGGACATGTGATAACAAAAGACGGAGTTAAGCCGAACCCTAGAAAAATAGAAGCGATCCAGAAATTCCCGATCCCGAGAACACCAAAGGAAATAAAATCATTCCTAGGACTCTTAGGTTACTACAGACGCTTTATAAATGGATTTGCGAAATTAACAAAACCATTCACGAAATGCCTAAAGAAAGGAGCAGTAATAAAACACACCCCTGAATACATACAAGCCTTTGAAACATGTAAAAATTTGCTATGTAACGATCCTATACTACAATACCCAGACTTTAGAAAACCCTTCGTCTTAACCACAGATGCCTCAAGTATAGCAATAGGAGCCATATGAAGTCAAGGAAAAATAGGACAAGATCTTCCAATTGCATACGCATCTAGAACGTTAAACCAAGCTGAATGTAATTATTCGACCATAGAAAAGGAACTTTTAGCCATAGTATGGGCTACAAAACATTTCAGACCTTATCTATTTGGCAGAAAATTTATAATCGTCACAGACCATAAACCTCTGCAATACCTCTTCAACCTAAAAGAGCCAAACTCTAGATTGGTACGATGGAGACTAAAATTGGAAGAATTCGACTATGAAGTCCAATACAAAAAAGGAACCCAGAATACAAATGCTGATGCTCTATCCAGAATAGAGATTAACATGATGGAAAATGATTCTATACTTGGAAGCCCTGGAGACATCATTGAAGAAATTGATCAATACATTGCAAATGAAAACGCTACTTTAGATGATTTAGATCAATTACCAGATCTATTTAACCCTGCTTTAGACCTAGAACCAAAATCGAATAAAATCAAAATTCTTTCTGATATACAAATATTACCCCCTCGTGACCAACGTCCACAAAATGGAGATACAATTCACTCAGCAATAGATGACCCAATATTAAATATACCTATAACAGAAAATTGTTTAAATACTTACAATCATCAAGTTCTAATTACCCACAATACAAATAAACAATATTGTGCCTTTAAAACAAAACATTTTGAGAACAAAATTAGATATCACTTAACTTTGACTAGCAACTATGTAAACGAAATCGTATACTTTTTCCGAGAATATATCGATCCTAAAGTTGTACACTGCATGTATATTCAACAATCTGAAATTGACAATTTAGGAAATAAAATAGGAGTAATCTTATCCAAAACATTTAAACATAACTCTTACAAATTAGTAATCTCCAATACATTCTTAAACGATATAGTAAATGTAGAAATGCAAATGAATTTAATAAAAAACCATCACGAGAAAACTTGCCACCGAGGTATTAATGAATGTATGATGTCACTGAAAAAATTATATTACTGGCCCAATATGAAATTAGACCTCACACAGTATATAAACAATTGTGACATATGTCAACAAGCCAAGTATGACCGCCATCCTCCAAAAATAGAATTTTCATTAACACCTCGAGAACCTCTAGAATCCATCCACATGGACACTTTCCAAATTTCTAACGTAAAATTCCTAACAATAATAGATGTTTTTTCACGTTACGCCCAAGCTTACCCCTTAGAACCTAGTTGCAACGCAATTACAGTTCTAGATAATTTAGCAATTTTTATAAGTCATCATGGACTACCTCATCAGATTACCTGTGATAATGGCACAGAATTTAAAACTTCCCTATTAATTGATTTTTGTAAACTTCACAAAATAAAAATTCATTTCACTACTACCGGAAATTCAAATAGCAATAGTCCTATCGAAAGAGTCCATTCAAGCTTAATTGATCACATTAGAGTTTTAAAACTTAAATTCCCAAATGCGACAATGAAACAACTAATGATTTATGCGATTACAGGTTACAACCTCTCTGTACATAGTGTTACTAAACAAAAACCCTTTGATGTCTTAAATGGACGTCCAAACGCTTTAGACCCTTTTGACCTTACAGATGAGATCATATTAAATAAATATGTTAATGATCGTAAAGACCGATTAAAAATTATCTATGACGAAATCTATAATCAATCTCTTAATACTAAATTACGTTTAAATGAAAAACAGAATAAAAATAGAGAAGCCCCTATAGATATCCCATCAGGATCAAAAATCGATGTAACAGATAAATCCGCTTCGAGAACTAAAGATAAAGCGCGTAAGAAAATAGAATACGTTCAAGAAGATATCGGTAATAAAATCATTACTAAAAACAAGAAAGTTGTACATAAATCTATGATACAAAAACCTAAAAAACACTTTCTTTTCCCTAGAAATAATGAACCTCCTGACACTTCGGAAAAGCTTCGCAGTTCTCCTACAAGTATTATCGACAACAGTGATAGCGACTAATCCTATCATAACCCCAATCAAATCCCCTTTATTCCAATTTCATTTAGGAAATGCGAGAATTATTGAAAGTAAACATACTTTCCTCCATTATGTAGAAGTTAAACCATTAGTTATAGCTTACTAAACTAGAATATAATTTTAGAATTTTAATTGCTGCTTGTAATGAAACAAATATTATTAACGCTTTGCTTTTACATCATATTAACACATTAGATATGCTTAAACATGCTAGCTACTTTAATAATGAAATTAAAACTAAACTTAATAATATTAAACCACATAGCCGTGAAAAACGAGGCTTAGTAAATATATTAGGTAAAACGTCAAAATGGCTTTTTGGTACATTAGACTCCGATGATGGAGAAAGATATAACAAAGCAATTGAAGAATTACGCTATAGTCAAAATACATATAAAAAAGAAATAAATATGCAAATGTCATTAACAAAAGATTTAACTAACAGTTACAATAACACCATACATACTTTAAGTAAAAATCAAAACTCTTTAAAAAATCATGTTGACCTTGTCAAAAAGCAAATGAATAAAACAATTAATGATCTTTCCATATATTTAAAACTTCAAAATACTATAAGTCAATTAATTATAAATTGCCAGAGTTTTATTACTTTCCTAGATAATTTAGAAGATGCGATAATGTTTGCTAAACTCAATACCTTACATAGTACCGTAGTTTTAGCTATTCAATTAGAACAAATAATTTTGAATCTAACTACCCTTTATGGTGAGGAAAGACTAATATCATTTAGCGACTTAAATTATTATTACCAATTAACAGGACTTCAAGTAAGTTTTTCAAATGATAAAATAATTTTTGCTATTCATTTTCCTATACTTATAAAAGAAACTTTCGAACTTTTCCACTTGTTTGCTATTCCAACAAACCAAACCATTATAATTCCCAAACTTCCTTACCTTATAATTGGCACTGATCTACACCAATATCAAGAAGAGGCCTGCCCATTGATTGAAGACCTATACGTCTGTCAAAATGCCCTAGGACCCCAAGTGGATGACTGTACTACGTCCCTCATAAGAAAAGCAGAAAACCTAAACTGCAAGCTGCTTAAAGTTAACGTAACTACCCCTATTATCCATCCCATAAATCAGCAATACGTTCTAGCTATTCCTGCTAGCACCAAAATAAAAGCACAACAAACGTGCCAAAACAAGCAAATATTCTTTATTGATACACCTAGTTTAATAGAAATACCATATAAATGCGGAATAAGCTTGCTAGGATCACAATTCTGGAATCAAGAGGATATCCTGAGATCCAACCCTTTTCATCTACCGGATGTAAGATTCAATGACTTGGAAATGCAGCTGCCAGAGGAAACAATCCAACTAGATTCAATCGACTTCAACCACATCAGATCGTTAGCAGAACGCTCCAATATCTTGAAACCCCTTCCAGAGGTA
Source organism: Anthonomus grandis grandis (assembly GCF_022605725.1). Taxonomy (NCBI): domain Eukaryota; kingdom Metazoa; phylum Arthropoda; class Insecta; order Coleoptera; family Curculionidae; genus Anthonomus; species Anthonomus grandis. The sequence goes on from NC_065548.1 coordinate 47,534,126, forward strand.
GAAGAAAGAATTCACCCTGCAGCCTGGAGCTTTAGTATAACCCTTGGAACCATACTAGCCATATGCTGTATATTCTTCGCTATCTACACACTTATCCAAAAGAAAAGGTCTAATGAAGAGGAACTAGAACTTCAAGACAAAGAAGAAGCTGAAGAAAAAGATGCTACCCCTGGTACCTCGAAAAACAACACACCATCCCTGTTGTTTTCGGCTTAGGCGGGAGGAGTTATGTACACAATTATGCCACCCTATATATAATATTTGCTTATGTATATGCTTACTCAGTTATATTGTATTTCATGCTTTATTTGCATTATTTAGTCTATATAATCACTTGTAATATTAAGTTAAGGTAATCTTCGTTCTTGCTTAGAGTACACTGTATCGCGGCTTGTCAAAATAAAAGTTTTTTAAAACGTTATTAACGTGACAGAAAACATAACTTATTGCTTGGCCTGTTTCTTTCAGGTACAACATAAGTGTTCTAAATAGCTTGTGTGTATTCCAAACATTTTTGTTATGATTTTATTATCACAGATTTTTTTTTAATTTTAAGTAAACAGAACCATACTTTATTATAAAATACGTTTGTTTTATTTTTTTGTAGTTTTGTGATACTCTTAAATAAAAACACTGCAAAAAAATATAGTTCTTTTTACATAATATAAAAAAGTAAATAAATCATCGTGAAGCGACTTGTGATTCTCACATCTACCATCTACAGGCCAATTATAGTATATATATGTTCCATCCAGCCGTTCGTATCAGCGCCAATAAGGTTTAAATGGCAATGGGAATCGCATGCCGCTTCTCGCGGCGTCTATAATTCTTCCATGCTTGAGAATCATGGGGTACTTCACGCGGCTATAACAACCCATTTTCTGAGAATCACGTTATGATGCTCATGGCAGTTAACCTGTTAACTTTGGAAAAATTGTGTAAACGGCTCCAAATTTTAGTTGTCATGTAATAAGAGGATGCTTCCAATAAACTCTTTTATTCCTTCTTCGTTTTTTAAATCTTCTATAAAGAAGAAACATGGCGTTTACTAAACAACTGAAATTTAAACCAAGTCAGAACCGTATATGTATGAAGGATTTCAATCGTTTTCTTAACAATTCCAAAACGAACCGAACTGAATGGATTCGTATACGTGTGAAACCACCCTAATACAAAACAAAATAAGTAACTCGTTAGCTAATATACATGGAAACACACAAGTTTGAAAAATTAGGGCGGCATTTTTCATGGGGCACCGGCGACATTTTTATTAAGTCCGGCACTGCCTGTGTCAGGACCAATCAGAGCCGGTGTCCTAAATCGCCAGCATAAGCCAACCATGAGTTTAGATAGAAATCTTGTATGACGCCGCCCCTGTATGCAAACGTCAATGTCAATATGTTAACTGTCACCTTGGAATTTTTGTATTTCCAAAAAACAAAAATATTTTAAAAATCCGTTAAATGTTGAAAATAAAAAATCTTTGTTACATTTTGCCGTTTTTATTTAATTTAGAATTAGTGTTCATTGTGGTGCTCATAATAATTATTAATAGGTAATTAAAATGTTGAATAACCAGTTGTAAATGCTGAATTGCATAAATAACATATTTTCCTTCTGATTCCCAGTGTAAAAAGTTTAAATATCCTGTTTTTCATTCTGGAGCTATTATTTATAATTGAATAAATACTTAGGTAAGTGTATTATAGATTTAAGAATTAAATATACATAGGTTTCCCACTCTTAGTTCCTCTTTTAAATTATTATTTTGGTCTGGTAGAGTGGGACAATTTATTATTGCCCCATTTGATCATAAAATTTTTTATAGTATTTTGTATTTTATCATTGATATTTTGTTCCTAAGAAAAAAGTTTCTAAATGAAAATTTCCTAAGTGGTTTAATCCCCAACTGCAAAAGCTTACTCTAGCAAAAAAGCAGGCTCACATGATTTTTAAGGATACTGATGATCATTTGGATTACTTAAAGTGTAAAACCTTTTTGATTCATTCATTGTTACAAAGAATATGCTACTCGTTGTGAGTCTACCTTGTTGATTAACAGAAACATCCAACAGTTCTGGAAATTTACAAGAGATTTATTCTTTTGGCCCAGTTTCTTTTGCTGATTTGAAAATTCTGACTTCTTCTATATACAAAGAGATCACAAAGTAACAGTAATAGTAAAAACATATAAGGGCTCTGATCATGATGGAGTACCTCCAGCTTTGTTACAGTGTTGCAGTTTTATAATCTCTCGAACTTTAATGAATAACATAATGAATAAAGAAGGCAGAGTTAACATTTTGTTTGAAAAGTTCTTTACATAAATCCCTCATTCCAATTTTGCAAATGTATCTGATAGCCCTTTTTTACAACAAAAAAACGCTCAAAAAATTGGTCACAACATGCACCGCAGAAACATAATCCATACCTTAGATTTGATTCAATTAATGCAAAATAAGTATTTTTGGCGACACTAAACTCAACCTCCTGGGACACCACCTTAAGAGCATAACAATTTGATACTAGTTAATTGCTTAGTAGCCTAATATGGCTTTCAAATTTTAATTTTTGTTTAGGCCTATTGCCAAAAATTTATTTTCACTCAAATTTTTTGAAGCACCTGCATCCAAGGATACTTTACTTAAACTGCATTTAAAATTTATAATATTGATTTTGGCAATATTTAGAGTTAATTAACCATTACTTGCCTATGGTATATTGGTATGTATTCTAGCAATCTAGAACAGCTAAGGACTAGTCAAAACTATATTCTTAAAGTTATTTTTAAAAAAGCAAGACTGTTTCCAACCTCTCACCATTACTCTAGTGAAACCTGCAGTATTCGTGCACTGTACGTATTGTCTCTTTGTAAATTTACTTATTTAAAAGATTGGATTAAAACAAATTTTATACAACACAAACACAACACTAGGCAAAACAATAACACTTAAAAATACCTTCATCAAAAAGAAATCTCAATCTTAGATTTGCCACCTATTTAGCACCCAAATTTTACAACCTAATTCCACTAGATATCAGGAATTTAAAAAACAAAAAACTTTTTAATAAAAATGTCAAACAATTCATTTGTAATAACTTAAGTCTTTTTTTGAAGTTTCTCTAATACATCAATAAGTATGTAGTTTACTATTTTTCGTGTAAAATAATTAAACTGTTTTGATTTTTACATATTATATAGATGCCAATTTTGATCCAATTCGTTATACAATATTTATTTATTGCACACACAGGTATGCTTACCTAGGTGCAATTTAAACCTGTAAGAATTTATAATAATAATAATGTTTACCAATATGTAAATATTGATTTGTAAATTTCTTGAATAAAGAATAATAATAATAATTTATTACAGTCACACCATTTTTTTTTATCACAGCAATGTCCCTATTTATTCTTTCATTTTCATTGAGTCAATTTACCTTTGATCTTTAGACTTGCTATGTCATTTATATACAGTAAAAACAGAAGCTTTATGTGCAAGCTCCCAGATATAAAGACTCCAAAAATGAAAAAATGACATCCAATGTTTCTTTGTTCTCCTGAAACCCAAACTGCTCACTCACAATTATTGATAATCATTTTTTGCATCAGATATGATACCATGCTACTTTTTACTAATTTTTCAATAATTTTGGACAGGTTTGAAAGCAATGCTATGAGTCTGGAATTACTCTTGCTATCTTAAGACATTCTAGAAATATGCCTGTAGAAACAGACTAATGCAGCATCAGAAATATTTAAGAGGTTTCTTTTCTTTTTATTAAGGCTGTCTTTTTTTAATTTCTCTTAAAGTTGAGTTCAGTGCTACAAGATCAGCAGGTAAGAAAAATAATAAATTTGACTCAGCTTGGTAATCAAAGTATTGATGAAAATCACAAAAATTTTGAATTTTACTTGCTATGCTCCTACCAATAGTACAGTAAAATTCATTCAATTGATCAAATAAAATTCAAATACTGTAAACTTACACTTAGGGAAAATTAGAATGTGTCGACGTAGTATTCATCCAGTGAATAGTAAAATTTTTTGGTCAAAAGTATTTTCAATTTATGTTTAAAAGTGTGAATACATGTTGCCTCCCTGATTCCACCTGGTAAACGATTAAAAATTTTGATTCCCTCATAGAAAATAGATTTTTTAGTTAATGTGGAGGAGGGGATTGGAAGATTTAGTTCATTCACTTGACGCGTTAAGTATCTTGGATTTGGGGTTATAAATTTAAAGCGATTTGCAAAAAGTAAGCAGGCCACTTCCTGAATGTAGAGGGAGAAGACAGTGTGTATGCCCAGCCTAATAAATAATGGGCGACAGGAATCTCTTGGTTTAGCCCCACAGATGTAACGTACAGCACACTCTGTAAAACAAGCAGCATTTGTAGACAGTAAGCAGCTGCATTACCCCAGAAGCAAATGGCATACCTAAGGTGGGATTCAATTAATGAAAAATATACAGATCTTCCAAACTCCATGCCAAGCTCCAGGGTAGCCACTCTGACTGCAAAACAACCTGCAGACACCTTTTTGCAAATACCGAGGATATGCTCTTCAAATCTGAGTTCTCTGTCAATGAATATACCCAAAAATTTTGTATTATCAAACTGCTGAATTAGAAAAAGGCATGTGGTCTAGAGCACACTTAAAACACAATAATTTGGTTTTTTGAGGATTTTCAAGCAAGCTTGATTCAAACCAGAGATTTACTGCCTGAAGATCAGTTGCTAATGTAGTTCGCAGAGTATCTGTGTCTGGGCTGTGCCAAAGAAGTGTGGTATCATCGCCAATAGAGTAAATTTCCCCCGTACATTAAGATTGGTAAGATCATTTATGTATAGGAAAAAAGTATAGGTCCCAAAACTGAACTCTGAGGAACTCCCAAGGATGGCAATCAGAGTAGTTAGATCCTACAAGCACTCGTTGTTGCCGATCTTGCAGATAGGAAGCATACCAAGAAGATGAAACTCCCCGAAATCTATAATGATGAAGCTTCCACAGCAGAATCCTGTGGCAGACACGCCGCCGAAACTCCACCAGCATTTATCTGGGAGTAAAGCTCATGAAAAACATTAAACATGGCATCATTGGTACTAGTATTTTCACGGAAGCCAAATTGAAGTCTGGTGAGGATGTTTTTGGACTTTAAAAAGGACATTATTCGATTTTTAACCAGTTTTTCGATTACCTTTGATAGCGTAGACAAGAGAGAGATGGGACGAAAGTTGGAAGGATTATCAAGAGCTCCACCCTTGTGAATTGGGATAACTTTAGCTGATTTTAGGCAAGATGGAAATATCCCCTTGCTCCAAGAAAGGTTAATTGCGTCAACTAATGCCTTTAGCGCCGTGTCTTCGCCTAAGTATGAAACATTCCTTTGCTTCCCTCTCAGTTCATTGATCACTTTCCAAGTTTCTCTCTGAATTACCTAATCTTTTTTTGAGATAATTATTTTTAGCTTTTTTAATAATCCACTCTATGCTCTATACGTGTTAAAATAATTAACAAAACTGTTGTTATTTATAAAAAATTTGTGGATATAGTGCAGTGATCTGAGATTTCTTGCAGATACTTTTATTCCCTTAGTAATCCAATTCTTTGCAGATTTTTTCTTTAACATCCTTACTGGAAATGCATTATTGAAGATCTCACATAACATTTTGTGAAAGGATTCTAAGGGATCGGGAATAGTCATAATGCTCTGCAAGTCGCACAAGCAACTTAGTTCCAAGAATCTTCTATAATTTGTCCTACTATAAATTCTACCCTTCTTTCCGCCAACTATGCTAGACTTACAAGCTATATTAAAATGACATGTCACAGCTTCATGATCAGAAAGTCCCCAATTTATAACATTACACTCAAAATTGTCATTTTCAATGTTGGTACACACATAATCAATTTGAGTTGCAAAATGAGAAGTTACCCTGGTTGAACCACAAGATTTTAAAAGGCAAAGAAGTAAGTTGGTATTATTATTTGTAAACTCTAATGAGTTGACATTAAAATCTCCACACAAAACAATTTTGGAGCAAAAATCTAAGCTACATAATAATACTTCCAATTCAAACAAAAAGTCATTTATATCAAAGTCAAGTCAAAGTCAAAATATACTTTATTTGCTAAGTTTACAAACTTGCGCTAAAAGCTTCCTAATCCTAGAATTTATAATACTAGTATTTATTTGGTTATACAGAATACAGGACAAAAACAAAATTCAGAATCGATTTTGATTGTACAGGGTGGCCAAATAAGAATGCAAGGTACTGTATCTGAGAAACTATTCATCGTAGAAGCTTGCGATAAAAAAATTTATTACTAAAATGGCCAAGAGAATGACCTGGAAAATATTTTCAAGTTTCTAAAATGGCCGCTAGGGGGCGCAACTGCAATCTTGAATCTAGAAAACTGATGTTTCTGTAAATTTTGCTGAATTAACCTAACAAAAAAATAGCTGATTATTAAAGTAGAGACTAATCCGAACCTTTTTTATTGGAATAGTTTTGCTGTATCTCTCAAAATAAAGTGGTGGGGGTGTTCAAAAGTTGGCTTAAAACACACCCTGTATACTAAAAACGCCTTAGCCGATTTTATCAAACTTGGGCTAGTTGAAAAGAGCTATTATTAAGCTACGAATATTATTATATTTCATGTTTTTTTAGTTTTACATCTCGCCGCTAGAGGGCTCTTTTCGGCTTTCTGACACAAATGACTAATTTTCTCAAAAAACTTAAATGCGTTGATATGATTTTTTTTTCATAGAAAAATAGCTAAATGATGTCTAAATAATCTTGCGAAAACCGCAACTCGATATCTTGTTCCTAACCTAAAATATAGGCCAAAGAATATTTTATACCCTTAAATTTTAATTTTTTTATACTAATTATTTTGGAATTTTTTAAAATTCACTACTTTTGAAAACAAAATTTACCATTTTTGAAAATATTACCTAATATCGCTAAAAGGTAAGTATTAATAATGCTTATATCAAAAATCAGACCTATTTTATGTTATATATTCACTATGGATATAATATGAAAAAAATAATTATTAGAAAGCAGGCCATGGAATGCAACAAAACAAATGTCTACTCAAATTATAAACATTCCTCAAATTGTCAATAGTAAGTTGTCAAAAGTTTTACGTTACTTGAACATTTTTTGTTTTTGCAAAATGCGTTTTACGAACGATTAAGCTGTTGATACGCTTGCGGTTTATTTTGAATGTCTTCAAAATGCTGCAGTAGCAAAAAGAGTTTATGCTGCTCGATATCCAAGTCCTTGCGATATTAGATTTTTTCCCCGATTAGTGGCGAACTTACGAGCCAATGGTAGTTTTCGGCCTAGGTTTCAACGGCCAAGAATTAGAAGAAATGTGGACAATATTAACAGCGTACTGGGATATATTGAAGGAAATCCTCATGTTAGCACAAGAGCATTATCCCTTGAATTAGGCATATCAAGAACAACGATTCAAAATATTTTGAAGGACAATAGGTAAATTCTAATAGCCATCGCCATATATGGATTTATTTAAGTTCAGCTTTTTTTTTTAATATAGAATGCACCCATATCATGTTAATTTACATCAGGCATTGGAAGAAGCAGACTTTGACCGTAGATTGGACTATTGCCATTGGATATTAGGCATGATACGCGAGGACAGAGATTTTTTATTTAAAATTCTTTGGACCGATGAAGCCACATTTAATAGTGACGGTAGAGTCAACCTGCATAACATGCATTATTGGTCTGCAGAAAATCCGCATTGGTTGCGTGAAGTTCAGCACCAAGGGCGCCGGAGTTTAACTGTGTGGTGTGGTATACTTGGAGGCAACATTATTGGACCATATTTTTTTGAGCAATCTCTAAATGGCAATGTTTTTTTCGACTTTTTGGTAAATCAATTACCATTGTTGCTGGAAGATGTGCCACTGGAAGTCCGGCAAAATTTGTTTTTGCAGTTGGATGGTTGTCCAGCACATTTTGCTAGGAATGTGCGAGAGCATATTAATAACATTTTTCAACAGCGGTGGATTGGAAGAGGAAGCCTGTTTCCATGGCCTCCGCGATCCCCAGACTTAACCTGTCTTGATTTCTATTTATGGGGGCGGTTAAAGGACATTGTATTTCAGACTCAGCCTACGACTAGAGAAGATATGAAAAACCGCATTCGTAATGCAATACATACCATACCGAGAGCCGAAATTGAAGCTGCAGTTCTATCTACCCATGAGAAGCTTCAGCAATGCATAGAGCGTGATGGTCAGCATTTCGAGCATTTACGAGGGCATTAAAACCCTTTCTTTTTAAAATCGGTCCTTTATAGGGCCACAACTTACATTATAAAAGAAATTCGAAATAAATTATTTTGTAGTTTTTATAAATATTAAGGGATTTCCATATAAAATTTTCTTTGGCCTAAATTTTAGGTTAGGATAAAGATATTAAGATGCGGTTTTCGCAAGCATATTTAGGCGTCATTAAGCTATTTTTTTGTATAAAAAAATTTATACCATTGCATTTAAGTTTTTCGAGAAAATTAGTCATTTGTGTCAGAAAGCCGAAAAAAGCCCTCTAGCGGCGAGATATAAAACTAAAAAAACATGAAATATAATAATATTCGTAGCTTAATAATAGCTCTTTTCAACTAGCGCAAGTTTGATAAAATCGGCTAAGGCGTTTTTAGTATACAGGGTGTGTTTTAAGCCAACTTTTGAACACCCCCCATTACTTTATTTTTAGAGGTACAGCAAAACTATTCAAATAAAAAGGGTTCAGATTAGTCCCTACTTTAATAATCAGCTATTTTTTTGTTAGGTTAATTCAACAAAATTTACAGAAACATCAGTTTTCTAGATTCAAGATTGCAATTGCGCCCCCTAGCGGCCATTTTAGAAACTTGAAAATATTTTCCAGGTCATTCTCTTGGCCATTTTAGTAATAAATTTTTTTATCGCAAGCTTCTACGATGAATAGTTTCCCAGATACAGTACCTCGCATTCTTATTTGGCCACCCTGTACATAGAAGCCTATTTTATATAATCAAAGAAAAAAACAAAAAAGAAGAAAAGAAAAGGCAAGAACCAAGAATACAAAGATAAAACAAGAATTTAAAAAAATCTGATCGACAATATATAATTAATTTTAAATATTAAAATGAGTCGTTAAAATACACTTCAATGCTGTAGTAAGCTTTTGGTAAGATTAATTTCTTTAGTTCCCTCCTAAACTTTTTAAGGTCTGTAACAGTCCTAATCGAAAAAGGAACATGATTAAATATTTTACGACTAATAAATGTAAGAGAGTTTCTCGTAAGTGAGGAGGTGGGGATTGGAAGAGATAAGTTGCCTACTTGACAAGTATTATGACTGGTGCAGGATGGTCGACTTACGGACTTATGTATGAGTGTTGCAGTTTCCAATATAAAGAGTGAGAAAACTGTTAGAATTCTTTTAGCTACAAAAAGAGGTTTACAAGAGACTCTCAGACCAACACCACACAGATACCTTAATGCTTTTTTCTGAATAGTAAAAATTATGTTAAGGAATCCCTTGGAGCACAAACCCCAAAATGGCAACCCATAACGGATATGATAGTCTATTCAGGCGAAATAAACTGAACCAGCAAACAACCCCTCCAACTCATGCCTGGCAACCCTGACTGCAAAAGAACCAGAAGAAAGTTTAATGAAGAGGCCGAGAAATCGACAATAATCCCCACCATGTAGTGGGCTCTGCTCATCAAACAAAAAACCCTCTAAAATAAAATAGGACCTAACACTGACCCTTGAAGTACACCACATTTAAGGTGTGCTATCCCTGACGAAAATCCAGATGCAACCACCCTCTGGGTGCGACCAGACAGGTATGACTTCAACTATGCTAGAACTAGGAGATCTGTATAAACATATTACATATATTAGCAGTGTTGCTGTAAATGATAGATAGTTCAAACACCTTGTCTTCATTTTAATACTCAAACTTACTTACTTTAATAAATTTTATAGTATCAACTAATTTTGAATGTGACCTCCATGTGACATATTTTTGCGACAGTACTTGTCCATTATAAAATAATTTTCTAAGTGCATTGGTTCGGATGACTTTAACCAGTGCTCACACAGTAACACAAAACCTGGATATTCTAGGCTCCCTAAAAATATAAGAAGTTCATCGATTTTGTTTTTTACAGATTGAACATTTAAAAGTACTTTTCTTTTCTCTAAAAAAGGATGTTGATTGTTTCCACAAACATATTTGACACAAGAGCTTTTAAGATCGAATGACTTCCGTGAATGAGGAATATTGTGTTGTGTTGAGTGTTGAGCTGGGAATAAAGATGTTTTGAGCAATATTTTGCCGTGTCATCTCCTATTAGAATAAGCTTTTTCTTGTTAATCACTGTATTAGGGCAAGAATTTATTAAATTTTGGTTGTCATTAATTTGTACTTAGAAGTTGGCATGTGCTGGATGATTTTGTAAATTGGATAATTTATTGGCATAGTAGTCCTTTTCAACAGTAAAAGTCTCGACTGTTACAAAGGCTCTTTGACTTGACATGATTTTTTAACTTGTCTTTGAATGACATCCCTATTTCCATTATATTTTTTTCTGGTGATGTTTGCATGCCTGTATGAATAATGTATTGATTTTCAGTTTGTAAAAGAACATCTTGTAAATGTGTGCCGTAAATGTGTTTACATACAAATTTACAGCATTTGTGACGCAAGTTCTGTATTTTTTTTTTTAGTTTTTGGTTGAAAAAGGAAAAAGGTTGAATTTGAACCATTTCGGTATTTTTGCGAACTGTGATTTCAGTGTTTTAGTAAATACTTGTGACGCACCATGGGAACAGGCGATTTAAGCCGATCTTTTACAAGTAAATACCGATATTGTCATAACAATATATCAAGGGACAACCGTCATCATAAATGTAGAAAAATAAAAACTTATTAAGAAATCTATAATAATTATAAAATATTTAATTTCCATAAAAATGTTTTTTATTAGATAAGTATCTTTACTCTAATGAAGTACGTTAAAAAAACGCATAAAGAGTTCATAAACGCTAATATTGTTTATACCTTAAAGCATAATCTATTAATAATAAAAATTTATCATGTAAATATTTTTTTGACGACGTCACTGGTAAAGATTGTTTGTGTCGGTGGAATCAACAATGCGATCGAGCGGCGTTGCCATATTGTTGCCTTTTGCTCAAATATACAGTAATGGCCAAAAGTAGATAGACAAATGGTTTTTTAAAAAAATCAAAGGAAATAAAAATTCTATAATAAAGATATTTACGTATATTATGGGCAACATAAACATATATAAAAATAATAAAACATTCTTTAGAAACAATTACCTAATTTGGTAAATAATAAGAAATAACTAAATATATGCTGGACAAAAGTAGATAGACAAATTTAAAAAATAACCAATACTCTTTTTTTTTCGAAATATTTTTTTTTAATTACAAACTAAACCATCTACAATATTAGTATTTTGTAAAATACCCATTATTGTCTATTACAGCCTGACATCTACGTGGCATTGATTCAATAAGATTGTCTATGAGTTTAAAACCGATATTTTTCCATTTCTGTTGCAACCGTTCGAATAATTCACCTTTATTTGAATAGTTTGTATCCCTAATATCACGATCTACAATTTCCCATAAATTTTCGATGGGATTAAGATCGGGTGACTGGGATGGCCATTTTAAAACTGGTATTTTTTCTTCTTCGAAAAATTGCTTCATAATTTTGGAGGAATGCTTCGGGTCATTATCTTGCTGAAATTGGAATCTCAATGGTAAATTGTCTTCGACATAGGGCAACATAACATCTCTGAGAATATCCCTGTACATAAACCTGTCCATTATGTCCTCTATGCGATGTAACGGGCCCATTCCATAACCTGAGAAGCAACCCCAAATTATCACTGATCCACCCTCCATGCTTAACTGTGGGTTTTGTGTACTTGGGATTCAAACGCTGGCCAGAAGGACGTCTAACATATTGGATTAAACAAATTCCATCGGAATTAAACAAATTAAACTTAGATTCGTCGCTCCAGCAAACACGTTTTTATTGATGCTTTGTCCAGTCTATATGCTGACAGGCAAATTCCAATCGGGCTAAGCGATTCTTTTTTGAAAGCAATGGTTTTTTTGCTGGCCTACGTGCAAATAGATTCTCTTCTACCAACCTTCGTCTTACAGTCCTTGAGGACACATTACAAATCCCTAGAGCCTGTAATTCTATCTGAATTTGACGAGAAGTCATGAAAGGGTTATTCTGGCTAATTTGTTTTAATTTGCGTACAGCTCTAATGTCTATTTTTTTGGTCGACCCGATTTATTTTTTGGCTCTAATGATCCTGTCCTTTCATATCTTTTAATAATTGCCCAAACAGCTTTTCTTTTAACATCAAATCTACGAGCAATATCAATTTGACGATCACCCGCGCGATATGCATTAATAATGCGTTGTCTTAAATAAAGAGAGAATCTAATTCCACGTGGCATGTTGCACCTTGAGTTAAAGAGAAGCAATACTATACTAATTTTATTTTATAAATATCTAGACAAGAAAATAAGTCCAAAATTGTTTTTGTCTATCTATTTTTGACCAGCTATATTTATATTATTGCTTTATCTGATAGCAAGTAAAATATTTAACTGAAATTTATTGGTATCTTTTTATAGACCGCCTTACAAATAACAATAATTTAAAATCTCGGGGACCTGTGGGTAAATCTTTAAACAATTATATGAAAATAATACTTTGTCTATCTACTTTTGGCCACTACTGTATGTTACCTACATTCATGTAACTTTGAATGTTAACTTCTTTATAGAGTATCTTATCATATTTTATGAAAAAGAAATGCTTCATATATTATTAAAGAGGCGTAAAATAATACTATTTATTTTGCGCCTGTCCAAATAAGTGACAAATTTTTATGATATTATGAAGCTTTTTTGTCATTTCTACTTAAGCATTTGGCATTATGCAAGCAAACAAACTGCCCATAGTTCCACGGCAATGCTAATTCTAGCCTTTCAATGTTCTAAGGTTAAGTGATTCACTACTATGAAATTTAATTACTTATTACTAGAACGGGTCTTTGAGTTCACAATTATTTTTTTTAGATCTCGAAATTTATATATAGTATGCATCCATCAGTCGTCTTCCTCTGACATTGAGGTATTCCTAAGAAATCTGGATGAGATTCTGTTTGATATTTCGGGCTCTGCAAACATAATTGTAGCGGGGGATCTTAATGTAAATTTGGATGATAGGAGCTCTGCATGCACAACTCACTTGAGTAATCTGCTTGAGTGTTATGGCTTGCAAATGCATATTAAATCGCCGACACGTATTGCTCGATTCTCTTCGAGTACTATTGACTATATGTGCTCTAACTAGTGTTCTGAGATACTATATGTACCGTTAAAAATGCTGCACTGTCCGACCATAAAGCAATTTTTTTTAACGTTTTACAACCTAAACAGCAAGCAAAATCTCTACCACATTTTGACCGAGTTTTTGTCACTACAAATTACAAACAATTTAACAATTTATGCGCCTCTTCTAATTGGGACACAATTCTTGAATCAGATGACTCTATATCTGCTTTACACAATAGGATTGTTGACTTGCTTAATGCAGCTTTTCCTATCAAAAAGATAAAATGCAAAAAAGTGGTTCACTAAGGGTCAAACTATTTCTTCAAAAAATCTCCGTTCGCTCCATACCATCAAGAAATATACGTCATCTCTTTATTTCTATTTTGCTAAATATCGCTCCATATTTCGTCGCTTAATAAGACTCCAAGGAACAATATTATTCCAACAGGCTGATCAAGTCCCAAAATTCGCAGAAGGAATGTTGAAATATTATAAACGACATACGCAATAAAAACTCTCATTGCCCTGCTTCCGTTCCCAATGTTTCCCCAAACGCGCTTTAACAACTTTTATTGCAGTATAGCAGATAATCTCCAACAATGCTTGACTCCATCAGTACATCCAATGACTTACTTGTCAACGTTTCAAACTCCTTTCTGTCTTTTCCAACTGATCAGACAGAATTAAAAGGCGTCTTAAAATCGATAAAAAACAATAAGATGAGGATGGCATGTCTGCAAACATTTTTCTCAATATTCCTGATTCAGCCTTAAGGGTCCTGGTAAAAGCAATTAACCAGTCATGGGAAACAGGAACATTTCCCTCTTGTCTAAAAACAGCCAAAGTCATTCCAGTCCACAAAGAAGGAGACATGGAGAATCCTTCTAATTTCCGGCCAATATCACTTCTATTCACCATGTCCAAAATCATAGAAAAACTGGTGAAAAGTCGTATGCTGTCTTTTATTAATGCAAATAACATCCTTAGTAAGTGTCAGTTCGGTTTTCGCAACAATACAAATACAAATGATGCTGTATACCATCTTCTTCAGGATTTGTACTCGGCGGTTGTTTTTTGTGATCTGTCAAAAGCTTTTGACTGTGTTAGTCATGACACTCTGCTGCAGAAGCTCCAGTGTGTCATGGTTTTAGAGGCTTTCATCTATCATGGTTTTCTTCATTCCTACGAGGTCGACGGCAACGGGTTTTGGTTGGGTCAAAATACTTAGAATATAACTTTGTTAGACGGGGAGTGCCTCAGGGCTCAGTCTTAGGCCCAGTTCTATTTTTGCTTTACATAAATGATCTGGTTGGTCTCTCTATTCGCGGTGTCTTTACTATGTTTGCAAGTTATATCACAATATTGTGGCAGGCTCTGGATTCTCTCCATAAGACCATAAAAAGGTGGTGTGACTCTAATTTACTTACATTAAATCCAACAAAAACTAATTTGCTAAGTTTTAAATGTAATCTTAAAGATGTTTCGATAGATGGTGATCTAATTCAGATTAACCCTGACAGCAAATTTTTTGGAATTTTCATAGGCAAAGATCTTAAATTTGACCCACATATATAAATCTTCTTGTCAAAAAGCTAACATCTGGTTGTTATGCTGTCAGGATCAGTGTATTTTATTTATTTATTTACGGACTTTTACAATAAATAGAACTAATTACTAAATACAGTATAGATATACATTGCTATACAAAAAAAAAATGAAAGTATATATCACAATATATGCCTTAAAGATCCTCTAAATCTTGCCTCTGAAGTGCCAAAAAAATCCACAGATTGCTGCATAGAGTTTGCATTATTTAACATTCTTGTAATAGGGTTATTTTTGCCATAATTTGTAGAATGGTAAGGAACATAAAAAACATTAGGGTGCCGATTCCTTCTTATAGGTACATTCAGACATACTAGATTTAAAACTTCTGGACAATCAATTACACCATTAATAATCTTGTGAAGTAAACGAATTTCAAGATTTAGTTTCCTCCCTTCTAAAGTATCAATATTAAGTAGCGATCTTAATAATTCACTATAAGAATAATCATCTCTGATATAACCACACCTGTAACCAATATAACGAAGAAACTTATTCTGCACTCGCTCAATTGCAGTTACATGTGTTACATAACAAGGGTTCCAGATAGGTGAGCAATACTCCAGAACACTTCTAACTAGCGAGCAATATAGTTTCTTTATCGTAAAAATTGAAAAGTCCTTACTAGACCGTATGATGAAACCTAACATTCTATGAGCCCGAGAGATAATACCCGATATATGAATATCAAATGATAATTTGCTGTCCAATACAACACCAAGATCCTTCATTTCATCGGTAACCTTTAAGTTAATATGGTTGATGGAATAATTGTAAGAAATAGGACTTTTTACTCTTGAAAATGATATTTGATAGCATTTTTTTACGTTAAGGTCCATATGATTTGCTTGACACCAGCCATAAAAATTATCAATGTCTTCCTGAAGAAGCTTAACATCAGTCATTGTTCAAATAGGCCGAAATATCTTTACATCATCTGCAAACATTAGTACCGAGCTATTTTTTATATTTTGAAATAAATCTAATAGGAACAAATTGAACAGAAGGGGACCACAGTGTGACCTTTAAGGTACCCCTGATGAAACAATTATAGGTCTAGACACCGAACTACCATATTTGACTCTCTGCATTCTATCAGTTAGAAAACTATTTAACCAATCAGCTACCCTACCGCTAATTCCCAAGGCCCTTAACTTTGTAACCAAGAAATTATGGTCCACTCTATCAAAGGCCTTGGAAAAGTCAGTATAAACAGAGTCGACTTGACACCCTTGCTCCATATTGCTTAAAATAAAATTTATGTACATTAAAAGATTTGTATTGGTAGATCTATTTTTTATGAAACCATGTTGCTCACTATTAAGTATACCACGACAATCACTGTACAGTTTTTTAGCAACATGGGAGTCAAACAGTTTAGGTATTTCACTCTGAATGCAGACTCCCCTATAATTATCAACAGCCGATCTATTCCCTGATTTAAATATGGGTTTTATATTGCTCACCTTCCAGAAATCTGGAAAAATTCCTGATTCCATTGATTTGTTAAAAATAATTGCTAGAGAAATAGCCAAAGTGTAAACACATTTCTTTAAAAAGTAACATGGTATTCCATCTGGCCCAATACTTAGTTTAAATGGCATTGAATTTATTCCATCTATTATATCAATTAAACTAAAATGATAATAATTTACATTTATACAATTTTGAAAAACATAATTATTGGAATGATCTTTTACCGGCATTTTATATACACTAGAAAAAAAGTCAGAAAATAGATTTACAAGTTCCTGATTATTATGACTATTAATGCCATTAAATTCACCTGTTTGAGGCAACATAAAATGCTTTCTTTTTTCATTAATGAATTACCAAAAAGATTGAGGATTATCATTAATATTGTGCCCTATATTATTTATAAAAGCATCATAGCAATTTTTTGTAAGTTCTTTGCACTTTCTTCGAAGTGTTACAAATGTTTCATAATCATAAATTTTACCTGACTCCATGTACAATTTATGGGTTTTCTTTTACCATCCTACGTAGTTCAGCGCTAAACCACTTTGGAAAGGATGAGGTTTTAAATTTTTTAAAAGGTACAAAATGCTGAATACCCTGAAATAAAATGTCGTAAAATAATGACACATAATCATTTACATTTAAGTTTGCAAAATAAGTTTGCCAATCAATCCCTGCAAAAAAAATCATTTAATGGAAAATAGTTACAATTATTATAGTCATAAATATTATCACAATTAATAGGAACTCCAAAAGTTATGGCAGTATGATGAATACTATTTTGCAGTAATGTGTCAATAGCTTCTAACACATCTATATCTTTTATATCCGAAAAAACTAAATCTAAAAGAGTATTCCTACTGTTTACTACAGAGTTAAGTTGATACATGTTAAGAAAATTAAAACAGTTAGATAAACTATTTGCTGGTGAAGTAGCATTGCACTGTACACTAATACTTGTTACTTCATTGTTCCATGAAACTTCAGGAATATTGTAATCTCCTGTCACAACAATCCTACAATTATCAATATCAAAATATTTACTAAATAAACTATCCATTGTATTGCAATGAGATTGATAAACTTCTATTTTAGATTGGGGAGGAATATATACACAGCCTAAAATAATTATTGTCTTATTAATTTTTACTTCAACAAAAACCTGTTCAACATTATTTTCAATAATTTCTTGGTACAGGAACTTGTTCCAAAAATTGGCAAGTCCGTTTATTGTTCCCTCTTTGAATCCCATCTTCGTTACGGCATCGCTTTCTGGGGCAGTGCAAGCAGTAACATTATTAAAATGTTGTTTGTTATTCAAAAACGAAACCATTCGATACATATTATGTGGGGCTGTCCTCTATTTCACCAAAATAAAATACTAACTCTCCCATGTCTGTATATTCTTGAGACTGCTTGCATAATCTAGGTACAGAGAAAGGTTCATGGTCAGGAGTGCTCGGTACCCAAGCAGGAATCAGATGATTTTGCACCTTCCTTGACCTACTTCAGCTTTAACAAAAAAATCTATTTTTTATAATAACTTATTACCTGTCTTATGAGATACAGAAGCGTTCGTAATTTTAACCAAATATTTACAAGCTCCTTATTGTAGAACAACTCCACCACCCTAATTACAAAAATGAGCCGAGAAAGAAGAGAAGACATATCAAAAAGAATATTGGAAACCAGCAGACAAACTCAGAAACTGAAGCAAGAACTGGAAGCGCTAATAGCGTCAGGAATTCGAGGGAAATCAGCTGTTACACTTCATAGTGATCAACATTTGCCCACAGTGCCTTCTACCAGTCAGATATCAACCTACAGAGATCTACAAGCTTTAACAACAGGTAACGGATAATAATTTAATTGCCTAATAAGTATACCTAGATAGTAACTTTCTGTATTATACAGGGTGACAATTTAAAAACGAACAGCATTTAATATTGCCTCTACCAATGATAGTATGAAAATTAGGCGAAACACGTCAATTTACATATCAAGGGGGACAATTTTTGAGGCATTTGTTGTATTACTTTCCCCAGAAATTTAAATGACAAGCCCTATTTCTTTTACCGTTTTTGTGTTCCTTGTAAAGTTCTATATAAACTGCATTTATTTCTTTTTTTAAAATCATAACTCAACCTCACAAGTGAGTGGATTGTAGTGTAATATCTCATTTTAAAACGGATTGCATTCATCGTTTCCTAGAACTTCGTTTAAAAATCTTTGTACCTACCAATACTATACATTTCAAATTATTTTTGATGTTGGCACTACAAAACATAAATCGATTTAATTCTTTTGCCGTTTTCGTTAAAACAAGATTCTTGTTTTGCTTAAGCCTGCTATCAAATAATAAGTAGGTAATTGTTCTTTATTTTCCGACTCCTACTGTTACGGTAATTAGTGGAAAAATCAATAGTCTTTAATTATTAGTGATATTTCTTAAAATGGTTTACACTATTGCTGAACGCATAGAAATGATTTTCGTTTATGGAGCTCAAAATCGTGGCTTTGCAAGAACGGCGGGCATATTCAACGAAAGATATCGTAAAAGAAATGTTGGATACAAGTACATCCGTGAGTTAGTAGCTAAATTTAAAGAAACAGGACCTGTTGGCATTAAGAAAAGAAATGAGTCCAGATTGCTCAATGAGACCTGAAACAAACTCCTAATTAGTCAAGAATTAGGGGATGATGACCCAGACCGACGTATTGAGTTTTGCGAAATTATGACGGACAAGATTTTCACTCATCCCATGTTAATAAAGAATCTCTGTTTCAGTGATGAATGCACTTTTTACTTAACCCATTTACGCCTACCGTCCTTTTAAAAGGATTTCAAAAAGAAACCTGTATTTTACTGATTCAGCTGACGGTTTAAAGATGTCGCCAGTGTCACATTATATTTAGTTAACATCTTAAACAAGGTCAATCGCGATCGTTAGGATTTTGTTAATTTTTGGATCGATAGTGACGAATAAAACACGCTGCGTTTCTAGTGATTTTGCAATGAGTGACTCAAGGTAAGATATGTTAAAACTCGTTTATTTTTTCGTTCTTGTTTTGATTGTTTTTAACAAATAACATAACATACTGACCTTTTTATATATTTGTGGTTATGTTTCACACTTTTTGATCAATCCAGGAGCGTTCAACTAAACGAGTCCTTTTAAAAGGACGGTAGGATTATATACTACTATGTGGTTTTTTACAGGTATTGGAAAAATCCACTAACCATGGCATAACTCTTAGAGGAATTGGAGAATGACTCTACGTCGGACATTCCTACAGGCATTACAATTTTTCCACCCGAAAATGCCAACGAAAACTGCGATACCGATGAAGATTCTGGGGCCGAAGACGATGTAGTACCAAATAATTTACCCGGAGTGCAACTAAGGGCCCCGGCGAAAATTAAATTTAACGTAGAAGGTGAAGACGACTGAGACAGTGATGACGATCTACCACTGTCCACTTTTGTTGAAAGGCGACCTAAACACATAAAGACGTTTGACTATACTCTCAATACAGATTTAGAGTCTACGTTTATGCAATGGCAATCAGTTCAAACTGCACAAAGCAATCGTTCCCCTGGAAATATTTTCAAGCTGTTCTTTGATGAGAACTTGGTAGGAGAAATTGTCAATTTTACCAATATTTATGCACAGCAAAAAAACCGCCCCGGTAACGTTACTGCAGACGAGATGTACTGCTTCATAGGGGTGTTACTTGTCAGTGGATATACAACTGTTCCAAGGCGACATATGTATTGGCTAAATTGCAACGATACCCAGAATAAACTTATATTAGCCGCTATTTCCAGAGATAGATTTCAATTCATAATGAGTAATCTTCATTGCAGTGATAATACTTCCCTTGATAAAAAAGACAAGTACTCTAAACTGCGTCCACTTTTCAAGAGCCTAAATAAAAAAATTTTTGATTATTCCCCAGTTGAAGAGAATCGCAGCCTTGATGAGGCCATGATACCGTATTTTGGGACACATATCGGGTAAGAAATTTATTCGAGGCAGGCCTATAAGGTGGGGGTATAAATTTTGGGTAGGTACCCTACGCCTTGGATACATTGTTTATTTTGATCCCTACCAAGGTGCGTCGACAACAATTCCGGACAAATATAAACACCTGGGTTTGGGAGCGTCAGTTGTTCTCCAATATGCAGATGTTTTACATAAAATGCCTTACCAGCCCTTTCACATATTTTTTGACAATTTTTTCAAATCTTTGTCACTTCTAAAGTGAGCTAAAATTGAGGAACACCAAGGCAACTGGTACTATACGTGAAAACCGGATCCCACAATCTCCATTTAGCAATGCGGCAGTTCTGAAGAAAAAGACACGAGGTACATTTGAATGGGGTGTTGCCGATAATGAAATCGCATTATGCAAATGGAATGACAACAGCGTTATTACTTTAGCCACCAATGCATGTTCAGTTTTGCCAGTAAATAAGGTCAAACGATTTTCACAGGCTGAAAAAAAACATGTTTATATAGATCAGCCTCAATTGATCAAGGGATACAATGAAAATATGGGAGGTGTAGACCGTAGTGACCAAAACCTAAGCCAATATAGAGTTTCAGTACGAGGTAAAAAGTGGTATTTTCCGTTATTTTCCCACTGTGTAGACATGGCCTCACAAAACTCGTGGCAACTCCATAGGAATAATGGTGGTACTCTTGACCAACTTTTTACAAGGGACCTAGAGACACAGCTGCTCGAAACGTACAGGAAAACAACTAAGAGAGGACGTTCGAAATTGCCAAAAACTGCATTCCAATTCTCACGTTACGATAGACTAGATCATTTAGTTACATATCACGAGAGTCAGCGGAAATGTGCTGTGTGCCAAAAATGTGAAGTTGGTCTTCACCCAAAAAACTGTTTTGTGGACTATCATACAAATTAGTTTTTAAGTTTAAGTTTTAAGTATTTTGCTAAGCATTTTGCAAGATATATAAACATATTTTTAAGTCTTTACTTATTTTTCTAATAGTAGCCCTTTATCCTACCGTCCTTTTAAAAGGACCGCCGTTTTTTCCAGTTTTGGAAATTGAAAAAAAAATCATGATTTTTTCTCGACTTATGGGACATTCTATTGACCGTTTTTAAGAAAAAAATATACAAATTCGGAAAAATATAGTTTCAGGGTCAAATGGGTTAAATGCAAAGTCATCAAACAAACCTTTTGTTATTGGAGCGACTTTAATCTTCACATTATTAGAGAGGGACATACGCAATACCCTCAAAAAAATTAAATGTTTGGGCGGGTAAATTAGGCAATAGTATCATCGGTCCCCTTTTCATCAATGGAACTCTAAATGGTGAAATTTATGCAGAAATGTTAGACACAACTATAGAACCTCTTATAGTTCATGAGGTGGAAAATCAAAGGGCCGCTAATGGCAATTTTGCTCTAGATGGACATTTTCTGCACTGCCAACAGGACGGAACGCCTTTGCATTATGTAGGCCCAATAAGAGAGTGATTGAATAATCATTACCTATAGAATGGTTACCTAGGTCACCAGATCTGACACCGCCACATTTTTTCTTATGGGGGGTCACTTGAAATCTGTTACATTTAAAACTCAAGCAGATTCAATTGAACAATTACAACAAAGAATTGTACAGGAGTGTATTTATTTATTTATTTTATTTATTTATTTATTTTCTTAAGGATACAAACAGGTAAACCCACTACAGTATCCACTCATAAATATAGAAGCAAATATAAACTTGCAAACACTAAAGTTAAATACACTTAACAATTGCTAAACCAGAAAAAGACTATTAAATTTTAAATACTAATCTTTAAATACTAATTCCTACACAAAAAACAAAGTCTGGGACACGCATTATAGTAGCTCTCTCTTCAATACACCTCTCAGGTTTTTCTGGGTTTTAAAAAAGAGATCTATGTTATTATAAAAATTTGATAATCTCATCATTCTACACAGTAGAGATGACTGACAACTGTTAGTATTTCTGAAAGGTAAATTAAAAAGATCACTAAGTCTTAACTGCCGTGATGGAACATTAAACCTCAACCCCTATGGACAATCCACTTTATTATTCAACAGTTTATGCAAAAATAAAAGGTCTGAAATTTTTCCTCTGTTGTCAAGAGTAAGTATACCAAAATGTTTTCTTATATCATCTAAGTCATTAGTAACAATATTTAAATTATCCCTATAATAAAGACACTTTAAAAATTTGTTCTGCACAGATTCCAATCTATCTTTATAAATTGAGTAAATCGGATTCCAAACAACACAGCCAAAATTAAGCTTGCTATAAACAAATGCATAATACAAAAAAATATAGGATCTAGAGGATTTCAAAATTTTAGCTTGCCTATTAATAAACCCTAACATTTTATACGCACTTAACACTGAGGTATTAATATGTTTATCAAAAAGTAACTTCTCGTCAAAAATGATTCCCAAATCCTTCACCTCTTGAGCCCTTTTAAGATCAACATTATTTATATTATAATTAAATTGGATTTTTAATTTATTTTTAGTAAATGAAATAAACTGACATTTTTCAATATTTAAAAAAAGGCAATTAATCCGACAGTATTCAACAAGGCTTTCTATATCCTCTTGCAGGAGCTGGCAGTCTTCGTGTGATTTTATAGTTCTAAAGAATTTAAGATCATCTGCATAAAGCAAAAACTCCGAGTGTTTAAAACATTTAAATATATCATTTATAAATATTATGGGGGCCCAAATGAGATCCTTGGGGCACCCCCGAGGTTACAAAAACTATTTCGGAGTTTACGTCGTTTATGCAGACTGTGAACCTTCGATTTGAGAGGTAAGATTCAACCCATTTTAAAAGAAAACCACCCACCCCTACCAAAGCTAGTTTTTTTATCAAAATTGAAATGTTAATTTTATTGAAGGCTTTGCTGAAGTCCGTGTAGACGCTATCAACCTGAATACGTTTGTCCATATTATTCTTTAAAAATTCAAGATAGGTGAGAAGATTGCTGTCTACAGAACGGTTTGCAAAAAACCCATGTTGTTCAAAAATCAGCTGTCCTTTCACCAACTTAAAAAAATATGTATATAAAAGTTTTTCAAATAATTTTGCAAATATACTTATTGGACGGTAGTTGGAGATAATATTTTTTTGTCCGTTCTTATATATAGGAATTACATTGGAAATCTTCCACGCATCCGGAAATTGACCTTGTAAAAGCGATTGATTATATAATTTATATAAAGGATATGAGAGCCCTCTAGAACAATTTTTGACAAATAATGAAGGTATGCCATCAGGGCCTGCACCCTTTTTAGGATGCAGATCATTGATCCCTGCTACAACCTCATCCAGTTGAAATTGAATTAAATCTAGATTATCATGTGTCATGTTACTGTTTTGGTGATTATTTGATACACTTGGCGCTACAATAACTGATTTAAAATACTTTGAGAATAAATCGATAATTTCTTTTGAGGTGGAGGCTTCAGTATTATTATATTTCATAACTGAAGGTAAGCCAGAATTTCCCCTCTTAACAGATACAAGTTTCCAGAAAATTTTATTATTTATTGATATTTCGTCCTTTAAAAAGGATATATAATTGTTAAAATCACGTTTTATTAGCCCCTTAGATCGACTTCTTAAGAGTTTAAATATGTTTAGGTCAGATGGGTTTTTATATATTTTCCATTTTTTGTGGAATTTATTTTTTCCTTAATTACTTTAATAGTAGCTTTTGAAAAATAATGAGGGTAACCACTACTCTGATGGATAAGTGGGACCTTCTCTTTGATTATATCCATTAAAATATTATAAAATTTACTTAGATTTATATCAATATTAACACTAGTAAGAATAGTATCCCAATAAATTTTAGACATTTCATTATTGATTTCCTCAAAGTTTGCCTTTTTATAATTAAAAAAACTATGTTTTGGGTTTCTTAAGGATTTAGGAATATCTAGGCAAAACAAAAATTCAAGAGCAGGATGATGGCTATCCTCTTTAACTGCTGGGGCTGAACATTTTATAATATGACTAATATAGTTTTTATTACAAAGTATTAAATCCAAAATTCTGTTATTATTATTTTTAATAGAATTATATTGCATTAGTCCACTAAATGATAATGTATCTATAAGTTCTGCATGCTCAGCACTTACGGTAATAGGTATCAAAAAATCCTCAGTTTTATTTTTCTTTTCCCATGTAACCGAAGAACATTCATATCACCACACACCAGAATAGAACTATCACCCACATTGTCACTTATCCAGGATAACTTTGAAGAAAAACAAGAATATGCCATACGATCACTTGGCGGAATATAAACGCTACAAAGATACACTGTATTGATTCCGACTTTTAAAGCCACCCATACATCTTCTGCATCACTGAAAAACCCTGGTACACTAACTGCATTAAGCACTTTCTTGGTTGCTATTAACACACCACCCCCATCCTTCTATTTGAGTGTAGAAATATTTCACCTGAAACTCTTTAAAACGTCCGAGAACAGTTTGAATACCGGCTGTACTTGAATTGAAATGTACTTACCATTTAAAATTTTAGGATAATATATCTCAAAAATTATCCCCCTTGATATGTAAATTGACGTATTTTGCCTAATTTTCACACTATCGTTGGTAGAGACAGTTCCTGCTGTTCGTTTTTAAATTGTCACCCGGTATGTATATGTGACTCATTATTTTATTTTGAAAAGGACCTTCACATACGCAAATTATTAAGAGTTACGACTTGAAATACTCCGATCGTACGAATAAAGCTCCTCACAAAGCGAAAAGCACGGAAAACCTAATTGGTCAAGAACAGGCTGAAATTGTTGGTGCTAAGCGAAAACCATACGATCAACATGAAGCAAGGGAGTTTATCAAGAAACAGAAGGCTAAAAGAAAAGAAGAACTCAAGAAGAAGTCATCTAATCAACTTGAGAACGAACTTCGTAAGGAGAAGTTACAAAAACTTCAAGAGCGAGCAAGAGAATTGGTAAGTAAATATATATATAGTTTTTATTTTCAATTCAGTTTATTATTTATATTATAATATCAAGGTTTTACTATTATTTTTTAGTTAAAAGGTTTGTAAGGAGTGTGAGAGGCCACTGGACTCAAAATAGTTGTGACGAATTCATAATTCTTTACCTCTTTTGTCACTATTTCAATAAATATTAGTTTAAAAAGTACTACTTTATACAAGGTGTTCCGTTGATCATGTTACAAACTTCTAGGGCAGATAGAAAACGTCAAAAGAAAAACAAAAGTTCATATAAACATGGGCCCGGAAAAGCTTCCTCAGGCAGCTAGAGTTCTTTGAAAATAACCTTTAAAAACTAGTTTTTTTTTAATAGCTCCGGAACTACTTTAGCTACCGCAACCAATTTTGGGAGGTAAATTACTGTTAGTACGTTTATTCTTTTGAACCTACTAAATAAAAAAAATATTTACCAGGGGCTTCAGAATCAGGGGGGTATTTGGTAAATTTAGGCCCATTTCTTTAAGACTTTAATTTCTGCCCGTTTGGGCATTAGAGTATGATGTTCCTATGCTTTTTACATAAAAAAGGTGCTCTTAGTAAAAGTCGGTAAATATCACCGTTTTTGTGGAAATTGACTAAAACCAAACTAAGATGCAGCACCTGAATTAATTATTTTAATAATAATAATAATGCTAATTCATTGGCACTGTCAGTATTTTTTAAATTTGTCACTGTCAGTATTTTTTACATGATATTAATTCCTCTTTTATTACGGTTAAGTAATGGAAGATTACACTTTTGCTGAATACGCCGATATGCTTTTAATTTATGGGGAAGTTCGATGTAATGGTAGAGCTGCTTCTCGACTATATGAAGAGCGGTTTCCCGAAAGGCGAATCCCAGCTCACACACTTTTTGAAAGGGTCAATCAACGGCTCAGGGAGACTGGCTCCGTTAAAATAAAACGCCAAGATAATGGCGCGCAAAGGAACATCCGAATCCCGGATTTTGAGGAAGAAGTGCTTCAGCGATTTGAAGATAACCCATCAGTAAGTACTCGAGCAGTAGCTGATGCGATGCATGTAAATCATGTTAGGGTATAGAACGTTGTTAAAGAACAGCTTCTTCGGCCCTACCACCTGCAAAAGGTGCAATTATTAGGACCCAATGATTTTATGCCCCGCGTGAATTTTTGCCAGTGGTTTCTTGACCGGTGTACAGAAGAACTTCAATTTCCAAAATATGTCCTTTTTACTGACGAGTTTAAGTTCATTTTTGTAATACCAATCTTTAATAAAATTTGTTTACGTTTCTAAAATTGTTAATTTGTTGGTTTTTTATTATACTTAAAATCATTTAAACATTTTATGCCTCAAGGTAATTAAAGTGACAGTTAATTAATTTGAGTACCAATTTATTAAAGTGGCTACCTTAACTTTTTTTAAATATTTATTTATTTACGCCAGATTTTTTTTTTAATTGTTTATTAATAATAATAGGTAATTCATTTTTGTATCTCATAACTTGCTTTTCGTCAATTTTCACAAAAACGGTGATATTTACCGACTTTTACTAAGAGCACCTTTTTTATGTAAAAAGCATAGGAACATCATAATCTAATGCCCAAACGGGCAGAAATTAAAGTCTTAAAGAAATGGGCCTAAAGTTACCAAATACCCCCCTGATTCTGAAGCCCCTGGTAAATATTTTTTTTATTTAGTAGGTTCAAAAGAATAAACGTACTAACAATAATTTACTTCCCAAAATTGGTTGCGGTAGCTAAAGTAGTTCCGGAGCTATTAAAAAAAACTAGTTTTTAAAGGTTATTTTTAAAGAGCTCTAGCTGCCTGAGGAAGCTTTTCCGAACCCATGTTTATATGACTTTTGTTTTTCTTTTGACGTTTTCTATCTGCCCTAGAAGTTTGTAACATGATCAACGGAACACCCTGTGTAATCAATTATAGAAAAGAAGAAAAAAATATACTTATTCACATATTTAGAAAAAATATGAACTTAAATCATTAAGGATGCCAAGTCCATTAATTATACCTAACTGTATTTTCTATTGAAATTGTACGAAAAACCTAATTATTGAATAAGAAAATCCAATTTGAACCAACGTTTCTGTAGTTAAATCTACTATGGTTATCAAGGTAAATAAAATAAAATAAAATATATAAAACTATGTATCTTTTTTTTTGTATCTCTTTGATGCTTCTCAGAATAATTTATCAAAGACTTCTTTTTTTAAATTAACACTTATTTGACTTTGATAAACTGTTTCGAAAAGTAACAAAGAAAATACAAAGATTATCTTTTTAATAGTTAAAGGATGTGATTCTAAAATAATTGAATAATAGAAAATACATTAATAACATATTTTTCCATTTATCAATAAATTTTAAGAATGACCTGTTCTATCTTTCTCTTTAGAAAAGCGATCCATGTAGTATTAAAATCAACCCAACAAGTAGCTACGTATTCATCTTCATTTAACATTATATGTAATGCACTTTCCTTTAATTTGCGTAATGAAGTTGGTTCCTTTGTTAAAATTGAGGAAGCAACCCCGTTTATTCTATGATTATATTGTCAAATGCATGTTGTGTAATTTTTGAAAATCATTGTGGTTCAATTATGTAAAATTCATGTTCATTAATTCTTTTTGGTAATGGTAAGGTTTATCTAAAATTAACCAGAACTACAAGAAATTTTATAAATTACATTTTTATTTTTTTTTTCATTAATTAAAAGGTTTAGTTTTTGTTTTAGCAATTTTTTAAATTATATTAGGAATATATGTTAAAATAAGATTTCTGGCAAAAAGTGGTTGAAGACATTTCTAATAAAATATTTTTTCAGTTGTTACATTTAACTCTATTTATCATTATTAAATAATTAGAATCAAAATTAAGATATCTATTAGTATGAGTTGGTTTACGGTATGTTTTGTCTTCGAAGTGGACTGTATTTCTTGTAACTTGCTCTTGTTTACGCAAATTAAACCCGGTAGTTAAAATAAAAATAGTATTTATTAACTACATACAAAGTTGGTAATTAGGTTTAGTAACAGCGTAAATTAAAATTAGAAAGAACTCGATTTGCTTGACGCGTACTCGTTTCTTGCGAGTCTTGATTGTGTCTTTCTGTCTGTCTCTTTTTGACGCGCCGCGATGTCACGGAACATGAAGCAGCAGCAGCCATGGACACTTGCGCGGTGCGGCGTTGCCGTGTTTAACAGGAAATACTATGTTTCACAGTTTTATTCAGTTTTCAATAGTTTTTGCACAAAGTTGTTATATTTCACTGGCATGAACACGATAAATTCTTGATTCAAACTTTGGAAATCTCTTTTTTTTATTAAAATGTCAAGAAAAGGAAGCTGGCTATCGGAAAGGAAGCCTCCTTTTCGAGATTAAATTTTATAGAAGACTCTTTGGAGTTAATGTAATTTAAAAAAATGTTAAGGTCTATCGTAGCCAATCGATAATTCTAGCCGTGACACTGGTTTCGTGGCGTCAAAATTGAAGCCGAGATTTGGTGGCGCACGCCGTACAGTGGAACAACTAAGTGGAGATACTGCGGGACCTAATATCACAGTCTAACAAATTAATAACTAAAAAATAACAAAAAAAAGTTGAAATCTATATACTTTGCTAATATTTTACATTTTACAAGATAATATATATTTTTTATTATTACGTATTTTTAGGTATATGATAAATGTTTTAAATATTTATTATTATTTATTTTATTGGAAATATATACATAAACAGTGTTTTAAATTCGTCTACCCTCATAATACGAAAATGGATAATTTACCCCAAAGTTGCACATTTTTTACTTATAAAAGAATATGCCATATAAAAAAAATGTGTTGTGAATGGCTGATTCTCAAATTATGTAGGGCAGGCATCTTCTGACAGCTTTACTCTTTTTCGAGAAACCTTTAAAATTGTTCCATCCTTCCTAGCCACTATATCCTCACGAATAATGAAACGTTCAGAAAAATGTTTTATGCAGATCCTTGATGATTCTTTTATCACTACGTCGTCTCTTTCAATGCATTCTAACCATCTTTTCGTTTGATCCGGGTCATTGGGAAAACGAAAAATGGTAACTCTCTCTCTCGGTATCTTTATAATTGCTTTTGCACCCAGGAATGCAGCAAGAGGTAGGCATTATTCTAAATAAAATTGATTGTAAAATGTAAGTTAAAAATAAAATTGTTAATTTACCCACCTAATTTAAATACCAAATTTTTATTCTTTTTAAAACTCAAAGCGAGTATCAAAATAGTTTCGTAGTTTAAAATTTTAAATGCGTAATCTTACTATAAACTACAATAATAACTGCAGTAAAATATTATTTCAAATCAACGCAAAATATGTGCCCCAGCGCGGAATTTTTGCCATCGCGAATGCGGTCGTCGCCTCGCATGATTTCAGCTTCTGTTGTGAGGTATCGATGGAAGCGGGGATAAGTGTCCAGGCTAGAATTATCGATCGGCTACGGGTCTATTTCGTTAGGGTGATATATTGAAAAACATATTACTATTTTGCCATCATATTTTAGATTTTTTACCAAATGTATTAATAATTTCAGATTCAACATTTTTGATAAATATATCACCTAAAATGTGTGAAATAGGAGAACCCATAGCAATACTAAGGTTTTATTGATAAAATTCATAATTATATTAAAGTCGGTGTTGTGTAATCTGGTTCATCATTTTTTCCAAGTATGATTTATTATTTGCTAGGATCGTGGTGTCTCATATTAGTGATGCAGTCTCCATTCAGTTTAATAGCTCCCATATCTTCCAGTAGAGCCTTTTTGAAAATGGCTTCTTACTAAGTGTTAAACAGGAGATAAAATGCACCCCGTACTTCCTTCCTTATTGACACGACATCCGAGGTTCCCCTGTCTACTCTCATCTTCAAAGTTTGGTTCCAGTAGAGCTGTGCTATGATTGTAATGTCTCTCTTGTCAATCAAGGTAGCTGATAATATCTCTAGCATCTTCTGTTGCCTGACGCAATCAAATGCTTTAAGATAGTCAATGAGACGAGCATATACTTTAAGAACATGGCACATTCGACTAATTATGCGGACTTCTTTGTATCAGTAAAACAATAAAATAATTTTCCACAGGTCAAGCGAAACGTCCAGGGTCGAACAGGAGCACGAACTCGAACCAAGTCTGCAGAACCGCAAATACAAAAATTCAGAGAAGCGAGTAGATCTCTTTCTAGAGAACGTAAAAACCAAAACCCGAGTATCAGTCCACGAGTTTCGAATGGCGTAAGAAGGCCCTTAGATCCGAACTTTTTATGTCCACCGAAGCAAGTGTATGGAATTCGGCAAATGGAATTATCACAAGGGTTAATCAATGTCAATATTCCAACCAAGAAGTCGGATAAACCTAAGGATATTCCTATGGAAACTAAAGGTATGTTAAAACTCAAAGTAATTTGACCAATTTCAATTTATAATTATTATATTTTTTGATTCTTAAAACTCTTACTATTTATCGAAAAATATGTAAGTAATTAGGGTTTATTTAAAAACATCCCTTCGTAGCATCACCGCGGCATCAATTTCAAAAGTTCTTTATTAGTCGAAAAACTAAAAATTTGTTAATAAAGCAAGACAAGTCTTCTGAATGTAATGTAAAGTAGCCATTTAATATTATGCATTTATTGGCACTAGAAAATGTAAAAATATTTAATTATCTAATTACCTTAGAAATTTAAGACTTAGTATTTAGTTTAGATTTTTAGTTAAAATAGTTATCCTAGTTCCAAGGTCATTCCCTTATATTTCCGTGGTCAATATCCCTTGTATTGTATTAAGTTGCCCTGACAGACCACAGCGGCCTGAAGTGTGTCTCACTGTCTTAAATGTTTTAGGATAGGACAATGTAGCTAAGAAACGTCCTATAAATTAGATATATCTATATATTAAAAATAAGAGAACATAAAAAAAATAATTTAAAGCAATATAATAGATTAATGAAATAAAAAAAAATACAAGGTTGCAGATTGAAGCAATAGCATACCGTCGTCCGTTGCTATCGCAGCAAGCTGCGTTTCTCTTCCGTCGATGGGGTGCTAACGCAACGTATATCGCCTCCTATTTAAACTTGTGTTGATGTACCAATGCGGTACCGCTGCGTTTCTACCGGATCGTGTATACCCGCACTAAAACCGCCCGAGTTTGGTATTACTATTGTCTAATATGAATTAGACAGTCGTAAAACGACTAAAACACTAGAAAAAAAATTCTGTAAGTTTAAAGAATGTTGTAATTCAATAGATTGGAATGGTATCATACTTGACAACGGTGATCCTCGAATTTCCATTCAACTTTAGCGGATATTTTTGAGTCAACTTTCCCCATGATGATAATTAGGGAAAAAAGGAGAAGACCCTGGTATAGCAGGAGTCTCTTAATTTCTGATGTGTTTGCACTCCATAAGAAAATTTGCCCTAGACAATTCCAGGTTCATGTCCTACTTTAATAGATATCTCAAAATTTACCCCGATACAGTGAAATTGGCAAAAAACTTATCCTACTCAAGTAAAATAAACCAATCAAGAAATAAGTCTAGAGAGTCTTGGAAAATTGTTAATGACTTACGTGGTGAACGTGGGAACCCTTCTGTTTCTAATAGCACGGTGACGGCCGAAACACTCAATCATTTTTTCCAGGGTGTTGCTTTGGGTCTGTTAATATCATTGCCTTAGTCTGTTAAGATCCGCGCTTATACTTACACAACATAAAGGTGTCTGAAACATTTTTCTTTAGGCCAACAGATTCTAGTAAAATAATGGAAGTTTTATCCTCAATGAAAAATAAGAACTCTTCTGGATGGGATGGGCTATCACCAAAGGTCCTAATAGTGCTACTTGCGGTAACCCTTGATTCTTTGGCTGAGGTGATCAATGTTTGACCCACTTGAAAGTGAAGTGGGTCCTTTCCACATTTACTTAAAGATGCCTTGATGTTACCATTATTTAAGGGTGAAAACTATGATGACCCATCAAATTTCAGACCCATAGGCCTGCTTTCGACGCTTGGCAAGCTTGTAGAGAGATTGGTAAAAACTAGGGTGATGGAATTTCTGAAACGGCATAATATTCTTAACCGGCGCTGTTCTGTGACTTGTCTAAGGCGTTTGATTGTGTAAGTCACAGAATACTGCTGCAGAAGCTATAAACCTATGGATTCAGAGGAGTTGCTCTCGACTGGTTTCGTTCTTACCTATCTGGAATAACAGAAAGAGTATTCTTTGACAATGATATGTCATCCCGTCTGGATATGGATGCGGGTGTACCCCAATGTTCTTTTCTTGGACCAATGTTGTTCGTGCTATATGTCAATGATATCTCTCAAATTCCAATTAGGGGTAAATTTACTATCTTTGCAGATGATACAACAATACTTTGGCATGACACTGACCCCAAGGGGTTAAAGAATATTGTTGATGAAGTTTAATTCTTGTGAAGTCATGGTGTAAATCTAATAGATTAACTTATGAGAGATGCGTTCTGCACATTCATCGATAAAATATAAAAGATTGCTCAATAAAAAAAAAACAAAATAAATAAACTCTCAATTGCTCTCGGTTAGCATATGCTGATGACCTAAAGCTTTTCCATAGGATTGCCTCTATAGCAGATTGTGGTCAGCTGCAAGAGAACATCAATACTGTACACCATTGGTGCACTTTGAACCGGCTTAACCTTAATGTTTCCAAGTGTAATGTGGCCAGCTACTTTCGAATCAAAAGTCCAGTTGTCTTTAATTACTCTGTTAATGGAGAGTCTCTGGCAAGGTCTACCTGTTTTAAGGATCTTGGAGTCACCTTTGACTAAAAATTTTCTTTTATACCTCACATCGAAGATACTGTTTCTAGAGCTACTCGCATGCTGGGCTTTATTATTAGAAATTGCAAACTTTTTTTGAACACTGCCACTGCCAAAACTCTCTACTATGCATTTGTTAGATCCAGGCCGGACTACAGCTCCCTCATTTGGTCTCCCATTTACAACCAGCACATTCACCTATTAGAATCAGTCCAACGGCGATTCCTTAAATGTTTGGCATTTAAGGATGATGGAGTCTATCCTCCAAGGGGTTTTGACTATAACCTGCTGCTCTCTAGATATACTGAACGGTCACTTGCGAAGAGGAGAGAAATGCATTCGGTGAAATTCTTGTTTAATTTACTTAACCATAAAATTGACTGCCCATCCCTTTTGCAAAGGATTTGCTTTCATATACCACGCCCAGGATCTAGACAGTGTCCAGCTTTTAACTTGGACACATCCGAGTCCAATCCTATTCACTCCATGTGTCAAAACTTTAACACTATTGCTGATTCTTGTGACATTCACCATGACAATTTGGCACTTATTTTGAGTCACCTGCGTATGGTGGGTGGGGGAGGCCAGGTTATTTAGTTTTTAGTTTGAATACATTTATTTACTCATTTTTTTTCTGCTCTTTTGATTTAAATTAATTCTTGATTCTTATCCTAATTTAGTGTTGATTTTTTATTATTTATTTTCTATAAAACACACTACTTTCTTTTATTATATAGCAATAGTTGCATGAATCTATTACAGTTCATGCATTCGTACTTGTACATTTATATATTTAATTGATTTTCCTGTAACTGGGTATATGTAACCTGTTGGAAATAAAGCTTATTATTATTATTTTTATTATTATAAGTATCAAATTTAGCAACTTTGCCATAATTTAACCGACCCAATGATGAGGATCGAATTTGGGCCACCCTGTACATAGTATGTAATAGCCAGGTGCTTAATAAAGATTATTCTTATTTATTTTATTTAATGAAAATTAATTTCTACTTCTGGCTGGTATTTTCTCATGAATTTCTTATAGGTAGATAGAATGTAAAAAAAAATCATTATTTAGCAAACATTTTGACTAGTCATGGTAATTTAGTACTAACATTGTTATTAATTTTAGAAGAACGGCGTGCCGAAATAGCTGTACCCATTAAAATGGACATTGATAATAGTCATACGCAAGTACATCATAATGATCGAAACCTTAATAATGAGTTGTCTGGGGCGACTTCTAATACAGGTATGAAACCTATTTTGTCATACATTTTTGTCAAAAATCACTAAAAAGAATAAAACCGAACTAAAGTAATTCAGTTTGTTCCATTTATAAATTTCTGCTTTTTTATTGCACATGGTGAATATACAGTGTGCATCCGTAAAGTGACGGATAAATTCAATAAAAATGAAATGGACCGTTTCTGAAAAAAAAAAATCCGAAGTTATCTGCATTTATTTAGTTTTGAATATT
The DNA here is from genome assembly GCF_022605725.1 of Anthonomus grandis grandis. NCBI lineage: Eukaryota > Metazoa > Arthropoda > Insecta > Coleoptera > Curculionidae > Anthonomus > Anthonomus grandis. The sequence continues at coordinate 47,569,010 of NC_065548.1, forward strand.
GACTTGTTTATAGAGTATCTTACCATGTTTTATTAAAGAAAATGCTTCATATTTTATTAAATAGGAACATTAGTATTGTTTTGTGTCTGTCAAAATAAGTGACTAATTTTTATTATATTATGAAGGGGGTTTCTTCAATTTCTACATAAGCATTTGGCATCATTGTATCAGAGATGTTGCAAGCAAACAAACTGCTCATAGTTCTATGGAAATGCTAATTCTAGCCTTTTAATGTTCTAAGGGGAAAATGGATCGTTTCATGTAAAGATATTTTGCAAGCTAATTTAGTGACGTATCTGGATGGAACAATGCCAATAAGAGTTATATTTTAACATAATAATGATTCGAACCATGAGTATTCAGTATGTTAAAAGTTGGTTATCTCAAAAAATCAATGTAATGTCTTAGCCATCATAGTCTCTAGATTTAAATCCAATAGAGAACTTGTGACATTACATTGAAGTCAAAATTAGATATCAAACGTACTCTTATACTGATACATGAAATACCTCACTTAAATATTAGCGCACGGCTCTGCTGAAGTGTGGCGGCGCGCCATCTTTCTGGAACCAAATTGAAGCTTCTGGAATATTGGGATTATTTGCATTTGGAAACATCAAACATAAAGCGGGAATCAGTTCGTTCCTTAAGAATTCCAAATAACGTTGACCTGTTAAGGTACCTTCGAAGAAAAATGGACCTATGACTCTGTCATTGATAATGCCGGCCCAAACATCCACAGATTAAGGATATTGGGTATGAGCTTCAATCACCCAATTTGGATTGAAGGAAGACCAGTAACGGCAGTTCTGTCTGTTCACTGTACCATTGAGGCAGAAGGTCGACTCGTCAGAAAAAATTATTCTACGAGTAAAAAGACGGTCGTTATGGCAAACATTCATTATAGTTTCGCAAAACTCTAATCGACGATCTGTATCATCTTCGTTAAGTTCGTGGATTAATTTTAATTTATAGGGATGATATTTTGCCTTTTTCAAAATCCTTCTTAAAGATGTTTTTCCAACATCGTTATCTAGTGCTGCCTGTCTAGTCGATGTATGAGGATTTTCTTCAATGGACAACATTTAACTTCTTTTCCTCGGAAATTGAGGGACAACCCGATCTGGGTCGATCTCTGACGTGACTTAATTCCCTAAATTTTCTTTCTAGTTTGCTACCGGTAGACTGAGATATTGTCTTATCAGGATAATTGGTATTAAACATTTCACAAACCTGGTGTTGGGTCCTAATGCGATCACCACATCCTATCATAATTAGTATTTCTATTCTCTCAGTTTCACTTAACTTATTCATCTTTTCAGGCAATATTAAATTTTACAATAAACAAGGATAAGACTGCTTGATACCTGTCACTTCAAAAAATGATGACAACATCATTGCAACAATGGATGAAAAAACACAAAAAACAAGGTTACCTTAGTAAGGGTGTTACATAGTTGCATGAATTATTGTATGTTCAGAAATTCCGTAACTATAACTGTATATAACCGTTAATTTCTCAGTACCTGTTGACACTTACTAGCTAGATGGTTTTAAAAAAGCTTCGATAAAAAGTGCAAACCGCATTTGTCTATGTCTAACCGTTTGGATTTTATAACATGTCAAAAGTGCAAATATGCCGATCTTCAACTGTCAATAACTCAAAAACAAATGAATATAGGTATAGGACATTGTACATGAAATATGTCTAGAATTTTCTGTTCTTTAAGAATACAGAATAAAAAATTGGTATTTCCATTTCAAAAATTGAAGTTGATGGTCGTAACTTATTTTAGGACCACCCTTCATACATAAAATTATAGTAAGAAAACCCGCAGTTAAAAATAAAAATCGACGTGTCCGAGCGTTTTTTTTTTGAACATACCCCTGAATTTTAAATGAATTTATTCCGGACTTTTGGCTCTCACTGTATATTATAAAATTTAGTATACGTATATTGTTGGTATATATTTGCATAATAAATTTATACACAATAATTTTGTATGTTATTTACTGTGTCTAAAAAAATTAATATTAAATAATTATAGTTGGGCATAAAATATTTCAAAATCATGTACAAATCTTACTGATAAATCAAATGTTGACGGTTATTTAACGGAAAATCATGATGTTGCTATCTTTTTGCACAATACTGCATATATTTTTTAGGAAAAACTCAAGTTTCTCAACAGGTGAATTCTCAAAAGTGTGATATGAATTCAAAACCAGTTCCCGAATGGCTTAAGGAACAACCGCCAACTGACCCATGTAATTTCATAAATACGGTAAAAAGGCGCCTTTTAAATGAAAGAAAACCATACCATGTCGATGTCGGTGTGCAGGGGAATCTTGAAGCACCAAACGTCGTTTTAATTCCAGAGACAGGTAAAACCTTTTTCATATGTTTTACTCTATAGTCGAAGTCGTTTATAATGGTCAGTGACGTCAGAAAAAACCAACAAGCAACACAACTAGAGTGGCTCAAAATAATATTTAATTCCCTAAATACAAAATCCATTGACAGCCGGTGACACGCGCCTACTCCAATTGTGTGAACTCAGTGGTTGTTGTCATAGTCCCGCCTTGCTCGCATAAAGCGCGCAGTGGTGCCAAGTATATTACTCGTCCTTTTCTCTCTTGTTTCGCGGTAAATGGGGCAGCGAGATAAAACAGTCATTACTTTTAACAGAATGGCAACGCCTATAAACGCAGAAACATGCTTTCCTTGTTAAGGTCGGGGCACACATATCCGTACCGAGACCGCACCGTGCCCGCACCGTAGCACGGCCGTGTCTCGGTTGTGAATTGTCGTTCGTAATCATATGAAGTAGTCTTAACATGACCGCACCGTGCCCGTGCGCCGACTCCGCACCGAGTCCGCAACGAGCTAGAATAGTTTTGTTTAATTTTCAACGGTGACGGTGCGTTGTACGGTCTCGAACGAGCAATAAAATTTAGCTATTCAAAATGGAAATTTGAATGGTACGGACTCGTTGCGGGCATGTGTGTCCCGACCATAATACGTTGATTTGATACATCCCATGGGCGTGTTTGCGGGTTTATTGTTTATTTTAGTGTTGTTGCAGTTGCTTGCGTTATTATAATAAACAATATATATATTAAAATATATATTATTTATATTAATATAAATAATATACAGTTATGGTCATATAAATAGCACACTTTTCTAAATTGCGATAAAAAATATTAAATACCATTTTCTATTTTTTTTATAATATATTTAGCTTAGATGTTCTAAAAAGAGTTGTATTTAATTAAAATTAAAAGAGTATTTTAAATATATAAGAAACATAACAAAAAAACTAAAGAAATGCTGACCATTTAAATAGCACACTTAAAAAATATTTACTTTCACCAAAACCAATTTAATATTTTGTTGGGTATTCTTTATTTTTTATAACTTCACTTAATCGCTTGGGTATTGACTCCACCAATTTTGCACACACGCTTGCCGGAATACTGTTCCAAGCCTCTTGGAACTTTGGCCATAGTTCATCCAGATTTGAGGGATTTAATACCTTAATTTTGGTTTTAACGTGATCCCACAAATTTTCCAGAGGGTTCAGGTCTGGGCTTTGTGGCGGCCATTCCAAAACATCTACCACATTTTTAGTAAACCATCGTTTTATTGATTTTGCAGAATGTTTTGGATCATTATCGTGCATGAACTTACATGTAATTGGCATAAAATGCTCCATGTATGGTTCCATAACATTCTGCAAAATCTCCCTATACTTGTATTGGTCCATTATTCCCTCTATACGATGAATAGGTCCAACACCATGCCATGACATTGCTCCCCATATCATAATTGATCCTCCTCCATGCTTAACAGTTTTAATTGTGTACCTAGGGTTTAAGGCACGATTGGGAGGACGTCTAACATAGCATTTTCCATCATTTCCAAATCTATTAATCTTGGTTTCATCGCTCCATAATATGGTTTTCCAAAAATTAATGTCCTCATTTATATGTTGTTTAGCAAATGCCAATCTTTTTTTAATATTTCTTTTTGAAACAAGTGGTTTTTGCCTAGCTACACAACCTTTGAGATCTTTTTCACATAATCTTCTTCTTATTGTTCTTGCAGAAATATTGACGCCATATTGGTCTGCTATTTCACGTTTTATTTGGGCGGAACTTAAAAATGGATTACCCTTGCTTATTCTAATAATAATTTTATCCATGTTATACGTGGTTTTTCGAGGCCTTGTTAATCTTTTCTTGTTCATTGTGCTTTGAGTGGTCTCATAGAGAGCCAGAGCATTATAAACCATTTTCCTAGAGCAATTTAAATCTTTTGCTATAGCAGAAATAGAAAAGCCTGGATTTTTCTTTTCTATAATAAGAGCTCTCCTCTCTGGTCCACAATGTTTCTTTCTACCCACTAAAAACAAAACTACTCTTGACAATATTCAAAAATTTAAAAGTTAAAATAATACTTACTAATTAACACTCGATATATTTAATAAGAATGAAAGGTGTGCTATTTATGTGTCCAGCCTTAAAACGTTAATATTGGAATTAAATTCTGTATGTGCATATATTTTTAAAATAAACATAAAGTCTTGCATATTAGGAGGAGATTAACTGCTTAAATATTTTCTTATCAGTCAGGAATTTGTTTTTTGTAAGTAATATATGAAAAGGCTAAGTGTGCTATTTATGTGACCACAACTGTATATTATAAATTTATTTTATTACTTATAATATTATTAATTTACGGTATTTTTCTTCGGCGGTTAATACGGTGTTTTTGTTAAATATGGAAAACGAAGAACTTTCGACAAGTTGTGTCCCGCCGCCTGCCAAAAAAGCAAAAAGGCATTATTTCACTTCTGCGGAATATCAACTAGTTAAAACTGTATATGAAAGTGTTCATGCTAAAAATCCCGATTTGTCGATTTGTCGGTTGAGGACGCGGCAGAATTATGCGGAGATTTGACAAAAGTTAGTTCCAGAACAGTTTTCAGGTCTCTTAAAGTTAATGAAAACAAAAAAAAAGTAGAAAAAAGGGGCAGGAAAAAAACTGTTCTAGATGAGGACATAAAATATATCATTAGGCGAAAAGTGCACTGTTTTTTTTTTTTAAATGAGATTCCAACTATTAAGAAAATTAAGGCCGAACTTGATAATGACAATTATTATTTACCTAAAATTTCCGTTGGTGTCTTAAAGCGAACATCACGCGTCTTAAATTTTCGTTATTTAAAAAGGAACCGGAAAAGTTTTTTGATTGACAAAAAAGAGATTGTTTTGTGGCGAAGGAAATATTTAGATGAAATTCGTAAACATCGGCGCGAAGGAAGAAAAATTTATTATACCGATGAATCATGGCTTAATGAAGGACACACCCGTGGAAAAGTATGGCAAGACTTAAATGTAACAAATTTACGGCAAGCTTTTCTTGATGAGCTTTCTACGGGTTTGAAATCGCCTTCTGGAAAAGGTCGTCGTCTAATTATTACCCATATAGGTAGTGATTCTGGATTTTTGGAAGGAGGTCTGAATGTTTTTGAATCCAGAAAATCGGGAGACTATCATGAAGACATGAACGCTGAGGTTTTTGAAAAATGGTTTTCGTCCGTGTTGAAGTGTATGCAGCCCGGTTCAGTCATAGTGATGACAATGCTCCTTATCATAGTCGGCGAGTGGAAAAAATACCCACGACTGCTTGGCGAAAAAATGATATAAAAGATTGGTTAAAATCAAAAGGCGATATAAAATTTGACGAAGACATGCTTAAGGCACAATTGCTTGATATTGTTCGTGTCCACAAAGCACAATATATTAAATATGTGGTTGATGAAATGGCGCGAAACAGTGGGGTTACAATATTGCGGTTACCACCGTATCATTGTGAACTTAAACCGATAGAACTTATATGGACACAAATAAAAGGCGAAGTGGCCAGCAAGAATACAACGTTTAAATTAAATGACCTTAAAGTGTTATTAAATGAAGCTATCGGTAATGTAACCCACCAACTGGAAAAGTGCATCGAACATGTGGTGAAAGAGGATCAAAAAATGTGGGACTTGGATAATCACATTGAAGTTGTTGTGGAACCACTTATTATCACTCCTGGCTCTGGAAATAGTGATGGCGATGATTCTTCTTCAAGTTCTTCTGATGAAACCTCTGATAGAAATTAGCGCGTTTTAACCATTATAGAGGTACAATATTTATTATTTAAATCTTGTTTATTGCAACAAAGTTTCCTTCATTTATTGAACTACATACATTTATAATTTCATTAAACTTATTATAAATTAATTATTATTTATAATTTTATTATAAATGATACTATTATATTATAAATATTTTCATTACAATAATCGAGACAATAATATTGAAATCATAATAAAATTATTATGTGCTTAAATAAATAATAATTTATATAATATACTAAAATCACTTTATAAAAATGTCTACGCCGCCGCTAGCTACGTCTCTCACCGCGCAACCGTCTCGGTGGCCCTAATGCTAACGATGAGTCACTGACTATTATAAACAACTTCGACTATAGGTTGAAGTAGTGTGAAACTTTAACAGTGAAATTAAACGAAATGGTAACAGATACCTTATGTGTTAATAATAATTTTAGAGCAACAGTCACGAGGATATAGCAGCAACAAAACAGACCTAAAGTCGTTTATATCTCACAAAGGTCTTAACCTAAATCCCCGCAGTTTACAACAAGTAGATCGTCATTTTATCAGTGTGAAGGATGGTCCAACTATAACCGAAGACTCTAGTTCGGGAAACGAATACGATACTTCCAGGAACATTCCTAGTATTTCTACCGAGAGTGGTACGTCGATAAGGCGGAACGTGAGGCCTGGAGAATTTTATGATAAAAAAGTGTGTGATCTTATAGAGAATGGTAACGTGCCACCTAGTCTTGATGTTAAAAAAGTTCAGGACATTCGGTTGCGAAACCCAGAAAGCATCAGTAACAAACTAAGTGGGGACTTGAAGACTCAGTCTTTGGCGGACTTCGATGTAAGTATTCACAAAAGACAGTTTTTAAATTTTTTTTTTTTTTTTTAACCGAATTTGGTATGATCATTTTGTTTGTTTTATTATGACGTAACTGTAGTGCATTCAGGACCAGTGATAATGAAATTTGAATCTCTTACAAACTAATTGCCTTGAAGTCAATTATTTCCCTTCAGCTTGGAAACATGCGCATGTTTTTCCACTACCACAAATCGATAAACCCATTGACATGAGGCATCTACGTTTTGTTAGTAGGCTTGCATCATCTTTATCGAAAATTTATGAGAAGGTTTTAAAAAGACAAATAAGAGATTGACAAATATCTATTGTTTACTAAGGTGCGGCATAAACACTGAAATGACTCAAATTAAATAATAAAAATTTTAAAATATATGTTAGAGATTGGATACATCAGATGGGCAGCGAAAGATATAATAATTTAATAAATAATACATAAGGTAACTTAACAGTCTCTTGCCAGTTGGAGGTTAAAACGCAGGATGCTCCGATGCCGCGGAAGGTATGGCACTATAAATCAGCAGAGTGGAACCATCTTCGAGAATTTTATCGCTCATTCCCTTGGAAAGAAGTCTGCTTTAGAACCAATGACATCTCAGAATGTGCAAACCAAATTACAGAGACGATCTTGGCAGGAATGGAAGCTTATATCCCTTTTTCTACTAAATGCGGATCAAACAACAGGCAATGGTTCAACCTGAATTGCAAAAAGGCAGTAAACAACAATGGCGTCAACATCCTTCCATCGAAAATCGGAAGAACTTTTTAGCCTCCAGAAATAGCTGCAAGCGAATTATTGATGAATGCAAAGAGAGTCACAACAACAGGATCAAAAACAAACTGCTAAACTGCCCAAATGGAACAAGATCTTTCTGGTCGGTATCGAAAGCCGTTAGTCAAGGATTTGCTAAGTCGGCCTTGCCACCCCTAACAGCAGATAATGGTTCTATCGCGGTAACAGCAAGGGAAAAAGCCAACTTACTGGGTAAACTCTTCGCGTCCAATTCTACTCTGCACTCGCAAGGCAAAACACCGCCATATTTGCCAAGGGTAAATTCATCGATGGGAGAAATTTCGTTTCCCCAACGAATTATAAATAAAATTCTTAAGAGCGTAGACACCAACAAAACTTCTGGACCCGATGGAATTCCAGCCCTAATACTAAAACGTTGTGCAGACGAATTGACTCCTCCCTTATGTAGACTGTTCACGGCATCGTATAAACAGGGCTCATTTCCAACAAGCTGGAAAACTGCTCGAGTGCAAGCTGTACCCAAAAAGGGTAAGAAGACGATGCCCTCCAATTATCGCCCGATTGCACTAGTTTCAGTAATATCGAAGATTATGGAGAAAGGAGTCAACCAACAACTGTTAAGATATCTGGAATCATCTGGACTAATCAGCGATCATCAATACGGCTTCCGAAAGCTTAGATCCACCGGCGATCTTCTGGCCTACGTCACACACTTGTGGATAGAGGCCATGGAGAAGCACGGCGAGTCCCTCTCAGTCGCTCTTGACATTTCCAAGGCATTTGACAGAGTGTGGCATGAGGGACTACTAACCAAGCTCTCCTCAATCGGCATACAAAACTCATTATTGAATTGGATCAAAAGTTTTCTTGAACAACGAACAATCCAAGTAGCCGTCGATGGATACCTCTCCGACAAATTTAATATTAACGCTCAAGGATGAGTTCCTCAAGGATGCATTCTATCCCCCACCCTTTTCTTGATATATAAAAACGATTTGCTAGGAACCATTGTCAACCCAATCTACAGCTTTGCGGAGGATATCACACTTATTTCCACATTTAAGTCCGCCAAATCAACGACAGCCGCAAGTTCTCAGAATCTTAGGCAGCAACAAGTAGCTTCAACCAACAACGATATTAGGGCAATCTTGGAGTGGGGCGGTAACAATTTGGTCAATTTTAACGCTAAAAAAAACGCAGGCTGCAGTATTTACTATGAAGACTAACGTTGATGGCCCGGAGCTGGTTATGGGAGGGAAAACATAGCCAATGAAATCATCTTTACATCTTCTAGGAGTCGAGGTCACCAACAGTCTGTCCTGGCATGAGCACGTTGCCGAGGTCGCCAGGGCTGCTTCCAAAAAACTCGGAGTGCTTTTCAAAACGAAAAAACTGTAAACACCAGAACAGCTGCTGTCCGGGCTATCGGGACTCATTCATCTGGAGAACATCTTCTTTGTGGAACGGGCTTCCACCTCACATATTTCCCGACGCATACAACCTGCATCGATTCAAGATAAATGCCCACAAATATCTTTGCGCAAGCACCATTTCAAGAGTGACATAAGACTTTCGTCTTGTGCTAGTGTATCCCATAAAAAAAAAAAAAAAAAAAAAAAAAAAAATTACAGATTTTAGAAAAAAAATTAGAAAAAAAAAACTACTGAACAAGACATATAATATACAGTTTATAACACCCATCTGCATAACAGACATTCCCCGATGTGGTAGTGTGTGGCGGCCTTGACATGGAATCGCCAGTCGGCAAGTCGGCTTCAAGCACCGTTCCGGTTCATCGACCCCACCACTGCGAACCGCTCGCCTCGCGTCTCTCTCTCTAGCCAGTAGAGTTAAAAAAAACCGAGTCGAGAGCTATGCGCACGGGTCGCCGCATCGAGATTTCCGCGTATTTTATTTTTCCATGGCTTCCTCGTATTTATAAAGTTCCACTAGAATTAATTTATGTTTTACGTTCTACTAATGGCTAATAAACTCTGTAACATCAAGTTGAAGTCCGTGTTTTTTCGTGTACCCAGATCCTAAATCCAGGTTAACGCCTACAAGTTCTAATAAGCTTTTAGGCGAGACACCATGTATTTTTGGTAATTACTTTAACAGTCTGTAAAACTTTGTGAAAATGTTTGGTTAAAAAACTATTTAAACCTTTAAATTAACGCTTCAATTTTTTTGCAGAAAATTATCTCTGGTGCTGAAAGTAGGGGAAATTCAAAAACGATAGACACAGTGCCTACATATACACAATTATCTTCCAATTTAAACACTCGAAGTTCAAAAGGAATTCATTCTCTTTGTACAACTTCTGACGGAAGGAGTTCTGGAAAATCCAAAACATTACTAACGGTGCCTTCAGATGCTCGGTCGGACGCTAGTAATAAGAGTAAACGGTCACATATTGATAACACCTCAAACCCTGAAAGCACACGAAACTCTGACGATAATATTTTATCATCTAATCTTTCCACATTAAATTCAGACTTGAAAAAAAGTCGGGACTCTATCATATCGTTTAACTGTGCCAAAGTATCCCCTAACAAAGTTCCGGTGTTTCTACCGCAAAGCTCTCAAGAGAACGTGGTTAACGAAAAAACATCAAGTTCAAGTTCTGAAGTGCAGAAAAGTCGTAAATCAGAAAAAAAAAGAAAGATCGAGACGAATAAATCTCAGCTTGCACGAAACATAACCACTAGAAGTACATCAAATAATAGCATTCCCGATAGTGAACCTATTTTGACCGAGGTAAGTGTTTTTTTGTTAATATTAGCTATGTAATGATCATCTTTTACGATCGAATTCACTTTTTTTGTCGCCCAAATTTTTGACTAGTCGTCTAATATTTAATACTCTTTCCATTGAGAACTGATTGGACACGTACTTTGTTTTTCAGGAACGTTTTGTTGGGATCTTTTACTCTTTCGAGTGCATACTCCCACAATTGTAATTACGGACAGATTTTAAATCATAAGTGAACTCAAAAGATTTTTTACTAATTAATTAAAACCCTCACGTTTTATCTAAAAAATGCAATAAACAAGAGTAACTGACTCGAAAAATTCATCCATTATCCCAAAGATGCTGGTCATACACTTTTATAAAAGGTAAAAAACACGAAATCTACAGCATCACAAATACATTTAATAAAATAACGAAGGTTACATGTTTCGCTCGACTAGAGCATCATCAGACCTAAACAATAATTAAAATTATGTAACCCGAAAAAAGGAGAATTCAACAAAAACTTACCATAACATACACAAAACACCTGACATATAAGTATATAACAAAAATTACAATAAAGTGGCACTATCTATGTACAGGGTGGGCCAATTTAGACGTTTTCTTATAGGAAGTCATGTCCCTGTTAGAGATTAAAAAATTTTGACCTCCATTCTCCGGGGTCAAATTTTAAAAGAAGTTTATTGAAGCAAATTAAATTTTGCTATGGCAAACAGTTTGGCCGCTAGAGGGCGTTTCTGAAATTTGGTCATTTTCGTTTTTCGGCTATGGCTGTTGTGTTTTTAAAGATAAATGATTTCTGTAAAGACTTTCTTATAGCACTTTTAAGCGCTTAACATGCTCATGATATTTAAATTTATACAGGGTGCTTCATTATTAAATTTTTTTTTTTTTTTTTTTTAATGGAATGCATATTATTTTTTTGCATTTTCTTGTAGCCCTTAAAATTCCCTTTTCAAATATATATAACACTAATAATTTAAATTTAATAGTTTACGATATATAAATAAATTTCTTAAATATTAAAAACACGTAGGTAATGACCCGCCATTTTAATCGCGTAAACGGAACAGTAGGCGTGTTTTAAACTGCTATAAGTGAAGCTTAATATTTACATAAACAAACTTGTTTTTATAATCTATGTTTTCCTTTGTATTTATATTTTGATATTAGAATCCAAAAACGTATAAATTTTTCAAAAAATTCCATATGATTAGATGTTTTATCAAATATAATGAGAATTTAAGGGCCTGCGATATCAACGTCCTTATTAAAAATAAGTGCAGTTATTTAAGACACTCAAAGATTAAAAAAGGACGTTATAGGTTCTGTATTTTTTATTTGTGATACTTCAGTAAGCGCTTTTAAAAATCAAAAGTAAATTAAACAATAGCTCCTGTTTTATTAAATATTAATTATATTAATGGACAAATACAGTTATAAAAACAAAATAATGCTGTAAAAAAATAAAAAAAATAAAAGTATTTATTTATTTATTTATTTTAAACTTAGAATATGAACTAACAAACAAAAAGTAAAAACCAGATTTTATTTTTTTATTGATATTTTAACTAAAACTGCAACTCTATATATTACGTACTTATAACAAGTGTTCAAACTGAGCTCCTTCCTGATCAATGCACCAGCGGCTACGTTTTTCAACATTATCAACAGCGTTTCTTAATTCAATATTTGTTATTGTTGCAAATGCATTATGTAAAGCTTCTTCCAACATTACTCTTGAAGTAATTGGCTGTTGGTATACCAAGTATTTTATTCTTCCCCAAAGATAAAAATCTAAGGGTGTTAAGTCAGGGGATCTAGGCGGCCAACGTATTGGACCTTGATTTCCTATCCACTGCTCACCAAACTGCTCATTTAAATAATTACTGACCACTCTAGAATTGTGCGGTGGCGCACCATCCTGCTGGAAAAATATAGGATGCCTCTGCTGGGCTAGAGGCAATTCCTCTAGGAAGCGCTCAACTTGCGTTTGCAGAATTTGTAAATATCGCTCTGAATTTAACTGTCCATCATAAATATAGGGACCAATAAATCTACTACGAAATATGCCTAACCATACACTAAAACTGTAACGACCTTGATTTCTTACAGCCACCGTTGCGTGAGGATTTGCTCGAGCCCAGGTATACCTATTATACCTATTAAAAATCGATGCTTCATCCGTCCAAATACAATTGTAGCCAAATGTTGTATCTTGACCACACTTTTGCAAATACCACCGATAGAATTCCAATCTTCTATCACGATCCGCAGGAAAGAGATGATGAACTTTTCGGGTTCGATAAGCTTTATACCTATATTTTTTTTAAATCCGTCTTGCAGAGGTCCTTGGCACACCAGTTTCTACTTTCAATTTCCGGGTGGATAGATTAGAGTTATTTTCAATTGCGCCCAAAACTGTTATATCCAATAGTTCTTGATCGTCATTTATATTATTATTAGCATTTCTTCGCGGTTTAGCAAAAGAACCAAAATTAATAAGGTTTCTTTTTAATTTCTCAAACAGCTTACTATGTGGCTGCCCCCGTTCTGGATATCGTCGTTGATATAAATTACAGGCCTCTCTTGCATTTTCATTACATTCAATAAAACATTTAATCATATCGAATTTTTCATAGTTTTGATACATTGTGATTATCACATAAAAGAAATACAAAGTAAAACAGATTATGAAAACAAGCTTGTTTATGTCAAAATGACGTATTACTCAAAGCAGTTTGACAACCGCCTACTCAACCCTTTACGCAATTGTTTCACCCGCAATTGTGTCACCCGCCTACTCTGTTTTTTAGGCGTTTTAAATGGCACGGCATTATAATTTATTGATACTTAAGAAATCTATTTATATCTCCTAAACTAATGAATTTAGATTATAAGTGTTATATATATTTGAAAAGGGAATTTTAAGGGCTACAAGAAAATGCAAAAAAATAATATGCATTCCATTTGAAAAAAAAAAAAATATTTTAATAATGAAGCACCCTGTATAAATTTAAATATCATGAGCATGTTAAGCGCTTAAAAGTGCTATAAGAAAGTCTTTACAGAAATCATTTATCTTTAAAAACACAACAGCCATAGCCGAAAAACGAAAATGACCAAATTTCAGAAACGCCGTCTAGCGGCCAAACTGTTTGCCATAGCAAAATTTCATTTGCTTCAATAAACTTCTTTTAAAATTTGACCCCGGAGAATGGAGGTCAAAATTTTTTAATCTCTAACAGGGACATGACTTCCCATAAGAAAACGTCTAAATTGGCCCACCCTGTACAAAGAATTCAACTAAACATTCAAATCACTTTATACATTTTAGAAATCTAACCATCATTTAAGAGTCTAGAACTCTTAAATGCCATTAAAATCAAACCTTTTATTAACACAGAACAGATCTGGGCTTTTAAAAGCTGAGATAAGTGAGGTAGAGCTTACAAATTTCCACAATTATGTGAACTCTCTTCACTCTAAAATTAAGTTCACAATCGAACGGGAACAGAACAACACCTTACCATTCTTAGAATTATTTCTTAAGAGGGAAAGAAATAAGATATCCTTTGAAATATTTCGTAAACAAGCAACAACAGATAATATTATACAATATAATTCAACATCACCGTCCTCACATAAATTTGTTGCTTTCCATTGTTTATTTTACAGACTTTTTAACATCCCACTTTCATGTGAAGTTTTTAAAAAAGAATTCCTTACCATTAAACAATTAGCAGTCAGTAACTTTTTCCCTCTTAAACCTATACAGATCGTGTTATCGTGAGCTACGTATTACCCAAAATAATGGCAACACCGCTTGGTTGCGGTTTGCAGGCGGCGGAATTTTTCGTTTTTATTTTTTGAACCGGGAGTCAGCAGACTTCAGTTTGCTATGTTACTGCACGTTGCATTAATAATTTTTGAGCGTTATTTTCGTGTTTTTTTCACTATGGCTGTTCATACCCCTTCCGAAAGAGTTCAATTAATTAAATGGTTTTATGGAGGCAATTCGGCAGTATAATGTAGATATTTGTTTTCAGTGACATTTTAGAATAGACCGATTCCTTGTGCAAAAACGGTTTTAAATGTAGTTACAAATTTTGAAACATCTTTTTGTCTTCAATATTGTAAAAAATTCCACACAAAACGTCAAGAACCACCTGTTGAAGTGATCCAGGATATAGAACGGCGGGAAGAAATGGTTTGCACTACCCTAGAACTTGATTCGACAGGGTCCACTAGAAGTGTTGGAGAGGAACTGGGAATGAGCAATAAAACTGTTGCTCGTATCTGGAAAAAATATGGGTACAAATGTTTCAAGTATTCAAAAACCCAGGAAATATTTCCTGAAGACCAGTGGCGAAGAATGGAATTTTGTGAAACCATGATGAAAAAGGCAAATGAAAACGAATATTTTTTAAAAAATATTTTGTTTTCTGATGAATCTTCTTTTCCGTTACATGGCAAACACAATCCTTCCATTGTTCGTTATTGGTCTCAGGAAAACGAGCACAGAAGTTTTCAGTTTCGTACCTAGTATCCTCAGAAATTGAATGTTTGAGCAGGTATTTTGGGCGACAATGTTATAGGGCCATTTTTTATTGATGGCTCTTTAAACGCCCAAAAGTACCTTGAGTTGCTGCAAAACCAAGTTCTTCCTGCTATTCAAATCCTACCTGATGTAGACCTGGGATCCGTTTATTTTCAGCAAGATGGCTGTCCTGCTCATAACGCGGCTAGGGTAAAAGAATTTTTAACAAATACGTTTCCTAACCGCCTTATTAGTGGGACTGGCGATATTAAATGACCTCCTAGATCTCTAGATTTGTCTCCAAATGACTTTTATCTGTGGGGTTACCTTAAACAGACCATTTACAAGCATGAATTTAATAGGCCAACAAATTTAGAGGAGTTGCGAAATAAAATTGTCGAAGGTGCCAATTCCATTTTACCTGAAACTCTTTTGGAGGTGCGAAATAGCTTTTACGATAGGTTAAGTTTTTGTTTAGCGAAAGAAGGCGGTTTAATTGAGCCTTTTATTTAAAAAATGATATGTTGTTAAGTTTGTTTATTAGAGTTTTATTTCTGATTTTTTATTATATTTTTATCACATTGTCATGTCTGTAAAACCCGCATTAGCATAAATATTTTAAAAATGCCTGGATTTTCGCGTAACATTTTGGGACATTTTGTCGCCAAACGACGTAGCTCCCACGAAAGTCAGATGTTTACTAATCCCGTCCTCGGACCGGCACAAGTGTCTACGTAACAACTTTTCCGATGGAGCGCACTGTTTCGCCCCGTCGCCTGATCGCCCCGTGGCCCCGTCGATTCATTTAAATATGTATTTGCACTTTATATTATCCTGTATTGATTGTATTTAGATATTAGGTTTTTGAAGCCGAACGGAATGGTTGTTTTGATTTTGATAGATTTAATTATACTGGTGACACATTATTGAGTTATTTTACGGATATACCTGGTAGTAATAAAATATGTTTTGTTTTATTACTACATGCCTACCTTATAAGGGGTTTTTAAAGTCTAGTCGGACCCGTCGATTTTTGTTTCGAGAGTGTGGTATTTACTTTCATACTCTTTGGGACAGTATTTTGTCTTTTGAAAAATGTTTTTAGGAGCGTCTTTTGGAGGCCTATACCACAGATGTAAATAGCTCCGCACGGTGCGGAGCTATTTACATCTGTGCCTATACCTATACCTATACCTATATCTCATTAATAGGAATTCCTACTGATGAGATATACGCCCCTTTAGGGAAAAAAATAATAGATAGGTAGGTACTTTTTTTTTCTCGCACTAAGGCATATCGCATTTTTCTTTAAAAACCCTTAATATTTAAATAAAAATTATATTATTTTTATTCCCTATACAGTGCAAAACTATAATGTGTGTAACAAATCCTAATAACCGCCTCAAGGATGTTTACCAATTTGTTGTATTGCCGCATTTGCAAAAGTTTTAATTTCTAGAAATAGACGATAAAGATTTATTAAATGAACTTCTCAATAAATATTCAGCATATATTTAAATACCTACTTAGGTACTTTAGTTGCATCAGCATTTTTTTTTGTATGACTTTTGCGCACTTTTGGGTGTATGAAAATAAAATTAGATCATTACTCGTCCAGACTCACTCTTGTCATTAGTGTCGTCTGTCTTAGTACGTCTGTCTTGACGAATATTGGACTTATTGGAAATCTAAAAATACCACCCTGTAGCACGGAAAAAGTGGAAATGTAAAAGCATACATACATTATTTTATAATTGGATAAAACATAAGTTCGGAAAAAAAATCTTTCAATCGGAACTATTGGAATTTTTTAATTTTTTTTAAATACATACCCACTCGTATATTGGGTAAGGCTCAAAAATATACAACTTTTTTCTAATTTAACCAAATCTCTACAAATCTATAATAGTCCGTAACTATTAACTATTCCCCATGTGTTGACCCACGAATTTGGGACATCCTATACATATATCTTCACATATTTTTTTTTATAGATAACTTAATCATTGACTACAATGAGGATGAAGAAATCCGAAATAATCTAATAGAAGCTGTAAGTAGTAAAAATGTGGACAAAACCCTACAACTTCCTGAGAGGAAAAACGAACTTGTACTAAAATTCCAACAGTTTATTGAAAGCGCAGATACTGCCGAAGAAGTGGACGAAATAGAAAAAACATTGGTGGCATTGGATCGTACATTGCGTCCATTGCGAGCTATTAAAGAGAGCCAAATAAGGAAAAAAAAATATTCCATTTAAATCTACTGCTCACCCTAATAAGAATATAGAGCCACAAAGACGGCTGTTTAAAACGAGCAAATCCAAAAAACGAAAGCCCGCAAATTTAGCTGCTCCCTCTACGGAGGATACGGATAATGCGGCTTTGCATTTACTATATCCTTCAATTCCTTCATAACTTAAATAAATATATTATCTATGCATTTGATTATAATTAGTTTTTTTTAATCCCCTTTTATGAGCAATGTCAGCAAAATTAAGTGGGACAGTCAAAATTATGTTTGAACTCGAATTCATTTCAACTTAAAATATCGAAAAAAAGTGGTTTTTTATTTTTGCATTTTTTAAAGTATTTTTTATTTTTTATTCAAAGTTAGTATTATTTATTTTTGCATCTATTTTTTGACTTCGACATTGTCATAATTTTAGGTTGGAATGATTGTTGAGTAAACCAAAAAGAAAACGAAAGTTGATCCAAAAAAAATCCTAAATACCATAAAAATTCCTATTATAATGCCTGTTGTTTACGTTGATTCTATATACCTATAGGTATCTGAACAAGATTTTTTCCGGGCATGAATTGTGCAGCGGCCTTAAGAGCGTAATCCAATTCAGCCAAGAAAATTTCAAAAATAGTACAGAAGGGTTCAAAGTAGTACAGAAGGGGTGACGTTTAGTACGATCGATTATCAATCAACGATATCGATTAGCAATCACTCAACGATATTAGAATTTAGCCGGTAAAAACTGCGTTGAAAGCCTTTTCTGGATAGATGAGATCTAATAAACTAGCGCTTTTTTAATATTATTTTTTTTATAAAATTGTTAGTTAATGGATTAATCTAGACATCTGTAGAATCAATTTTTTGAAATTTAAATTCTAAACAGCTAAAATATAGCGTTGAAAATTACCTTAATTTTCTGTATGTTTAGGCATTGTTTTTTATTTGATTTTAGGCCTAATTAAAAAAAATAAAACTACAGAAGTCTAGTTTTGTCCTTTCTGAACAAATATTTTAAAACCCCATATCAAAAAATCTTTTAGATTCTTAGATCTCATCTATCCAGAAAAGCCCTTTTTTGGCCAATTATCGCAGGCGTATGAAGCTTCTTTTTTTGGGCGACTCTCTGTAAGGTTGGCGCATCAGCTATAATTTTTTTTTGGCGAATGTGCACCTCACGTTATTTTAATAAATTGTTAAAAGTTGATCCAGAGGTCATAATTTTATTTAGAAATACTACCTACATATTTAATATATCAATACCAAAAGTAGATTATTATATTTTATTTTCTGGTTCTTGGTTTGTCTTTTAATTAGCATTTTATTACTTTTATGACTGCACAATTTCAACTGGCCGCATGAAAAGGAGGTATTTTATTAAATTTGTCCTTATTCTAATTAAAAAATCATAAAGCTAACTCCTCCCTCTATTAAGGTACCTACCTAGGGGTTGTTGGTTGCCGATGCCGGGTTAATTCTATAAGGTTGGTGAATATAATAATATTGTATTGTCATAAGACAAGAACCCAATGTTTGTGTAAAATTTTGTTACAATCGGTTAAGTAGAAGTAGTTTAAAAGTCAAAAAGTTAGTGCAATATTTGAAACAATCAAAATGTACATATATTTTAGATACGGGCCAAAGATGAATAAAAAACAGATTTTATTAATACTAATATACCTAAAATAACTCAATTAACGTGTCACCAGTAAATCTATCTAAATCAAAACAACCATTTCAGCTTTCAGCCTCGAAAAACGTTTTATTTATTATACAGGTAATACAATTTCAGCGATGGCTTGACGGGGCCACGGGGCGATAAGGCGACGGGGCAATACCAGTGCGCTCTATCTGAAAAGTTGTTACGTAGACTCTTGTCGGACCGGCCGGGGCGGTGCTCTGTCGCAGGCACTCGTACACGCGCGACGTTGCAAAATTTCGCCTCTATGCGGTTTCCTATAAATAACGAACGAAAACACGATCTGTATATAAAATTTATTTTCAGTATGTGAACAAGTATAAATTATCATTTAATTTTATCAAACAAACTATATCAAAACTTTTAGGTCGTTTACTTATTTTGGACCAATTTTGTCACAACTATCCTCCTTTTTTCTCCTTTTGGCATAACCCCAGCTTTTAAAACCAATAATACCTTAAAAAGACATCTAATTAAAACTAAAGATAAACTACCCCCGCTATCTTCCCCGGGAGTTTATGAGATTAGGTGTAAAGAGTGCCCTGCAGTGTACGTCGGCCAGTCTGGTAGGAAGATTTCTACTAGGATTAGTGAACACAAGGCCCAATATCATAAATCTAAAAATACCAATATCACAGTCACCAGATCAGCTTTTGCTAATCACCTCCTCGACTCCAAACATAATTTTCCTGACAGCCAAAATATAAAAATACTTCATCAGTGAAACAAAAGTAAAAAACTAGACTTGTTAGAGACAATGGAAATTAGTAAAGCTTTTAAAAGCCCAGATCTGTTCTGTGTTCATGAAAGGTTTGATTTTGATGGCCACCTAGTTTTTAATAACCTCAAGTAGTTCTAGACTCTTAAATGATGGTTAGATTTCTAAAATGTATAAAGTGTTTTGATTGTTTAGTTGAGTTCTTTGTACATAGATAGTGCCACTTTATTGTAAGCTTTGTTTACTTATATGTCAGGTGTTTTGTGTATGTTATGATAAGTTTTTGTTGAGTTTTCCTTTTTTCGGGTTACATCACTTTAATTATTGTTTAGGTTTGATGATGCTCTAGTCGAGCGAAACATGTAACCTTCGTTATTTTATTAAATGTATTTGTGATGCTGTAGATTTCGTGTTTTTTACCTTTTATAAAAGAGTAATTGAGATGTTTTTTTCCTTTTAGAGATCTAGGAGAAATATCCTCACCGCCACCCTCAGTAAAAAGGGGATTTTAGTTCTCTATATACTGCTATGTTTTTTGAAAATTGGTTCGTTTTCTGGAAAATACTGAGTGAAATCCAATAATATTTATTTCCAAATACCGGGAATATAAATCACTTTTTCCTAAAAATCTACTGACTTGTTTAAAATGAGTTACTTTAAAATAATTTGTTATTATAGAATATTTAAGACGGTTTCGGACAAAAAAAAGTTTTTACTGCCATAGTTTGGTACTATACTTGCGGCATAATTGTCTTATAATTTAATTATTAAAGATATTGGTTGCATTCATAGGATTCTTCACATACATTGAAATATAAATGTGATATGTATTTCGATTTAGTGAAAAATAACTCTTTTAAATAACATTATAGTCAGTCCGATCATTACTAGAAAACTGTGGGATCTTCGGAGTCCTAAACAATGCAAAAGTTAATTTGAGATATAAAGATCTATTGAAAAATATACAGGTTGGCGAATAGAAGACTACACGTAGGCTTTATATCAGGACATTTTATTTTGCTGTGTGATTGCGCATACTGTTGAGTCTTAAAGCGCTATTTTAATTTTTTAAAATATTTATCAATATTGCTATTTATAGCCTTACCGAAAAAGTTTAATTGATTAAGGTAAAAAACTAGATCTTCTCGAAAAGCTGGAGATTACAAGAGCTAATAGAAGCCCAATATTAAATTGTGTCAATGATATCTTTAATTTCGAACCTAATCTCATTTTCAATAATCTCCAATAAATTTTTATCTTGGTAACATCGTTTTATCACTTCTCATATTATGTAAATACTCTTATACTACATAATTACCCCGGTTTGACGACAAGATTTATACTTCGAATCCAATGGTTTCTGGTTCGATCCCTATTTAATTTTTTTTAACTTTTTTATTTTTGTTCTTTCATGGTTGTATTTGTTTCGGTTCTTTATAAGATAAAATGTACTGGATTTTGGTGATATTTG
This sequence comes from Anthonomus grandis grandis, assembly GCF_022605725.1. NCBI lineage: Eukaryota > Metazoa > Arthropoda > Insecta > Coleoptera > Curculionidae > Anthonomus > Anthonomus grandis. The sequence continues at coordinate 47,590,228 of NC_065548.1, forward strand.
GCGTTTTAAAGTTCATATTTTAGACAATAACGGTACACGATGTTGTAGACATATTATATTTTATATTTTTTTATTTAGCAATTTTTGTATTTAGATGAGGTATATCTTTTTTCTTAATTAGAATTTCCTCAATATTTAATTTTGATAATTTTATTTAGGTCTGATGATGCCCTAATGCGGCGAAACGCGTAACCTTTTAAATAGACGCTTGATTTGTGAGACTTTGAGTATACTTTCTCTTCCTTTGGTCATATATCTAAGTCTCTTTGAGAATAATGGATGATTATTTTGAATTAAGAATACCTTGTACAATCAATTTCGATAAAACCAGAATGATAGACAGTTCTTTCCCTACAATCTAAATTATTATGTAACATTCACAGTTTAGGTGATAAAAGATGAGACGCCTTTATTAAAAAGACACATATAGCGACTCGACCTGAGATTTTTAATTTAACATCAGAAACATATTTAAAAAAAAAAAACTGGTCATCGATTGTACGATTCTAAAACGCTCTATTCCCAGTAAATGATTTTTTATCTGTTTATTTTATATTCATTCGTTTATAGGTGTATTCAGACAAGTTTACGAAAAGCGCCCCTTCTGGTGCAAGCGATAAGGACTATCAAACGCTACTCTCAACGTTATGGCCATCCTCGGAACAGAGCGACGGCTCTGAACGTAAACCGGCAAAGAAATTAAGCAATACGAGCATCCAAACGGAATCTGTAAAAACTGTTGATAATCCGTCGCTACAATCTGAAAAGACAACAGGTATTTAAAGTTATTTATTTTAAATACAATACTATTACAGAACTGGAATTGACAGCATATTATAATTGCATTATCGATTATTTATATGAAGATAAAAGCCTAATGACAAAAAATACTCGAGTGTGTTACTTAAAGCCTTAAACTTTTCCAGTAATATTAGATTAGATAGTCAATCATGCCTTCTTTTGAGAGACTAAAAAAATTATGTATTTGCATTAACTCAGTGAGGTGGATAAATGCTATCAATTTTTAGTCTTAGAAGTTTCAAACATTGCTTGTATTCGATCTATATTATGATATTAGTCCTATGGAACTTTTCGTCTAACACTAATAAATCACAAAACAGTTTTACCACTAACCAAAATTCTTTATTTCATTCTCCACACTAGTTTTAATCTTGTGGTGCAGTTTTTTATTCACATTCTACTTTTCTCTTTTTAGCGAGTTCAAAGTCTTTAAATGTCCCAAAAGCCTCTACTGAAGAGATATCTCAGACCGATAAATCCAAACCTACGAACAAGGCAAAGAACTCGAAGATGTCATTAATAATACACCGAAAAGATAAAGGGGATGATTTTAATAGTAATGATAATAAAGAAGTATTATTCAGAAATATAACCCTTCGATCCGGAGATGATAGAAATAGTTTGGTAAGATTTTTTTATTAGGTCAGTTCCTAAATATAAAAGATATTATTGTATTAATATCTGGAAAAACCATGTGTTTATAATAAAACGACTCGAGTAATATTAGGAGAGCTAGTGAACCCTCCGACTAACGGTCTTCCTGTAAGGCTAGAAATTTGTGGAGTGATGAGTCATAGTACACCAAGGCCAACAACAATGACCTGGCAGGCATCAGCTCTGCACGCCATTAGCCCTTTTATTTGTTAAAATGTAAAATAAATAAGATAAAAAAACTTACTTCTGTAACTTTCAAAATTTAATACAATTTAGTTTGTTTATTGATAATTATGGAAAAAAATTGACAGGCGATTTTAGTAAGCAAAAGTATCTACCAGGTGAATTGAAAGGTGCATAGTTTAGGGGGTGAAATAAACTTTCTCCTGTAAAGTTGAAATTTTAGTACGTGTTTGAGTAAGTCTTTCCAAATAAATGTGTACAATGACAGGCGGTTCTGAACAGCATAAGACCTTGACAGGCGAGGGGAAAGATGCTGAGAGCGTGCGAGCAAGAGGCGTAACGTGAATACATATAGTGTGAATGTCATTAAATAAAATTAAAAATTATAGATGCAATATTTTTTATTAATTGTTTTGTAATCTACATTATTTTTTACATTAATTATCATCATCATCTGACACTTCTTCACTACTACTTCTTCCATCATAATCCGACTCTTCGATATAGTTTTCCTCCTCTGAAAAGGAAAAAAAATATTTTAATTAATTAATAATGTTATTAAGAATTGAATATCGCGCTCAATTACGTAAGACTGTATATTGAATCTTATTAAATCAAATACATAAAATGAAGGCTGGTGAGTTATTGAATTTTAGGAAATACTGTTTGGCTTTTCTTATTGAAGGATGTGAGCAAATTTTAAAAAGATTTAGTTTTAAAGATCAGCCTCAAAAAATAATAAAACAATTAAATTTGCTTGATCCTAAATCAGTGGTTGATAAAAAATATAACTCTATTGCTCCATTGGGAATGCTGTTTCCTAATTTAGTCAAACAAGACACGATAAATGACTTAGATCGAGAGTGGCGTGAGCTACAAAATGGAGAATTGCATACACTTGAGAATGAAAGTTTGGTAGATTTTTGGATAGCAGTTAGCAAATTTAAAGGCGGAGATAATAATCCCATATTTCCCAATTTATGGAATTTTGTGTTCAGTCTACTTTGTTTGCCGCATTCTAGCGCTATAGTAGAACGGATTTTTGCGGAAATTAATTTAAATAAATCAAAAATACGTAATCACCTATCAACAAAAACATTAACGGGCATAATGCATTCTAAAAATTTAATAAAAAATACTTCTTGTTTTAAATTTGTAATTCCGAAAGAAATGGTCGCAATGCTAAATGACCAAATTTATAACGATTAAAGAAATAAAAAATTAAACAATTTTGTATAATTAAATATTAATTAATTAATTTTTTTTCAAGTATATATTTTTTTTGCTGAGAAGACATTTTATTTTTAATTGAAAAACACATTTAAGTATTAGCTTAAGTATTGGTTTATTAGTTTTTAAGCTGTATTATATGTATTAGCAGTTTTTATTCTTACATCTGTATTTTAAAATAAGTATATACCTAATTAAAGGATTAGTAAAAAACAATTATTTTAATTTGTCAATATATAGCCAATTTCATATCTAGGGAAAATCTAGGGAATTTTTTCAGATTCTTCTAGGGAAATAAAAATATTGGACCTGGCAACATAGGTTTATACATCCGCATATACGCGGAAACTGCGCGTGTCCATGGAACTGCCATTTTGCACGCGCCAATTTTGAATTTAATTTAGTATTATGCAAGCTGTGTTTATCATTTTTAAGAAAGCTGCAAGCCCAATTAAAAAATAACCCAAGAATATTCCCGGTATAATTCTTAGTCTAGCGTTAATATTTTAAGTCCCAAACATGAGTAGAATTGATTTCTTGGAAATGTTTCATTCATATATGATGAAAAAGATTCCTAATACTAAGCTTTACCCATAACTTTTTAATTCATGTCACTATCTTTAATAACAAAAAAGTTGTTCAAATTTGAAAAAATGACTGAAAACGTAAAAATAGTAAAATAAAATATTTTTTTTGGAAACTACTGATGCAATGGAACCAATTGCATTGGATTTGATATTGAATGACTCCCCATATGTTCAGTTTGTGGATTAGTCATGATATCTGTGAATTACAGGAAATGCTGAAAGAGCTTAAAATTGCTTGTCAAAAAATAAGGCTAACTATGAACCTAAGTAAAACAAAAATCATGATTGCCCACGTAAACTGTTATATGTCATTACAATCCTTTTTAATTCAAAAACCATTAATCTTAGACGAAAAATACTCATCACCATATTTGTTGGAAATGTTCCACTCTACAATTAATCTTCCTATAAAAAATGTCATAAAACCCCTAGAAAACGAGATATTTTAAAAAATCTCAAAAATTGTTAATGCTGATCAGAAGGAGCCTCTACCATACTTGTTGCCAAAATTCCAATTACCTAAGTTAACTTACAATTAAAAAAAAAAAACAATCAAATCTATTTATTTCTAAAACTCCTCGGCTGAAAATTAATTATTAATTAAAAGTCACATCACATGCTTTATTGAAATTAAAATATTTAAATAGTAGCTATTAAATGCGTAATAATTTTTTGTTGAACTATTTTTATTGAATGAAATTATAAAACAAAAATATAAATTAATCTTATCTTATTATAAACACTCATAAAAAATATATCGAAACTTTTTGACCTGATTCGTTTTCTTATACACGTTTGTTCGTCTCCTCCTAAATCTATGACGATCTCCTTGGGGGGCATATCGATCATCATCGTTTTTTGCATAATTTCGTTTAACAAATTAATACTTAGAACCTGCTTCTTCATTCCCATTACAGAGAATGTAATGTACCCACCCACGAGCCTGATAAATAAATAACAGGCAATAATAATTTATTCATGTAATTATTTATTGGAAATACTACTGGGATTGTATAATTTATTGGTTTTTCACTGCATATTAAATATGTAGGATTTCTTACTTTTTAGGAATGATGAATCAAATATAAGTATATGGGAAAATCCTTTTTTAGTTCAAAAACGACTTAATTTCAATGACTTTTTATCTAGGTTGCCATTACTATAAATAAAATCTATATTATATATTAAAACGGTAATTTTTTTAATCGTGGACGTTTGGAGAAATAAATTCGATTATACAGGGTGATTCAAAATTGAGTGCAAAGATTTCAAGGGCGTATTTACCAGCCAAAAATAAGAACTTTTTTCATATAAACGTATGTTCTAACTTGCTTCGTTTTTAAGATACATATTGTAAAATTTTTTTGTTATGAAAATCTGCTTTTGTATGTATCTGTCAACCACCATTGTATATACCTGACTCACTTTATTTTTTTCTAATACTAATTTGCACTAACACTGTTAAGAAATGTTTAATTCATCCCTTTTAAATTAAAAAATAAAAACAGATCATCTCACCTTATGATAAACACTTTTAAAATAAACATCGCTACTGTCTGATCTTATTAAAATTCTACATGAATCGATAGCATGATGATCCTCATCAGGCAAAGGTTTATTATCGATAGTAACTTTCACTTCTTTTAAATTTGCCATTTTTAATAATAATATAATTTGACATGAATTGCACGGTTATAAAAAACGAAGTTTTGTTATTCGCGAACCGTTCGTTTCTGCCGATACGATCGTCCGTTAATAAACAAACCAAATCTGCTCATTATATCGGTTGGGAATTCATGCAGATTTTACACCGGTTTTGTGGATGTGTTTAACATTTCGAATCTCTTCGGGGAAATCCCAGAATATTAATTGCAGGACGGTACTAAGGGTAGAAATATTGAGAGATTTTCAAAGAAAGATTGTTATTGTAATTGGATGCAATAAATAAATAAAATTGTGTCTATTTCCAACTTACTTAAAATTAATAACAATAATCAAACGCTAATTTCCATCAGATGAAAATATTTATGGGAGTACTACCCACTTATTGTAAGTTGCAAGTCTATATTGGTTTTAACAGTCCACATTTTGTATTTTCATTACCTTTAGGTTTTTAATTCCATGTAAGGAGTTAGTCCTACTAATTAACTGAACTAAGTTCACAATTAATTCAAATCCATACACGATTTCACAATATAAATAAATAAATAAAAAGGCCATTTTATAATCGGCGAAGGGCAGCATGCTGTTAACTTAACCGAGTACACATAAATATTACAATAATATTATTACTATCACAAAAACACATAATTATTAAGTAGTTACTAATAGAAAATGTTAAAATATACAGAAGACAAAAAAAATTAACTATAACTTACAAAGAAAAATACAAATTTTACAGTTTAACGACTACTTGACATCATAATACTATATATATGCATGACCGATTTAACAATACAAATACTTATTAAAAAAATTAAATAGAACAATAGAAACAAAATTTAAAAAAAAAAAAAAAACAATCCCAAAAAAAGTTGAAATAAAATCATCCAGTTGACTGTTTAATTCTAAGTTATTACTTTATATTATTGCTATTTTTCTCGATATTTATTGTTGGCTTTCAATCAATATCTTTTTTAGGTTGTTTTTAAAGGATTGGAAAGACTTATCAGTACAGTGACTAATAATATATTTATTTATTAGCTTTGAAGCACAGAAAGAAAATGATCTTTGAAAAATCGCAGTGCTATGTCGGGGGATATCAAATTTTAAAACCGTGCGTGTTGTTCGATTATGTCTGGTAGTTCCTGTTTTAAGTTTATTTCGTAAGTAGGAGGGACTATTGTTTTTTAAAAGTTTGAATAGGAAACTGCAGTAATGAAGTTTTTCTCTATTTTGCACATTAAGCCACTTCAATTCTTTTAGGTTGCAAGTTACATGATCCCTTCCTCTCAACCCGTAAACAAAGCGAATGCAAGAGTTCTGTATTTTTTGCAGTTTGTACCTACTAGAAGCATCAAGACATGGTCCATAAACAAAATTAGAGTAATTACAATGTGATAAAATTAGAGCTTCACAATGCTGCCTTTTTAGTGTAATACTTAATAGATCCTTACTTTTATACAAATTTCTCAGGGACATATATGCTCTTTGAACTACTTTAGATACTTGTGTTTTAAACCTCAAATTTGTATCAAAAGTTACACCTAAGTTTTTGTGTTCTTTTAAATTCAGAATTTTTTCACTATCTATCACAAGATCACAGTTCATACGAGACCATGATGCCAAGGGGCCAATGTAAATTACAGCCGATTTTTTTGGGTTTAATTTTAAACCATTTTTTTTTGAATAATGGTGAATTGTATCTAAGCACTGACCCAATGATTGCATAGATTCATCAACGTTATTCTTAGTAAACTGTTTATAAATTTGTGTATCATCACAGTATTGAGCCATACGACAGTCGCGAATTTTATTTTTTAGGTCATTTATATAAAGTATAAACAGCAAAGGGCCCAGAGTGGATCCCTGGGGAACACCTCTTTTTAAATCGGCTGGCTCAGAGAACGAGTCTTCCACTCTTGTTATCTGGGATCTATTTGTAAGATAATTACTGCAAAAACGCACAGCTTTCGGTAAGAATCCGTAATAGGAGAGCTTCGCTAAAAGTAAGTTATGATGTAGAGTATCGAATGCCTTGCTGAAATCTAACAGAACCAAAGCTGTCGTCTCACCCTTATCCCAAGCATCAATAATATCATCCAAGACTCCAAGAAGGGCTGAAGCAGTATTAAAGCCACGGCGAAACCCCCGATTGCGTTTCCGAGAGCAAATTATTTTTCACGATATATTCAATCATCTGGTTGTATATGAGTTTCTCAAAGATCTTGGACAATACAGAAAGTAGGCTTATTGGTCGTAAGTCAGAAAAGCCATCCGGGTTAGAGACCTTAGGTAGCGGCAACACTATTGCCTTTTTCCACAAAGAGGGAAATTTACCTATCTCGATGCAAGTATTAAAAATATGAGTTAGCACCGGAATGACACGAGGACAGCACATCTTAACCACTTCTAATGATATTTTATCAATGCCACTGGCATTTGATTTTATTTGCGAAATAGCTTCATATACTCCTCCAGTATCCACCAGCTCCAGATCGAACCTTTGATCCGTGGCTCTTCTACCCAGGTATTCTCGAATGGTCTCCGCTGAAACTGGCGTGGACACCTGACGTACCGACTCAACAAAAACTGGTTAATTGCTTCCGGATCTTTTAGGCTATCTATCTGGTAGATTTGATGTAGAAGTGCCTTTTGTCTTACTATAGATATTAAGATTGGCCAAACCGTTCCAGAGGGCTTTTTTATTCTTGTCTCTATGCAGAAAATTTATATATCCCCTTTTTTCGTTTCTGACTGCGGTTGTAAACATGTTACGCACATTTTTATAGGATTCCCAATCGCCAGGATGTTTGTTTTTTTTATATTTTGAAAGTAGAGAATTTCTGTATTTTTTCATTTCCTTTAGAGTATCTGTAAACCAAGGTGCTTTCGGCTTTGTTACCCTAACCGTGGTGAAAGGTGCATGCTTATTAAAAAGTTGTGTAAGAATATGTGACACCTTATCCCAATTTGCGGCGTTAAGATCAAGATCAAAAGCTGCCCTGTCGAAGCTCTTAAAATTTCTAAACGTAACAAACTTTGGGAAAATCTTTGGAGCATTAATTGCAAGAGTGCAATAAATAAGTTGATGGTCAGAGTGCTCATGCATATCTCTATGTTCAACATTACCTATTAGTAGATTTTCATTTGACAGAATTATGACATCAATTAAGCTAGCTTTTTCCCTTGAAAACCTAGTGGGATTCATTACTACTTGCTTAAAATTAAATGAGTCCAAGAGAAAATCAAATTGCTCATTAACAGATTTATATTCTAGAAGGTTAATGTTGAGATCACCCATTATTATTGTTTCATCTACCATGGGAAGAATGTTTGAAATCGAGGTGTCTAAATGCTCTAACGCCCTAAGGACATTAAACTGAGGCGGACGATAAAAAACCTCAAATCCTAATTTAAGTTTGTTTATTTGTAAAATAAACCATTGTTGCTCAAAAATTTCTACTTGTTCCACCAATTCCACCTTATGGACCCTTAAACTTGACCTCACGTAAACGCCAACTCCCCCACCTCTAGTTTTCCTGTCCAGTCGCAAAAAGTTATATCCTACTATTTCGATCTCTTTATCTAAAATATTTTCTGAAAGCCAACTTTCCGTTACTCCTAGTATATCTAGGTTTAGAGTAGAAAGGATTAACTTTACTTCAACAACACTAGGTAGCAAGGAACGTATATTAACGTGGCCTACCTTTAAATTGTTAAAACTGTTTTTAGCCATTTAAAAATAAAAAATACACAAACCAAAACACTAAAGAAATAAGCAATTTAAAAAACAAATAAAATAAAAATATAAAAGGAATCCAAAAGTACAATAAATAAAATAATTAGCTAAAAAGTTCCTCTAACATAGCCTAATTTTTTATATGGATTGGCTTATCATTTTTATTCTTCCTTACCAAAGTTCTGCCATCACGATGCCATACATATCGATACCCCAGGCCTTTGAGCTGCTTTGCTTTCTTAAAAAGTCTGTAGTTTTCTTTGGTCATCTCCTCATTGATAAAAATGGGTGTATTCTTATTGCCAAGACTTACGGTACTTAGAGTAAGTTTTCCTTTTCTTCCTCTGGATTTTAAGATGCTATGTTTGTTCTCCTTATTTTTTAGGGAGATAATAGTCTTTAATCCTGCTTTGGTATCAATATTTTCAAATACTTCAACTTCTGATTCCGGAACCTCCAAAAAGTCAAAAAGACTGGGTACTCTTTTTGTCCCCTGTATTTTTCTTATCCTCATCGTCATTTATTAGGCCTGCAATGCAGATATTTCTATCTAGCTTCCTAGTTTCCTCGACGTTACGCACAGTTTTAAGTTTTTCAATTTCTTCCCTCAAAACTTGGTTGTCTTTGGAGAGATTGTTCACCATATCTGCTAAAGGTGTAACTGCCAATAACTGTGTGTTACCTGAAATGTAATCTTGAGTTTCAGTTGACTGTGCTTCGGCAGTATCAGCATTAGTAGGGTCTTGTAAAAGTATGTCGTATACAGACGCAGGAACCGTATCTCCCTCAAACCAATTGAAATCGTAGTGACCATCGATTAAGTTCCAACCATTATTTTCAGGGGTAAGAAACGTTGGTTCCTTTAAATGACTATTCCGCCAGATATTTGAAATATATGCAGCTCTTAATAATTGTTGTTGCAGTTCGCGTTACCACGGAGGTAGATTTGATAAATTTTTCATACAATTCAGAAACATTTATCCATTTTTTGAAATTGTTGGTGCCATATTTCATGTAGATTTTTAAATGATTATTGCGGAGATGGTCCATGTTGCCGAGCATAAGTATTAAAATGTCTGTGTCGCACGTTTTTATTAACACGTAATACATCTTCATCCATTTGGCATATATGGTATATTATTTTTGTATCGGCTTCCTCATGATGTTGGCATGATAAATTTTCGTTGACATTGAAGATAACAGAGTTATTGTGGACACTATAAGTATGGCAATCTTTGTAATTTAAATTTATTAAGGTATTCCCGATGAATGTTGTCATTTCAATAGAGCTCCAGTGTGTAATTAAAAAATCTACAAAAGCTTGAATTGTATAATGCGAAGTTCTTTAATGAAATCATCAGGTCTAACTTATTCTGGACCGCAGTAATTAAATAATTTTTATTCCGTACTTCATGGTGACTAATAGGTCTTACTCACACTATGTGCATTCACGTTACGCCTCTTACTCGCACGCTCTCAGCATTTTTCCCCTTGCCTGTCAAGGTCTTATGCTGTTCAGAACCGCCTGTCATTGTACACATTTATTTGAAAAGACTTAATCAAACACATAGGTACTTAAATTTCAACTTTACAGGAGAAAGTTTATTTTACCCCCTAAACTATGCACCTTTCAATTCACCTGGTAGATACTTTTGCTTACTAAAATTGTTTCTTGTATTGCGTAGCGAATGGATAACTCCAAATAACACTACAGTGAAGATTTTGAGTATTTCACATTTAATTGTAAAATCGTACAATTTTATTGTTATCGTATTAACAGCGAAAGAAAAAGAAAAAAAAGGAAAAATTTATGCCGCAATGACTGCTGGTGTTCGTTCTTCGTTTTCGTCTGTCTGGCCGCTGCAGTGTTGCCAGGTGAAATAAAATGAAATCATGAAAAATGTAACCAAAAATCATGAGTTTTGGAAAAAAAATCATGAGATGGCGTTTTAAGCCTTATTTAAAAAAAAAACATACATTATTTTTATTAAAATATTTTTTTGATGAAATAAAGATACAAGTACCAAAATATCTACTTTTTTATTAACAAATTTAAATAAAAATATAAAATTATATGTTAAAGTAAACAAACGTACATAATCTTAAAGTAAATAACTGAAAAACAAAAATCCGAAATATCCGTTATTTTATTCTGACTCATCGGAATCATAAATTTGTTTATTTAATTTTTTAAGCAAATCTTTTCCTATTGGAAAATTTGAACAAATACGGTTTTCTCTGCCCACTAAACTTTTGGTGTGCAGTATAGCAGCTATCATAGGAGTTTTCAACCGATTTCTCTGTTTTGTTTTGTTTAAATTTATCTGACTAAACAGCCTCTCTACGTTAGCACTGGAATGCGGCAAAGTTAATAAATTAAACACAAAATTACTTAAATTGGGAAACCGGGATTCTGTATTTTCCACATATTTAATCTTAGCAATTTTACCCCAAAAATCGCAAATACCTTTCCAGGTAAAATTAATTTCATAATATCTAAGTAACAACCATTCATTGTCAATAACTTGCATATCAGCAGGAATTAAATTTTGAAACAACATAGAAACATTACTTATAGACCTGATTTTTCTTGACTTTAACTACCTCAGGATCTAGAAATTCTAATTTCTGAAACACAGAGTTTTTAAGTGGAAATCTTGACAATATTTGCTCCACACTCTCAATATAAAAGTCTAGACATCTTAATTTTACCATGTCGAGTCGGTTTTTCTCCAGATCGGCAGAGTTTATGTGGGTAGAAAAGTACATGTCATTTAAATTTAAAAAAAAGTCTAGGGTCTTTAAAATCTATATTTTTAATGTTGGCATTTAGATATTCGTCCTTAATATAATAATCTAAAATTGTTTTAACTGTTCTAGCAACCTCTTTATAAATAACGTGAATTTTGGGCGATTCGCTTTGCATTAATTTGTTTAAGCTATTAAAAATAGGTAGTTCATGCGATAAAAATGATAGGTATAATTTATTTTCGGGCGTGTTTAGAAGCAAAGCCAATAAAGTTTGACTTATATGGAACACCATTTTCGGTAAGGAAGTTGATTAAAATTTCATAAAGTGCAGCCCCTGTGGTCTCTACTACTGGGATTAACGCCAAAAAGTTGTCTTCAATGTCAAAATTAATGCACATTCTTACAACTAAACATAAATGTTTGGTGCACGAGTTATCAGTAGACTCATCTATGATAATGCTAAATTTATTATCCCTCATTAGGCCAAGTAGCCAAGATTCTTGAGACAAGCCTGTAACTTTTTGTAAAACTCTTGACATCTTTGTTCGTTTACATTTCATTTGTTTGACAATATCTGAATCAGTGCCTACAGCATTGAGATAATCGATGAAATGCTCCATCAAATTCATAGGGAGATTATGTTCGGCTAGAAACCCCGCAGTTCTTATAATTCCTTCTTTCGCTTTTTCTTCAATGCTTATTTTTTTAGAACTTTCTGCAAACATTTGACTTATTTTTACTTGACTTTGCTTGCCCATTGATGCTCTCTGCAAAGCTTTAACATGCTTTTCAGTCTCAGAATGTTTTACTAGTTGGGTTTTCCCTGCAGATACCTTAACATCACATTTACAGTAATCGCACCTTAAATTAAAAAAAAAAAACGTTTACCTCCATTAAAATAAAAGTTTTGTTCGCCTTAAATTATATATATCCGCATTAAAGCAAATTTTAATTAGTTACGATTCAGTAACTCATATTATCATTTAATTCTCGATTTAACATTATTATAAGTGAATTTAGATTTTGTACTCAATAAATCCAAATTGCACTTATTTTTACAGAAAGTACCTTAACTTAAAATATCATAAATACCTACCAGGCAAAGCCTGTCCCCTTTCTGCTGTTCTCGATCCATTGCAAACCCGGTATATTTTTCCATTCCTTTTTAAAATTTTGCTTATAAACCTTTCTTTTCTTGCTAGGTCCTGGAAGAGATATACTCTTGGATAAACTACTACTAGAACTACTAGAATCACTGTCACTCATATTTTTTAATTATTTTCAACTCACAAATAATGCTTTACAATACCAAATACACGAGCAAATGCATAAAACTTCGTGAAAAATATAGCCCGTAGAAATATCCGAGAATCTCGGGGAATCCCCATACTCGTCAGTATTTCCCGTTTATATAGGGCTGTGCGGATATTATTTAAGGCTTTATGATATTTATATGTGTACATTTAGTTGTAGTTTTAGGTTATTTTTATTTTATTTTTATTTTTACGACTAATATTCTGAGTTACGATTTTAAATCTTTGTTTTTTTTTTTAAATCATGAGATTTTTAGACAAAATCATGATATCATGAGATGTAAGTCAAAATCATGAGATCTCATGATAAATCATGAGACCTGGCAACACTGGGCCGCTGGCCCCACCTCCATCGATCCGCTTCGGTCTCCCTCTCGAACGACCCGAATGACTATAAAAGGCAATGCGCGAAACGGCGTCCGCTGATTAGTCGCCCGTGACAAACCGGCGACGAGTTTGTTTTAATGGGGTGCACTTATTTTGCTCAAACGAGTTAGTGGAATAAGAACTAATATTAAAAAATGCACAAACAAAAATCGCCTGTCAATTTTTTTCCATAATTATCAATAAACAAACTAAATTGTATTAAATTTTGAAGCTTACAGAAGTAAGTTTTTTTATCTTAATTATTTTACATTTTAAAAAATAAAAGGGCTAATGGCGTGCAGAGCTGATGCGTGCCAGGTCATTGTTGTTGGCCTTGGTGTACTATGACTCATCACTCCACAAATTTCTAGCCTTACAGGAAGACCGTTAGTCGGAGGGTTCACTAGTTCTTGGACTATAATTCCTTGTCGTTATTTATTATATTACCGATATTTACAGGACGTAGAATAAAATTAAAATTAACCGATATACTGTATACATCTTATGCAAGATGACTATTACCTTCTACTATGATACAAAAGCAGCATACGTTAAAAGACGAATATGCCCAGCCAATGAGAGCATTCCGGCACCACAGAAGCGTGGCTTACGTACCGCCAAAATTCAAAATACGAATTTTTCAATGCATGTAGTTGAACAGCGAGATTTGGCATCTCTTACCTATATATTTGCTAATACAGGAATTTGTTTTGTTAGGCATTTATATTTTAGATGGAAAAAGAAATGCCATATGCATATAAAAGATGCTCAATAAAGAAATATTTGTAGCTGTTATAAATTAGTAAATTAATGATTTTTTTGATCTTTACAGCGTGATCATTTGAGCACTAATTACTTGTCGCAAAATCGATATAATAATAATTATCGGTGATAATTAAATCATTCAGGAAGCAAAGCAAATAAAATCTTTAATCTAGGTTAGGGAAAATCAATCTACGTAAACAAAGGGATCAATCGGTTTTCGGTCCCACCTTCGATTCTCATTGGCTGGGCATATTCGTCTTTTAAGGTATGCTCACAAAAGCGCACACACACAAATTTTATTATTTCTCCTTTCCAAGAATCCATGTGTCTCTGGCTATTGGGAGTTTTTGTAAGGAGCGTTTTAAATTAATATAATCCTAACACCATGCATCAAATTATTTAGATTTAGTCTAAATGTAATCATTAACTTTTGTAGAAAGATCCTCAAGAAATTCATCTTAAATTTGAAGCGGAGATTCATCTCATCACCGATTTTAAAGAAAGCATCAGGCGTTTGTCGCAGATAGAGGAAACCTTCGAGTCTCTGCGGCACAATCGTGGTACAAAGTTGCCGGTAGAGGAGAATGTTCAATACGAAAAAGGGACCCAGACGTCGGTACCTAATACCCCTACTACAAGTATGCCTTTCTATGCTCTTATTTATTCTTTTCATAAATGAAATTTCATAATTTCATCAATGGTCCTTGATAAAGGTATTTTTTCTATATATTTTAGATTCCAAATCTCAAAAAATCAATACTCTTCAAGACAAAGGTACTGCGCAAATCAATACAATTTCTGAAGGAAACACCGAAAGTCACCTGTTAAGTTTGTCACAGTTTTCATTCCATACCGATTTTAATAGCGAAAACTCAGCTATGAAGTTAGATGATAGTTTCGCTAACTCTATATCTGACAACAACACAGGACCATTGTCAGTTTCACAAATTAATCCAGAAAACTCGCTAAGAGAAAAAGGTGGTTTCTCCACAGGCGTAGGTGATGAACACGTTGTCGTGAAAAATATTGCTGGGGTGTCCTTACGAATGGTAAGTTTAATTTATCAATTCAAATTAAAAAAACTTTATTTGCTCACATAAATATGAAATTAAATGTACATTCACTGTGTTCCATTGTCGGTGAGATTGCAGGGTATCTTTGTCATTTTTTTATATACAGTGTGGTGACTTTAACTGAAATAAATTCAGTTAAAACTAATCAAAATTTATCTCGCAAAATTCCTGAGACCCGTCGATTATTGTTTACTTTTTTTCACATTTCAAGATAGTTTTTGTATTTTTTCACCTACAGGTCCAAAGAAAGAAAGAAAGAAAGAAAATGTGCTATATTACGTAAGAATAATCTTGTGTACAAGCATCCTACAAGCTTAAAAAACAAAAGACAAATACAATTTCAAAAATTGACAAAACAATGAACAAAATTAAACACAAGAAGACAAACTTTTTGAACATACTTAAATTAAAGATAACTAAATAAAACAATCAATTACTAAATAAAGGTAAACTTGTTGACAAAACTAGAGAAGAAAAAAGGAAAAAAAGAAAACTTTCCAACATGTCCAAGGTTAAAACCTATCATTAAAAAAGTCATCCAGGTTATAATATGCCTTAGCCAATAAAAGCGACTTTAATTCTCTTTTAAATTTCTTAACATCCGATATATGTCTAACACACAGAGGAACATGATTGTAAATTTTTTTACTTATGTAAATTAATGAGTTTTTGGTAAGAGAAGACGTAGGAATAGGTAGGGGAACATCATTTACACGACGAGTCAAATGGCCAGTGTCAGAGGGTAGTTTGGGAATTTTGTGAATAAGAGCAGCTGTTTCTAAGATAAAGAGTGAAAAAAGAGTTAGGATTTTTTCAGAAATGAAGAGGGGTTTGCAAGAATCTCTTAACTTAGCAGAACACAGGTATCTAACTGCTTTTTTTTGAATAACAAAGATAATATTAAGTAGCCCCTTATTGGTTAAACCCCAAAAAGGCAAGCCATACCGAATATGAGATACAATAAGTGAAAAGTACACTGAACGTGCAACCACCCCTCCCAGCTCTTGTTTTGCCATTCTTACTGCAAAACATCCAGAAGATAATTTCCCAGCAAAATGTAAAATATGATCTTCAAACCGAAGGCGACCATCAATGGTAATTCCTAGGAACTTGCAGCACTCTTTATTCTGCAAGAGGGAATTTTCGTTAAACATCAGACCCTGAACATCGCACTTAAACCCCATAATAGACATCTTTCTTACATTAAACACGAGCCTGTTGGAAGCACACCACCCTGATAAAATCTGAAGGTCTTCAAGGATACAAGTCTTAATATAGTCAGAATTTTTATGGCTCCATAGTATGGTGGTATCATCAGCAAACTGAACCACCTTGCCCTGCAGTTTCAATGAACTCAAGTCATCCACATACAGCAAAAATAACAGTGGTCCCAACACTGAACCCTGGGGAACGCCGCATTTTAGGGATCTAGAAGCAGACAAACGCCCAGACACTGAAACCTTCTGAGTACGATTTGATAGATAGGACTCAAGCCATCGCAATGCTATGCCTCTAAAACCATATTTATCGAGCTTAGGTAACAGTATTCCATGATCCACACAGTCAAATGCTTTGGATAGATCACAAAACACTGCCGCCGATGACTCTCCAGAATTCAAGGAACATAGACGCTCTCCAAAAAGCTAAAAACAGCATCATGAGTCCCTTTACCGGCTTGAAATCCAAACTGATTTGCAGACAAAATGCCATTATGATGTAAAAAGGACAAAATTCTGCTTTTTGCAAGTTTTTCAACTATCTTAGAGAGGGTAGACAAAATAGAAATGGGACGGAAATTACAAGGCTGATCCAAATCTCCACCCTTATGAAGAGGGATAACCACTGCCTCTTTTAAACATGAAGGAAAAATGCCATTATGTAAAGAATTGTTTATGACAGAAACTAAAGCATTTAAGGCTGAATCAGGCAAAAAGAGTAACAACCTCGAAGATGTCCCATCAGCTCCAGATGATTTATGGTTTTTTAGGCGTTTGATTTCATTTTTTACTTCGGTAAGTTCGACAGGATGAAAGAAAAATGAATGCTCAACCGACACTTGTTGAAGATAGTGTAAGGGATCAATGTTACTACGAATGCCCTTGAGCAAGATATTAGGTATATCACAATAATCGTCGTTTAAAATGTCAGGTCTTAACTCCGGTTCCGATACTTTTCTATGGCAATGTCTAAAATTATTAATAATCGACCAACACTCTCTTTGCCTATTCGATGACATATTTAAGCGATCCCTATAATAATTAGATTTTGCTGCTTTAATTGTCTTTCTGTACAGACTACGGTATTTCTGATGATATACAAAGATATTTTCATTTGTGGTATATTTGCACAATTTAGTCAAAAAACGGAGGTTTTTAGCTGAAATTCTAAGGCCTCTTGTAACCCATGGTTTTCGTTTCTTAGTTTTAAGCCTCATTTTAGGAAAGCACTGATTGATCTTATCACACAGAACTTGAAAAAATAAAGTAAGTGGGTCAGAAGCCGTTTCAAGTGCATTCCAATTTACCGAAGCTGTAGAAGCAGAAAAAGCATTGAAATTTCTCCTGCTGAAAATTCTTCCCATATAATAAGATGAAGATGATACAGTATTATATGGCATTTTAGCAAGAATAGCTTCATGGTCGGAAATACCAGATGGGAGTACTGTGCATAAACGTCATCAAAATTTATACAGAAATAGTCAATTGTAGTTGCAGATGAAGAAGTTATTCGTGTGGGAGAAAGAACGTGCATTTTCAAGTCGTAAGAATTTAAAATACTTAAAAGAGAAGTACGTGGCAAGGTTTCATCAGTGTAGTTGATATTAAAGTTACCAGCCAATATAACCTTAGAATGTAGGGACAACTGGGATAAAAGAGAATCAAGTTTGTCCAGAAACATAGCAATATCTCCTGTAGGTGGCCTATAAACACAAAGAATATATAAATTAAAACGTTTACAAAAAGAAAGAGAGAATTCAAAAACATTCTCTAACAGAAGAATTTCATACTTATCAATATTACAGAAAATCGTTTCAATTGTTTGCCTAGCTAAGATTATGGTTCCTCCATGTATAGATTGTTGACGACAAAAATTTGATATAGGAAGATAATCAGATATTAAAAAACATTCACTAGGCCTCAACCAGTGCTCAGTCAGAAGTACAATATCAGGAAAATTACATGTGTCCAGCAAAAGATGAAGCTCATCCATCTTGTTTCTTAGGGATTGTATATTAAGAATAAAGATACTTAAGTTTTTCGAAGAGCTAATTTCAATTTTACTAGTAGAATATGAACATGATGTTATATTTTTTTTTTCTAAAGTGCAATAAAATGGAATTATGGTGATGCGATGAATGCCAAGTTAATCAAAAGAAAAGAAGTACTAAAAATAGTGAAAGGTTTATGGCCTTCAGAGGGTCTCCAAAAGTTGTTTGATGCCCGGAGGAACTTAACCCCTCTTACCTGAAACGCCCAGAGAAGGAATCCTTCACAATGCTGCTAGCTCAAGCCGATGTGGGTTCTAGCTTCTTTCTCAACCAAATGAACCAAAATTTCTTAGGTAGTAACTACCCAAGAGTTACCCAACTAAATGTCAAAATCAGTATGGCGCCACCAAGTTTTGGATTTTATATAATCCCAAAGGACGCCCAACATTTATCAAAATTTATTTAGGCAAGTTCAAAACGAAACTTGGAAAACAAAATCAAAGTCAAATCAGTATACACTATTGTTTTCAAATTACCTATGATATTCCAACCTACTCAACTCAAGTGAAAAACAAATTAACAACAGAAAATAACAATTTATTTAAGTCTTGATTATCACAGAGAATTATGTTATGTTATTTATCGTTAAGAGGAATAATTATTTAAGTTGGTAATAAGGAACCACAACATCACACAAAAAATACACAATCAAAGTGTGGTTGTCAAAATAAAATAAATTATGTTACACCCAAACCTTTTGGGGAATGAAGCTTCAATTCGAATTAAACTAATACTTTACATGGCCCGGTATATCCCGCCACGGACATTGACCTAAGCAAAAAAAAAAAAAATAACAACCCTAACTGTTGAAGCTTCCCCACTTAAAATTACCCTTTTATTAGTTTACTCTAATATTTACTAGCTAATCTGAGAAAATTTGACATCTTAGTGGAGTAGTCTGAAAATAAATAATATAACCCAAGTATATACTCGTAGTACTACGAAGCCGGCTGCGTCTTACCTCACAGGAGTCACTTGTCACATATATATGTACTCTTATCAGTAATATTCAATAATAAAATAGCATCGATTAAATAATGTCAATAAAATTTTAAATAAGCTTATGTATGTACCTCAACTCAAGAGATAAAAGTTGTGATAATAAAAATAAAATAAGTGAATAAAAAAAATGTTATGTTGTGTCACCTAGCTCCACACACAGCAGACTACTTCAGATTCGAGATTCTCCTAGACATCCAATTCCCAGTCAAAGAAAAACTGCAGGCTTCCAACCTTCACCTCTTCCACTTCACAATACGCCAAGCTCTGGTAGTGGTCTAGGTTAGACGTTAGCTCACAGTTGCTTAAAATCTCCTTCTAGATTAGAGCCAGTAGAGTACATAACCCCAAAACGAAAGCACCATGTGGCATGAAGAAATTAGGTCCGTACAAAAAAAATCCATTCAAAATCCATGTTATGTAGCTCTAGTAGCCAAAAGAAAAGAAAAACCTATACTATCAGTATAAACGATAAATTCAAGAATACCTACTTGCTAATTAAATTGTCCCCTGCCAATGCCAATCAGAACCGCTATTTTGCCGATGTTCGAGGGCACGTGAAAAATTATTAGGTTTTAAATCGCCATAAAGGCCAGTAAATTCAACAAAACAACAAATTACAGCATTACGCCCAAAAAGTTGATTTACTATCACCACATTTAGTCAATTATATCCCCATATGGGTAAAATTCACACGAATTTCAAAAAGAACTAAAGCACTCTTCACTTCATGACGGCGGTCTGGGAAAAGGAACGACCGCAGAGGTCAAACCCGTATTTAAGCAATCACGCACAAAGTGTATTGCCAATCGAAATATATAACAAAATAACTTAACTTTTTTTATAAGTACCATAAAACCTTTTATAAAAAAATAAATAACAAAATTTGTGGCCCAAGGAAGTTGGCAATGAAAATATGTGTCACTATGACAATCAATTTCGATTTTGCCTAGACCAGCAACTTTTTGCTATCTTCCAAGAAAACTAATATTTACATTAGATAAAAAGAGACAAAAATTAGATAGGTCAGTCTGAGTAAAATCAACCAGCATATCTGGTATGGTCAAGCCAAAATCAGATATTGTACTATGAACAGTACAACATACACAATAATTGTACATGCCCAATTAATCATTATTCGTTATAAAATAATTAAATAATCAATATGGGATATAATTTAAATTCTAAAATATTTCTTTAGTCCAGAACCGGGTTTTATAAGAGTATAAATAAAATTTCATTAACAACCAGTACAATATGAAGCTGAAATGTACAAGACTAAATGTGTCATTAAAAAAAAGAATACTGCAATTTGAAATGGCTAGAGAACAGAACTATGGGTTACTTGGGAGGCTATTACAGAGAGGGCATTACTAGTATCAATCATTAATATTTGTAAAATATCTATTTTGAAAATATAACTGTAATCAGTGCTTTTAATAAAGAGTATAAAATGCCAATTTTAACCTGTAACAATGAATGAGATTCAACTTTCGTGGACATGTCTATAAAAAAGAAGAATCCAATTCACGATCAGTAACTAGTTCAGACTCATTAATTTGATGATTCAAAGACAATTTATTCGATGAAATATTAATTTTAAAATATTTGAAAATATGTACATGTAATAATGATGCCAAGTCTGAACCAAAGTTACTGGCGTGATTAGACTTCAAAATCTCACACAGATTAATATTATTCTCATGAAAAGTACGATAAAGGGCCTTATTACTATTATAGATAACATTATGGTTTAAATAAGTATAAGGGCTTGTCATCACTAAAGTGCTTGTATCAACATGATTTTGAATTAAATTTTTTAAAACATCAGATGAAGAACAAATTCCATTTAACATTACTATTAAAAAATCTTCTTTCGTAAAGTCCTTAACTAAATTTGATGCTGTCCTAATCACCTCACTGCTTGAACTGCCCGGCTTCAGGAAACACTGGACCTTGTAGTAAGCTTCAAACTTTAAACGTAAATGTTTTAAGAACACTCTGCTACAATTTCCACCAACAAAGAGAAGCCGAGGTCGACTATCGTCAGGTGTATTTGGCCTAGTTGGTAGCTGTGTTGGAGAATTAATAACAACAGATTTGGATATCTGCAACTGTTCCTTCAATGCACAAATGTCGGAATAACAGGTATCTTTTTCAGTCTCCAACACCTTTACGGAGTCTAACATCTTCTTATTTAAGTTAGTTAAGTCGTTTACGTCTTTTTGTAGCAAGTTTATTTCAGTCTTATAGGTTAAGACTCATTTTCTAATGTTTTTATCGTTACAATTAAATTTTTATTTAGGATATTTAGCTCGTTTATTTGTGAATTGAACTTAAGACTTGCCCTTTCGCTCACTTTCAGCAATGCCAACAATTCATCTTCTTTAATTTTTAAGTTTTCCAATTCAACTTTAAGCTCTTCATTCCGTTTATGCAAATTTTCCAGGGATGAGGAAAACTTCTTTTCGGCCTCCGACACTTCATCTTCAAAAACCATGCTGTTTCTTCTCATTCTCTCTATATGTCTATCCTTCTCTTTTAATTCTGTCAACAAATCATAAATCTTTTGCTCATTAATCATCTTGGTATCCTTCGAACGTGGACAGATGATGTAATTTGAGGCTTCAGGATACGCCTTGACATGTGAGCTTTGACCAGATTTTCGTCCATTTCACGAATAAATAATCTTCGACCATGCTTTCGATTTTTTAGTTAGCAAGTAAATCAAATACTTGATTCAAGATGACCATACCATTTACAGTTGTGATGTTCATCATAAGGTAGAAAGGTACCATGGGACATCTTCGCGTCCTTCTTTGAAGGGTGTATGCAAAGCTTATCCAATGTGTCAATTCCTCATTTCGTCATATTATAAAATAATATCTCTTCAGGTTTCTTTCTTGTTTTCTGGATCAAGATTTGTTGTACCATCATGAAATGTGCTCAATAATACTTATATATTGTTGAAATAAAAACTGATATTTTCATGTCTTTGTTTTCTATCTGAACAAATTAAGATAAACAAAGATTTTTCTAATTTTCTCGAAAACGAATCGACCCATTTTAAAAAAAATCAAACGTCAAAATAAAAGACTTCGAAAGACCTTTTAAACAAGCTACTACTCGATACCCCTTGCCATTTAAAATTTTTAAGTGGAT
Source organism: Anthonomus grandis grandis (assembly GCF_022605725.1). Taxonomy (NCBI): domain Eukaryota; kingdom Metazoa; phylum Arthropoda; class Insecta; order Coleoptera; family Curculionidae; genus Anthonomus; species Anthonomus grandis. Next base: position 47,612,781 of record NC_065548.1, read on the forward strand.
GACTCTGGGGGGAAGAGGGTGAAAGGGGGTGAAGTAATTTTAGGTTAGAAAGTTGTCCCCCTTGACAAACTTTTTGATGTATTTCGGCGTTTTTTTTTTTTTAAACAGTGGTTTTCGATAAATCCGTGGTGGGAGGTTTTCAAATGAACACCCTGTATATTTGGTCAATATGCATCTACACACATAAAACAAATATTCTTAAAAAATATGTTAATCACTCTTACGCTACCAGGAATTATGTAAACCGGCACTTAAAGATACCAACTATTAAAAAAAACAACAGATTTTTAGGATACCTGGCTTCAAAATTATATAACATTCTCCCAAGTAGTTTGAGAGCTTTAAACAATTTAGTAAACGCTGTAGGGAATTTATATTTTTAAATAAAAGTTTTATTTTTTTTTAAATAGTTCAAACGAAAAAATATAATGTTTTTTTTCTTTAGGTTATATGGTGTTTCGATTTTTTATTCCTTTCTGTGACTACTATTGATAGTGTAGGTCAAGTTATGTTGATTTTGGCTGGAAGTTAAGTACTATAGGTTCTGGTCAATTTACATATTAATTTTTTTTTGTATACTTTATTTTAAGCACACAGGTGTTTACGTATCTAGGTGCATGTCAAATTGTGAAAGACCTTTAATAACTAATAAGAAATTGCAAATTAATTCTTATTGTAACAGAACCAAGTTGATTAATAAATATAATGTCCGACGAGTTTTTTATTAAAAGAATTTTATCATATATAGTTAGAAGTTTGTAGTTTAACAATATAGTCTAAGTTCATGAAACTTAGCACTTGCACACTCCAAAAATTATTGATCGTCAGCTTGTTAGACTATCAATATTTTGGATCTGAGATCGATCCTCGCTATGACTTTTTAACGGTTCCTAACAGCTACATTTTATATACAGGGTGTTTCATAATTAGTCGGGCAAACTTGCAGGGATTGTAAAAAGTCTTAGAATAGGCCAGTTTGCTCAATAAACTTATTTTTTATGATAAATTTGACATCCCTGCAGATATTTTTCTGAAAATTAGTCGGTAGCATCTAGTACTATTTTCTAATACATAATTTAATTTTTTATTTTACCAGTGGCGTCCATGCGGGCTAGAACCTAGTGAACTCTTAAAAAAAATGGCACGCCACTGTTTTTGCTTCAAATAAAAAATGTTTTTCAAATTTTTGTCATTGTTAATGGTTAAAATAAGATTTTTTTCCTTACATTTTATCACCCTGTATCTCAAAATCTATCATTTTTGGATAGTCTCTCCAAGTTTGTCCCAATAATTATGAAACACCCTGTATATACCAAAACTATACATGGAAAACGTTTTCTGATAAGTAAAACTCTTAGATTGGTAAATACACTTAGTTAGGATAAACAACAAACTAGTCACATCGTTGAATTTCGCTACGTAATTCCCATTAACAGAAATCACTTTGATAATTTTATTTTTTAGTTTGACCAGCTGCTGAACGACGAGGACGCCAGGATAGATAATTGGAAAGTGTTGCTAAAAATTAGGGAGCAGTTTCTACTAGATCGGACTAAAGGCGAACTCGTATGGTTAGAAATGCAAAGAAAGTAAGTAGAATTTCAATATGTTAGAGTCGTTTTTTTCTTTATTAAGTTTTATTCAGAACGAGTTAAACGGGTAATTGGCTCATTGATGTAATAGTTAGTATTATGGTATGGTATTAAAAAAGTTTCTGAGCTTATTGATTCTATTGGGGATAGCAGCATATTACACTGTGAAAAAACACATATCTATTAAAACTATTTCTGACTTTTTTAATGTTGGCAAATTAATACTATCTTTTACTCACTGATAATCATATTTCTGCCCATGATATTGCGCTGCCACTTCTTCAACCCTCCAAAATTTATGTTGAGCCCTTTTAAAAAAATAACATACGAGTACACACATATATACAGTGCTTTTCCTTAATTAAATGGAAAGGGTGGACTTGTGGCACTTTATTTTGAAGCTCCTGACGAGTACTATTCGTTATTGTCTGTCGTAAATCCATTACTGAAGCAGGTTCAGTTTCGTACACCTTTTGCTTCAAATAGTCCCATAAAAAAAAGTCTAGAGGTGTCAAATCTGGCGAGCGAGCTGGCCATTCCACAAATTCTCGACGGCTTCTTTACATTCTGTTGACAAGCCTCAAACAGAATGTAAAAACGAAATAGAAATAGAAGTGAATGTGTAAACAAAATAAAAAAAAATAAAATAAAAAAAAACAATAATAAATACAGGTTTATATTTTTTATCATTAATTTGCTTGTATGGATAATACAGTGAGGTAAACTTTTCTGAAACAGCGAAAAAATGCCCTTATGTTGGTAAAAATGTGCAACGTAGCCACACATTGAACCACAAAATAGTAATAGCGCAAAAGTTGATTCATATTATTCTGCAATTCATATGAATTAAAAACTAAATTAAAAACTCCTTCAGTGGTTAAGCTTGACGTAAAATAAAAATAAAATATCTCAGTCTACCAATATGTTTATACATACATTTAGTAAATACAATAAGCATTTATTACAATATGGCTTTATATTATTTTGGTAAAAACAAGCAGTTTTAATTTAATTTTAAAGACAATAAATAATATGTTTTTGAAGACGTTAAGACTCCAAGGTCACTAAATAAACTTGTGCCCTGCAATCGTCAAAACGCAATATATCACTAAATATTTCAATTTTTTTCTTTTATTAAGATAGGTACTATTGAACTTAATCATTTTGTTATGAATACTAGGTATCATCTCTTTTATTTTCTTTATATAAAATAGATCTAATAAAATATTCAATGATTTCTTACTGATTTGAACAGTGGTGTTGGTATAAACTCCTTAAGTTTGATAATATTGTCTATAGATAGGTAACATGTCCAATCTATGGTAGACAATATTAGGTAGATGAGTAAAATAAAAAGAAAATAAATAATAATCTATATATTCCTCTACATTCTGTATCATTAACACACAAAAATATGCTTCGAATTCCATCATTTCTAATCCGCAAAGTCTTGAGGTTTTGCTTTCTTATTTTAAGCAAAAGTAATTGATTTATTTTTATTCATTAGGCCCTTTAAAATTTAAATCTAAACTAAATAGGTAGCACCTTATTAAAATCTAACAATTTATATGTACATACTTATTTAGATACATACTTTGTATTCATCTACATAAAAATAAAAAACCTAACTTAAAAACAAAACACTTTCGAAATTCCAAAACCCAAAATACAACACACCTTCCAGTGGCGAAGCGTGAACTTTTATTTCGGGTAGACAAACAATAAAAATCGTTAATTAGAAAAAAATGTGTATTCAATATTATTCACTTTAATTAAATAGAGAATGAGAAAATAGCGCGAAAATAGAAAGCGCATGAAATATTAACTAAAAAGAGAAAAATTATGTAGTGATATAAAAAAGAAAAAACTAATTACTACTAACAAAGTTTACTGAATAAAATACTTTTAGTAGTATTTATTCAGTAAACTTTGCTACTAGCATAAAAAGATAGTGTTAGAAAAAGAATAATAAGCTAATAGAGTCCACAGAAAGTATACAACACCAACTAGTAATAATAGTCACTTCTTTACTTTAAATAGATTTATTTTGTAAAACACTGATTACTTTAAAAGAAATTATGTCTGACCGCTCAGAATGCCGTCGTTCATCCGACCAGTGTTGCCAGATGGCCCAACAAAAATTGAACTGGGTGAACCGAAATTATCGTAAATTATCGTACGATAGATGGCGTGAGTATACAGGATTGAGTCAGTAGGAATTTTTAGTGCGATTTTTTTATGAAGCGCCCATTTATTCAAAACTTGTAAAAAAAACGCAAAATATACACAATAATAATATATTGAAAAAATAATATGGAATCCTTCAAAAACAAAACAGGTATAGATACAAGCGAAAAAGAAAACAAAAATGTAGGTACGTAGTATATGTTTCAAGCTACTTAAGCCTTGCTACTTAAGCCTTTCACAGTGTGTGATCACCTTTAAAAAGTTAAATACCCGAATTAAGTGTCCTGACAAAATTAGTAAAATTAGTGGGAAAGAGTGCAAATTAAAAATTGAAACTTTATACCAGAAGAGTTTATAACCGTATGTACCTCTTACCATAATTTTTAATTGAACATATTATAAATCTGTATTAAAATCCCGGTACAAGTACTGCAATCTAGAATATAAACAAATAGTTTGTGCACAAGGAATTTCTTAACTGTCCGGCATTGTATATATATATAAATCTACGTTCGGCGAAATATTTTTCAACATAGCTTTAGCGTACCATACACCTAAAATACTTTACGGAAATAGAAATAATATATTAATTCATATCTTTCGTCGAATGAAATGAAATGGCCGATGAAGATATAAGAAGTCTTTTAAAATCTTTGATTGCTTCAAACCAGGAGGTTAAAGAAGAAATTAGGCTAAGTAAAGAAGCCCTATCTGACGAAATACGTGACCTGAAGGAAGAGTTTCGAGGCGAAATCAACAAGCTAAAAGGAGAAAACGAAACGTTGAGAACAGAAATAAGCACCCTAAAGGTAAAATTGAAAAAACAAGAACAGGAACATAAGAAATATAAATTTATGATTTACGGTCTTGAAGAGCAAGAATCGAAAAACGACGTGGAAGTGTGTTTACAGCTGTTCAACGAAAATTTAAGGTCGAAGTGTACATTTTCCGACTTTCGCAACGTCTACCGAGTGGGAAAGCCGGGAGGCGAAAGAGTGCGCCCTATCTCAGTTGAAAGCAACAGTTACTTTTTACGTAAATACATATTAACTAACGCTTACAAGTTAAAAGGTACAAAAATCTATATTTCTCCTGAATACACCCAAGACGAATACAAAGATATAAAAATTTTAAGAGAACACCTAAAAAAGGCTCGACAAAATCAACAAGCTGCAAAAATTAAAAACAAGACATTAGTTATTGAGGGTAAAACATATTCAGTAAAAGAATTACAAAGTAAAGAAACAGCTGGGCTTTTCCAAGAGGGTACTAAAGGCAACAAAGAGACACCATCAGGCTCAAATAAACGTAGAGCTTCTCCATCCCGCACTGGAATCCAGGAGAAGGAGAATCCTACCAAGAGGAAAACTCGTGCTCAAAATAGGGATTATGATAAAAAAAATTAGTTTTGAAACTAATTTGTATATGGGTTTTGAACTCTAAATTTTATTATTTGTTTACTTCAAATTTTTTTGGTTTTAAGATCTGTGTAGGCTTTACGTTCGTAACTTGTTGCACTTTTAAGACTGTTGGAGGGAGAATTCTGCAAGGACATAATTATATTTTATATTTAATTTTGTTTTTTGTATATTTTGGTTATTGTTTTAGAATCTGTGTTGGTTGTACGTTGTAAGTCCTTTAAGCGTTTTTTAGCCTTTTTTATTCTATTTATTTATTTCTAAATTCTATCAGGTCTAAAGTGTTTTATTGGCATGAGATAAAAGCATTTCTTTCATTGACATGGATAATTATATCAGGGACTATACATATTTAAAAATTGACACATCAGAAATAGAAAACCCAAATGATTTGAATGACCATATTTTGCCAAATAGTAATTTTAATATTTTGCAATTGAATATTAGAAGTATAAATCAAAATTTTGATAATCTACAATGTCTGCTGGACCAATTTTCATTTAATTTTGATGTCATTGTTCTCTCAGAAACACATTATGTCTTTGATGAAACAGTTTATCGGATGAATGGATATAATATAATATATAATAGAGGCATTTTAAATAAATGTGATGGAATAATTATTTTTGTAAAAGAACACGTATCACAAAAACATAAATTTGAATTCATTGGTCAAGTAAAATCAATAGAATTGGAAATAACTACCCCTTTAACAAATATGCTTTTAATAACTTGTATATATAAATCTCCCAGTATAAATAAGGATCAATTTAATAATGATTTTGCCCACTATCTCGAACAGAAAAAGAATATAAAAAACCATGTAATTACTGGTGATATAAATATAGATTTGTTATCAATGAAAAGGGAAAGTGAGGAATATAAAAATATAATGAATTCCTATCATTTTGTTTCGTATATTAATAAATTTACCAGACCGGAGTCAAAAACCTGTCTAGATCATTTTTTGGTTAAAATTTGTAATGAGGATATTTCAAAAATTCCTACGTCTTTTATTTTGAAATATGATCTTACAGATCATTTTCCAATTATTTTGAATTTAAGCTTAAAGGATGAGGATGCAAAAAATAATAGTCATTTAGTGAAAACAAAGAAATATATTAACTATGAGGCATTAAGAAATGACTTAGAAATGGAAGACTGGCAATTGATATATGGTACAAGAGACACGGAAGTGGCAACAAGGATGTTTATGGATATTTTAGTTGGGAAAATTGAAAAACATACAGAATTAATTAAAATAAGTAACAGGAAAAACGGAAAAAGTAAATGGATTACGAAAGGTTTACTAAGAAAAATAAATGAAAAAAATAGTTTATATCTACAGTGTAAAAGAGAACCAAATAATGAAGAACTAAAGGAAAGATATAAAACATTCAATAATGAGATAAAAAAACTTATTAAGGGAGCAAAAAGGGACTTTGTACAAAATACAATTAGAGACAACAAAGATAAAACTAAAGCCCTCTGGAATTGCGTTAATGCCATATGTAGTAATAAAAAAAAGAACAAGGGAAATATTAGTAAAATTAAGCATACAAATGGTGAAATACTGGAAGACAAACAAAACATAGCAAACCAGTTTAATAAATATTTTAGTGAAATAGGGCAAATACTATAAAAATAACGAATACCTATGTTTATAAGTCTAACGAAAACCATCATATTCATCAATCGATGTTTTTAAGGGAAACGACGCCCACTGAGGTCATAGAGATCATTGACAGGTTAAAAAAAGGCAAATCGCCAGGTGTTGATGGCGTTAAGGCCGAAACCCTAAAAGAAATAAAAATTGAAATAGCACATGTGCTAGCATATTTAATAAATATGTCCTTCAATACAGGTATCTTTCCCGAAATTTTAAAAATTGGTATGATCACACCTCTACACAAAACTGGCCTGGAAGAAGACCTTAACAACTACAGACCAATCTCTCTAATTTCCAGTATAGCTAAAATTTATGAAAAAATTTTTAAAAATCGGTTAGTGTCATTTCTAACAAAGAACTCCATTCTTTCAAACAAACAGTTTGGCTTTCGAGAAAAAATGTCAACAGAAGATGCAATTATACATTTAACAAATTATTTATATGAAAACTTAGATAAATCGAAACCATCACTCTGTATCTTTGTTGACCTCTCTAAAGCCTGTGATACTGTTAATCACAAAATCCTGTTAGATAATCTTGAGGAATAGTTCATAAACTAGTTGAAAGTTATTTAAAAAATAGAAAACAACTTGTCAAGATCGATGAAGTACAAAGCTCCTTCGCAGACATAACCTGTGGGGTACCCCAAGGCACTGTACTTGGCCCATTATTATTTATATTATATGTAAATGACTTACTTAAGATTGATATTTTGGGGGAAATAGTAAGCTACGCTGATGACACTGCCATATGTTATTCAGGAAATTCATGGAATTCTTTAAAACAGAACGCTGAAGCTGATCTTAGAAAAATTTCCTCTTGGTTTCAATCAAACAGACTGTCTTTAAACGCCTCTAAAACAAAGTATTTGACATTTACATCTTACACTAATAACTTGCCTCTGATGGGTCCTCTTAATATAAACTCCCATTTTGAGATACCAGAAGCAAATTCCATAAAGTATTTAGGTATAACATTAGACCGGTACTTAAAATGGGATATACATGCAGGTGAACTTACAAACAAATTAAGAGGCTTGATATCTAAGTTTAAACGACTTAAGGATTTTATGGATATTAAACACTTAAAAACATTGTACTTTGCTCTGGTACAATCACATTTAAATTATGGACTCAGCGGATGGGGTGGATTAAGAAATTGTTGAAAGTTGTTCAAAAATGGATTTTAAAAATAATCTATGATAAAGACAAACTGTTTCCATCTGATCAGCTATACAATCTTGCTGGTATATTTGACTTAAAACAATTATATGTTCAAAAGTTACTTTTAAATCTTCATAAAAGGAAAATCACAGTTGAACATGTGAATCATTCATATGCTACTCGAGCTCAAAATCAAAGCGCTGTAGTTCCACGAAATGAAAAAACTATTGGTCAGCGATATTTTAGATTCTATATCTCTAAGATTTATAATTTGGTTCCGGGGCATATAAAAGATAAAATAAATCAAAAAAATTTTAAATTTTATGTGAAAGACTGGATACAGCGGACGGACAGAGAAACGTTTAATAATATATTAAATCATAATATGTAACATACTATGATATATAAATATGCTTTTCTTTTAAACATAATCTTTAGCAAATCCATGTAAAATTGAAAAGAAAGCAAATAAAATCACACAAACCTGGACATGACATACTACCTCGATATAGACCTTAAAAATTACCGAATTGGACATACTCGATCTTGATCTATGTTTTGAACATTATATCGTAGTCATTAAATTTTAGATAAGATTAACTCTGTAAAACTTTTAAATTCATATTCACGTACAAGTAGTCATCTCGCTACTTCTGTGATCATTGTTTATTCACTATTCTCTTGATCGTTATTATAGACATTTTGTAATATTGTTAATTATTATTTTGAATAAACTATTATTATTATTATTATTATAACACCTATATAACTATACTTCGTCAAAAATAATATCGTCATCGGGATCCAAGTATTCCAAGTCTATATGAGTTGGTTTTGTTACAACCATAAAGATTGTATGAAGTCATCGAGCCTATCATATCATTACTTGGTTCAAAACCAATGCAACCTTTATCAAAATTTTTAACATGTTGTGATGAGTGCATAATACCATTAATTGTCGTTGTAACTAAATGATTTCGACTTTTAGTTTTAACTAAATTAATTTTGGAAAATTGTCTTTCACAGTTTGCACTAGAATGCGGCAGTGACAAAACTGATAACGCAAATTCACTTATTTCTTGAAATAAGTGAGTTCCTTGAATGTCTTTTATTTCTCCAAGTTCGAAATAAAAGGTATCTAAATCTTCTGTTGCAGGTAGATGTTCACTAGGCGTAATTTGCAACAACCTCCATTGGTCATCGGATTTTTTGAGCCTTTTGTAGATCATCTTGGTCACAAATACGTGGTACCTCTTTTATTAAGGGAAATATGCTAGAGTGCAATTTTATTTGATTTTTATTAAGTATACCTAATTTGCTTAGGATAGGATCATTAAAGTCGTATCTTTTTTTATTTCTAAGCATGATGTTAATAAAAATCTTCGGCACCTTTCATAAAAGTCGATTTTCGTTGGCTTATCCACGCTGTTGACATTTTGCGCAATGCCTACCCCAAGATACAAATTTTGGTAAATTGCAAATTTACTCTCATCACTAGGATTAATCATTTTTTATGTCATTTTGCCTTATGTACTGGGGATTCATATATCTCACTCACTCATTCTCACTCATTCGTGAGAAGAAGATATTTATAGATGCTAACCATTTTATTATGTAGTGATGTTATTACCACTTTATCACTTTGAAAATACTTATTCAATTCAGTCCAGAAATATATAAAATAATTTTATATGTTTATCATTTAAATCGTGATATATTTCTTCACTAGCTAGCAAACGATGTTCAACATAATTGGACGTGAAAAATAGTCGTAAAGGTTCCCATTGCTCAAGTATTCTCTTTACAACTGATAAAAGCGAAAGCCATCTTGTTTGCGATGGGCGAAAAATTTGGTGTGGATCAACTTGACAAAAATCTTGGAATTCCTTAAACATTGCTTGTCGCTTTGAGCTCTGCTTAAAATAGTTATAAATGTTTCTCGCCATATCTTCGCATCTTCTAGGCAAGTTTTTGCAAGCCTCGCTGGCACATAAATGTAAAGAGTGACAGATACATTTTTGCACCATAATGCCGGGCAGTTCGTCTTTTAATCTGCTCGATACCGAGTTTTTTTCCCAAACATACTGTTGCAGCCATCAGATGCGAATCCAATAATATTTTTTAATGGAATTTTGTCTAACACTAAAGCTTTTTTAATTTCATGAAATAATCTCTCAGCTGTTGCACCTTCATTGGCCTGATCTGGATTATCTCCAGAAAATATTTGTATTAGTTTCCAATAAAGAGTATTAATTTTTTTATTTTTTTTATCAAAAAATCTCACGCAGACACATAGGGTTTTAATCGCAGCTATGTCAGTGGACTCGTCTATAATGAGACTAAATTTATTTAATTGTAAAATGGTATTTAACTCACTCTCAGAGCAACGACCAATAATATTTTTCATTACTTGAGTTGCTTTAGTTCGATGCAAATCCATCCCTTTTGCTATTTTGGAATCCGGGAAACATTCTTTGATTATATCCGTTAAATGATCAACACAGTTAAAAGCAATATTGTGCTCTGCTAAAAAACCAGTAAGTTTTATTTCTGCCCGTTTTATTTGCCTCTCTTCGGATATACATACCTCTTTTTTCTTAAATAAATCTGCGACTGATGTTGCTGGCATTCCTTTGATTTTTAACAAATGTTTTGCCAATTTTGAATGATTTTTTATGACCGTAATATTCGCCGTAAATACAGCATTGCAGGCACGACATCTTGCTTTTCCATTATCTACAAAAACACAACAACTCGTACAACATGTGCATATTATACCAAATATTAACTTACCGCTATCCGGAAACAATCACCCTTTAAATTCCTCGTTTGCTTCCCATTCTGTGCGGTATTTCTGGCTTCTATGTTTACCTTTTTTGCTCTCACCTCTTCGAATTTTTTTGTATTCAGGTGTCCTATATATCTTTTTTCTCCGCATTTAGAAGTTTCAGAGTCTGATAAATAATAAATAATAAACCATAAATAATAAGTGTCCATAAATAATAAACCTCAACAGCATAATAAAATAGCTGGTCGACTTCGATAGACAAAAGCTCGAAGGTCCTTCCCGGGAGTAAATTTTGCATACGTAATAGGTATTACGTATGCAATATACGTATTTATTCGGATTAATCATGTTTAGATACTATATAATAATAGTAAGCATAGCGAATACGTTCTGTGTTAATTTATTTAAAATTTTAATTCAACAATTACATGAAATAATTACGTGATAAATTAATGACAAATAACTGGATAATTTTGGGTAGACAGTGTCTGACCTTGTCTACTCGTACGCTTCGCCACTGCTTCTATAGTACATTCAATCTGTAACATTAAAAAAAAATATCCAATTCTCTGATTTTTGGAGGGTCAATAGTGGTTCATGAGAAGCAACACATGTTATGCAATGTACATACACAAACGGGAACATATTAGTACTAAATGCTTTATATTTCAAAAACTGCTAATCTCGCAAAAAAATGCATACATGAATCATAGAGGTTTTTTTGCCCTCTACATTTTTGCAATTCTTGCAATGGTAAAAAAAAATATTTCACAGCGCAAAATGGGAAAAAGAAAATTTTGGTGACTTTGGCGCCCTCTAGCTTTTTCAATTTTTGTTCTACAGCTTTGGGCCTATGAGATGAATTGTAGAGAATAAGATTCTCTTCATTTTATGTCTGATTAATTTTTCTGTCCGACCTACGGTTTAGCCAGAAAAACGAATCCAAAATTTTTTTCCACTTTCGCAAAAAACGGAGGGGAGGGGGCTCTCAACTTTTGGAATAAACCCTCCAAAAATCAGAGAATTGGATATTTTTTTAAAGTAGCCTTTTCCCATGACAAATTGACTATACTATTCACAACATTGTTTTTAAATTTTAAAGTCAACAACAAAAATGAAACAAAAACCAATAATAATAATAATAATTACATAAATAGTAAAGTGTATGTCACTAAACCAGCGAGTTTAAAAGATTTAAAAGAACAAATACGCCAGGAAATTAGAAATATTACTCCAGATGTCATTGACAACGTTCGAAGAGAATTTTTAAATCGCATTGGTTATTGTTAGGTTATTAACGGTGCTCAATTCGAACATTTAATTTAGATTGTTATTTCTTTAATTTTACATTTTATCATAATATTACTTATGTAACCACTATTCCAAATATTAAAATCGACGGGTTCGGACATTTTTTTTCAGAAACGGTCCATTTCAATTGTATTTAATTTATCCGCTACTTTACGGATGCACTGTATATAAATCTAAACAACTAAAATTAGTAATTTTTTATTTTTAAGAATTAGCATTAGCATAGGACAGTAGTTCTTGAAAAGAATGTAAACTTAAACGATGATGCGTCCTCGTTGTGCAATAATTTTCGTTTTATTTTGTTATTTTTTTATTGCAGACAGTTGATCGAGACAGGAAAATTGTCAGAGGCGTCTCTAATTAAAAAGAAACAAAGAGGGATCCTGCTGAAGCATCAACAAGAAAAAATGGAGATGCAAAGGTAAGCCGTCTTTGCACTGTTAAGTTATTTCTAGTTAATACTCTAAAACTTTTTACGTAAATATAAATAGAAAAGAGATGTAATACAATAAACTTAACGGTATAGTACTCATTGCAATAGTCAAAAAAATCAAAAATAGTGGCTATTTTTAAGAAGGGTGAACAAGATAATGTAAGCAACTCTCAACTTATTTATTTGTTAAGCATCTTTTTTTATTGGCAGGTTTTTTCGTTATTGTGGATCTATTAATACGTTGAACGCCATGGAAATTTGCTAATAAATGTCTGATACGCCAAAGCGAAAAATTTAATTCTTTTGATTTAAAAATGCTAAAAATTAAATACATTGTCAATAAATACGCGTTTATCGTTTTTTTTTTTAAATTTTTTGTAACAATTTCCCGTTGGCGGTCCTGTTTTCGTTTTTTTTGAGGCGGCATTAACGAATCACGTGTTGCACGATGTTCCATCAATCGATTCGTCACCGTCGAAGTGAGTGTATCGCTTTTTGCAGCGCGTGTTCGGCAGCGTACTGGACAGTTTTTAAAATGAGCCAGCGTTCAAAACGGTTAGTCGACCTTGCTAAAAAGCAAAAATTGATGTACAGTGATGGTAAATACATATATTATTTTAATTATTCTATGGATGGACGAGTATTTTATATTTTTAGAGTCGAGCTCATCAAGTGAGTCACTTGTGGATCCGTTTCACTGCTCCTCTGATTCTTTGGACGATCCAACGTATCAAGTAAGCGAAAATGAGAGTGATTCAGAGTCAGACATCGAACGTGTCTCAGATAAAAATTTTCACCTGCTGGGGGTATTTCTGGAAATTTAAAAGCAATTAACCCTACGGAAAATTACCTTCAACAAGGTACATCCTCTACTGAAGACGATAATCTTCTTGCTCCGATTATTGGTTATGATACTGAGCAAACTTCCCAGATATCAGCAGAAATTCCACATATTGATCAACTCAATCATCAGATGAAAGAGGAAGAAGACAATATTTTCGACGTGTATAATATTCAGTGGCGGGATCCAGTTGGAAATCATGAGAAGTTTTCGTTTGATCCCGAACATAGGGGTATCACTCCTGAGGTTGCTGCGGCACTTATTGGTGGAACTCCCACCGACTTTTTCTCATTTTTTGTGGATGATGAGGTTTTGCAAATGATGACCGATCAGACGAACCTATATGCAACCCAGAAATTACTTAATCAAGAAGATGTTTCTGAATGGAGTCGCCTCCGTGCTTGGGAACCAACCACTAAAGACGAAATGAAATTGTTTATTGGTATCGTCGGCTACATGGGACTAGTTAAATTACCGAAGCTTGAAAGTTATTGGAACAAGCGTAAAAAAAATTACCAAAACAGTGTTGTTGGAGAAATAATGAGCCGAAATCGTTATGAATTACTACTGAATCTCTGGCATTTTAGTGATAATGAATTGTATCCCGAGGGTGCTCGTGGATACAAAATTGAGCCACTAATGAATAAATTTATAAAAAAGTTTCAAGAAACCTACACTCCCCGTCAAGAGTTTTGCATCGATGAAAGCTTAGTTCCATTTCGCGGTAGACTTATTATGAGGCAGTATATACCTCAAAAAACTCATAAATATGGTGTGAAATTATTTAAATTGTGTTCCAGTACTGGCTAAGTTATATTGCGGTAAACATAAAGATGCAGGTGCTTCCGTTCCTACAAATATTGTTATGGAACTGTCTTAGAAGCTTTTAAATTTTGGCCGTACAGTGGTTACCGATAACTATTATACGAGTTTAGAATTGGCCAATAAACTTTTGGATCAAAAAACACATTTATTGGGGACTCTGAGAGCCAATCGGAGGGGTAATCCAAAAGAAGTTGTCACTAAAAAACTGAAACCTGGAGAAATAATTGCAAAGGAAAATAGTCGCGGTATATGTGTTTTAAAGTGGAAGGACAGGAGAGATGTGCTAATGCTTTCTACCAAACATACGCACGAAACAGTAGTCATGCAAAGACGCGCTGGGAATGTGAAGAAGCCTATAGCTGTATTAGACTACAATAAAGCGAAAAGTTCGATTGATCTTTCAGATCAAATGGCCAGTTACAATAGTGTTCTAAGGAAAACTGTTAAATGGTACCGAAAAATCGCCATTGAGTTAATATTCGGAACTGCTCTAGTAAATGCACACTTTCTTTTCAAAGCCATAAATAATTCGTCGATCTCAATAACCGATTTCAAGGAAAGCGTTATAGAGAGTTTGAAGTTTACAGAAAATGAGGTGGTGAGCAGACCATCTACGTCAGGATCTCAGAAACGACACGAAATGCATGTGCTGAAAAAAAGAAGGAAATGATAAGCGTTATTGTAAGGGCTGCTACGACAAAAAACTGAACGGCATTTTAGATAAAAACAAGGTAAAGAAAGTTACTACATACTGTGACGTTTGTGATGGTAATCCCCATTTTTGTTTTGAATGTTTTGCGGAATTTCACAAATAGGGCTTGCAAAAATGTTTAAGCAATTATTTTGATGTTTTCTAACATAAATTAGCATTTTCGTTCATTTATATGACTTCAGTATTATTTATAACATTTTTTGTAGAGCAAAAATAAATCAATATCAGTTGATATTGAAAATATGAGTATTATTTATTATATTCAAGAAGTTGCCAGTGATAGAGGTCCCTCCCTACTGGGCCACAGCGGTCCATTTGTAGCGTTAAAACGGGATCTATTAGGGACCGCTGGCCTGTACAGCATCAAATGTACGTTAGACACGCAGCAGTCCGCAGGGACCTTTATTTTTCATTTATTATTCCACCTGGATTTGCTTAATAAAACTATTATTCTTGTCAATAAAAATTCAAAATCTTTAAAATCTTTAAAATATCGGAGTTTTTTAATTCTAAATCTATTCACTCGGATGATTTTTGCAAATTTTAGTAGGCCATAAATTTCGTCAGGAAGGACTGCCAGTTTTTAGCGTCGAAAAAAGTTTTTTTTGAAGAAATCCTGCGCCTTGCCTTTACGTTTTGAAATTTTCTGTATAAAATTTGAACTGCTCTGTACGACAGCCATACGAATTACATCATGATAATCATCAGATTAATTAAAAGACAAAAAAAAATAAAAAATAAATTAAAAAAAAGAAAATGTTTCCATCTGGTTGAAGACACAGGCGGTAACCTTCTATGAAGAAGGCGTAGACAAACTTGTGTCACGCTATGACAAATGCCTTCCAAATTGCGGCAGTTATGTGAAAAAATAGTTTAAGAGTTGTAGATTTTTGTGCAATAAATATTTTTCCTCTATCTGTACACAATTTATTTTTATTACCAAACGGAACTTACTTTCTGGACGTACCTCGTAGTAATGGAAACACACAGCACCTTAATGTTATCTTTCCTAGCTCTATTACGAGGTCTCTGGAACAGAGGACTGTTACTACTACCTAACTTCTATATTTAAATTTAGTTTTAATTGTATGTTTGATTTCTTTGTTATTACCATATTTGTAATATTTTTTACGTTTATTTTTAATCCAAAAGGTTCACAAAATATGCTATTTTTATTTAATAGTCTTTAAAAGTCTTCTACGGACCTTGACATAATCACTGTGTCATCCGTAAATCTTACATTGTTTATTACTTTTTATCCCTTAATCCTCAGATATTTAGTGTTTCTGTTTTCTGACGTCACTAAGTTTTTTGTCTGTGTAATACCTTTTACTATCTAATATACGATTGACACATTGTATGGATCATAAAAGCGATAATAAATACGAGTTCAGTTAAATCGTAAAAAAGATCATTTAATAAAGTGCGTGCTATTATATAATACCGATTAACGAGACCTGTAGTGAAATAACAAATTAACAGGTGGATTACACTTAAGATTTTATTTATAGTATTCACGTTTTCTGATAACGGTGACGAAAAAATGCAATTCCAACTTTCGAGTGCTTTATCAGTTCTTTATCGTATTTATATTGTTATTATATTTTTCCTGTTATTGAAATTTACGGTTGAAAATACACATGATTTGTCGCGGTTTTATATGGAAGGTGAATAACACTTCGCATTGTTTTTGTTTATAAGGATAATATATGACATGTAAGTATTTGTTATTTGATTAGGTATATAAATAAACTTATTATTAATCTTAAAATAGAGGAAACTAAGATCTTTGTTTTTCTCAAAATTACATATATCGTATATTTTTCCTAAATGTATTAAATCAAATCAGAATATGCTTTATTGTTTTTGTACATTGAAATATAAACAACAGAAAAGAAAAACAATTATATAGCAACATTAAACAGTACGGGGCAAAGTTAATTAATTGATTTTATTTTTTAGAACCATAATACGGTACTGCTTTAATCTTGTTCATGACTGAACACTGGCCGAAACCTGGTGAATCCCTCTCTCTATACCTGCTTATTTGATGTTAGCTTCTTTCTGTTTGATCTGAACTGATTTTAACATGGGTCATCTAGATTATTCTTCAAAACCGCACTACTATTAATTATCAATCATACAAATTATTATCCGAAACCGAGAATAATACAGTAGAACAGTCTGTGAAACAAAAGAGAACCGTCACAATTTGTGACCATAACATTCAAGGACTAAGAAGCTCTTTAGATTTATTAGAGGTGGATCTATCCACTAATAAGATAATTATTTATATAGGAACGTCAGCGACTATATACAGGGTGTTAGTGAATAAGTACGACAAACTTCAGGGGTGATTCTGCATGGAAAAATAATGACAGTTTGCTATATAAACGTATGTCCGCAAACATTTTTAACCTTGCTGACCACTAATTTTAATCGACCCTGTATACATTTTAGCATAAAATGTTATAAAATCAGTTAGTAACAATAATAGTAGTATACGATAAAAATTTCGAAAAATAACGACCAGGCGTTTCGAAAATATTAACAAAAAACCATCTTCAATAGGAATTATAACATACCCTGTAACGTGAAAACGATTCACTTTTCAAGATTCCTGTATATGAAATTTTTGTCTTATTTTTAGACAAAGATGCGACTGGTAAAATATTGCGATGTAATTTCGGGACACCCTGTATACGAAAATTTCAAGGCTGTACCAATAGTAGAAATACCAAAAAATTAAAATTTTCTAAAAAAAGTCCATTTTTCTGAGTTTACTGAGTTTTTCTTTGAAGTGTGTAGTGCAAAGTAAAAAAAGTAATACTGTCAGTGATCTGATGTATATACACTGGTGGCCAAAAGTAGATTGACAAATTCCATTTTTATGGATATATTTTATCTGAAGCAAAGGAAAAACCGGTTGAGCTTATTAGTGTTCAGGAATGTAAACAACATAGTTTGAAGAAACAAATTCCATAGATTTTTATTGCTTGCATTTTTTCTCAATATTTTTTTTATCAAATTCCAATAATTTTGTTTGACTGCTAGGTGGCCAAAATTGGATTGACAAACAACATATTTATTGAGTCTCTGAGTTTTATGCGTTGGTTTCTGTTGATTTGACTTTTCTTACTATTAGTTTTGAAAAATATTCACAATGCCGGTTCACACAATTCACACAACGTGGTATAACTTTATCGATCGATATTAAGATGTGAACAATCGACGATTACCGGAAAGGGGTTAAACAGGCGGATATTGCGGAAAATTTTCTCTTTTGAGGGCAACAGTAAGTCAAATAATAAAACATTTTAATCTCCGTGGAAGTGTTGTTCCTCTAAAAAAAAAAACTGGCCGACCAAAGAAGACCACTAGTCGTGTTGACAAATTAATTTTGAAAAAAGCAAAACTTGACGCATTCGCAACTTCAAAAGAAATCAAGCTGCATTTGGAAGAAGAAGGTGTGGGGTCAGTTAGTTATCGTACCATTAGAAGGAGACTTCAATATAGTGATTTAAAAACAAGACACCCTGCAAAGAAACCACTGCTAAATTTAAAAAACGTACGGGCGCGATTGAGCTTTGCTCGAGAACATAGTCACTGGACAATCTCCGAATGGAAAAAGGTTATTTTTAGTGATGAATCAAAGTTCAATTTGATTGATTCGGATAGCAAAAGATATGTTAGGCGTCCTGTGAACCATAGGTATGATCCCAAATATACGGTGTCCACAGTCAAGCATGGAGGTGGTTCCGTGATGGTGTGGGGGTGTTTTTCGGGCTATGGGAGGAGTTCACTACACTTGATAGAAGGCACGATGGATCGTTTCATGTATAAAGACATACTGCAGGATGTTATGGTACCTTACGCAGATGAAGTTATGCCACTCAACCACTACTTTCAACATGATAACGATCCGAAACACGCATCCATTTGGTGACAAATCTGGAGATCTTGGAGGCCATTTAATATTGGCAGTCCCACTAATAAGGCGGTTAGGAAAAGTATTTGTTAAAAATTCTTTTACTCTAATCGCATTATGAGCAGGCAGCCATCTTGTTGAAAATGGACTGATGCCAGGTCTATATCAGGGAGGAGTTGAATGGCATGAAGAACTTGGTTTTGTAGCAACTCAAGGTATTTTTCGGCGTCCAAGTATCATCAATGAAAAATGGCCCAAACATTCAACTTTTGAGGGTACTTAGTACGGAACTGAAAAGTTCTGTGCTCGTTTTCCTGAGACTAGTAACGAACAATGGAAGGATTGTGTTTAATATGCAATGGAAAAGACAACTTATTTTCATTTTCATTTGCCTTTTCCATCATGGTTTTATAAAATGCCACTCTTCGCCACTGGTCTTCGGGAAATACTTCCTCAGTTTCGGAATATTTAAAACATTTATATCCACGTTTTTTCCAAATACTCGTCACAGTTTTATGGTGCACACCCAGTTCCTCTCCAATATTTCTGCTCGATCGTGTTGAATCCAAAACTAAAGCACTACAAACCATTTCTTTCCGCCTGGACTTTCAATAGGTGGTTCTTGAGCTTGGATGTGACAATTTCTATATACTTGGAGCCAAAAAGATTTAAAATAGCTTTAGCACAAGGAATCGGTCTATTTGCAAAATTTATTGAGAATAAATTCCTGCATTGTACCAGCGAGAAAAAACTGGGACATTAAAATTTAGGTTTTCAATTGGGATGATATCAGGGCGTTTCGAAGGCCACGGTAAAACTTGAATTCGTCTTTCGTCTAGATAGTTATGAACTATACGGGTTGTATATATATAGGAGCATTATCATAGACCACACCAACCGGTGGCATCATAAAATTTTTCAGGATATTGCAATATCCTAAGGCATTAAGCCTTCCCTGCACTACTTGAAAAACGCCTGGTCCTCTAAAACTAATCCAGGCCCAAAAGTTTATACTAAAATGTCCACTTTGATTAGTCTTATGTGTATATCTTTTATCAAATCTGGTATTAGAAGGCTTGACGGTTGACCAGAACCTTGATTTCTTACAATAGCTCCATATTCTGCAATTTTTGCCTTAGCTGAGGAAACGATATTTTTACTACTGCCCAATTCTTCTGCGATTCTTTTTATAGAAACTCAATCGATCAGACGAGTGTATTTTATCGCTTTTTGTCGAGGAGATACTGCAGGCATTTTGAAAGAACGATTTCAGAACGAACATCAAAAATTATTCTAATAGACCAAGAGATTTAGCAGATTTTGCTGTCCCATTTTTTTTCCGGCACGATAGTACTGCCAAGTTGCCTCCTGAACTTTTTCGGAAGGAGTATAAACTGCCATAATTTAAATATTTAGAAAAATTAAAATAGCGCTTTAAGATTCAACAGTATGCCGTTACACAGCAAAATGAGGTCTGCTGATTGTGCTGTGCCGCTTATCAACCAGAAAGTAAGCAAGAAGCGTTGTTGCCATTTATTATGCCTAGGTGTAGTTTTCTATTCGCCAACCTGTATACATTGGCAGGGTTGTTCTGCAAATCAAGTGCTTGCTTTCGTGGGTTTGCATAAATTTTCGTGTGATGGAATTTTTTACAAAAAAACGATATGTAAGTAAACATACACCATAATGCTCGAACTTAAGTAGAAGTCTATTATGAGGAATCTTGTCAAAGGCTTTGTTAAAATCCAGGTAAATAATGTCGTCAGGCTTCATCCATTACATGTGCTCAGTCATTATTAGACATATTAATAAATTTGTTGTTTTGTTTAAAACTTTCTAGTGTGATACTTTATTATTATTATTTTATTAGATAAAAGCCAAGAATTTACATTCTCTATTGCTCTATGAACTAAGTAGGCATTACAATTTATTTCAATAAATCTTCAAATATCAGCTTCCAAATTTTAACACTAAACATGTCCAATTTATCCAGATGATACTTGAAATAGTTTACAGAAGGAGCAGTTATGACATCTACGGATAACGAATTCCAAACATCAAACACTCTATTAGGCAAAAACATTTGACGTGTTTTTGTTTTATACATCTGTTTTTTTAATTTTAAAGTATCACCGCGAAGTCTAATATCCCGATTTCTTTCAAATAGTTCGTTTAGATCAGAGCCCAAATAATTATACAGGATTCTGAATGTAAAAATTAAATCACCACGAAGCTTTCGTTCATCAAAAGTTAGCAAGTTTGCATTTGAAAGTCTCTCGCTGTAGGTAGGTCTCGGCATACGCAAACCATATGTAGATCATGTAGCGCGTCGCTGCAATAATTGAAGTAAATTTTATATTAAGAATAATATGATATTATTACATACTTGTAATAATATCATATTATTCTTATTTTAAGATTGGCATAATCAAAAGCCTTAGTTAAATCACGGAAGACAGCTGCGGCATTATTCTTTTGACTAAGATTGACGTAAAGTTTCTCTTCTGCGTCTTTAAATATTGGCAGAAAAGCCTTAAAAAACTTACTTATAGCTTCAGACAAAACAGTTAAAGCACAATCAGAAAATTTTATATAGATGATATATAACATTTTCTGATTGTGCTTAGAACTACAACTAGATATCTCAAAAAGTGACATTGTTGGGAATGTGAATTTTTAATAATGCCATATTTCTTGAAAATTTTTTATTGGTTGTTTTTCTGTATTATTGGTTAACCTTTATTTGGTTGTGGAAGATGGATTGCTTTATGAAAACCAAACGTGATTCTCTCAAAATTTCTTTTTGGTTCATGAATAAATAAGTTATCCACTTGTGTTTTTGATATTCCAATTTCCGATTTAATTAGTTATCTAGTTGTGAATAAAACATTTTTATGAAAATATTTAAAAAGTCATTTATTAACAAATGGATAAAATACATCCCAAATAATAATTATAACAACAAAAACAAACAACTTAAGCTAATCACTTTCAAATCCAGACTCCTGGTAATTTTTTATTTTTTTTTAATTTTTTAGGTCACCTTTGTGTGGCAAATTTTCATAAAATGAAGCTGGAGGAGCCTGTTTGAATAGAGAATTCAAGTCGTCGTCATACTTTTTTTGATATTGGTAAGACTGACGCGTATAAAGGATTGCGTTCTACTAATAAAAAACCACCCTTGGTTCCTGTTCGTTTTGTACAATCAAGACTTCTAAACTCTTCTTTTTCAAAGGACTCTTTAAACTTTATTATGTATGGATTTTCTTTAAAAAGTAGAGCCAGCAGATTTTTTGCCAGCTGACTGGTTCACCCTTTAAGTCTTCTTTGCGGATTGTCATGTTACTATCCACGTAAGATTTTCAATCTATGAATTGATGATGCGACATTTCGTGGACAACGTAGGGTCTGTCACCGTTTCTTCTTGCACTGCGAGCAATTGTCTTTCAGTCCGCCAATTCACTTTCCACACTCGCTGCTGCTCTGTTGTTATTGCTGAATGCATGGAGTCATATTCCATTTCACTATGACCAACAACCATCAACTTTAAATCTATTGTATGCAAATTAGGTAATTCTTGTACTGCAGTCAAGCACATTCCTACTGTAAACTTATTTAGATTTTGACCGCCACAACGGTCGCTAAAGCATGAAAATATCTGAATAAACATGTTGGAATTTTACAACTTCCTCTCTTGCCATCAATTTCAGACCAAGCAAAATAATCACCTTCATGTGAAGCCACATTCTAATTCGTAAAATTGAAAGACTTGAAACGCTATTTATAAAATTGGGCATTATTTTTCGGATCAGTTGTTGCTAACAAAACTTGCTGAAGATCAAAATTACAGCGTACAAATTGTTGTCTGCGTCTGCATCCTGCGCTCGTTCCTTATCATTCCTTTTCTCCTGTCGTGCTTGATTTTTGGCCAAAAGGTGACTTATTGCAAGTTTTCTTCTAATTGATCCTTATTTGCACCGGTTTTGTAAGTCATATAAGTACGACATTGGTCTTTTTTAGATAGTAAGATCCTAAATTATATTTTTCATTACAAATTTTCCGGTATGTAGGTGGCTTAGCCAGTTCCAAATTCTGTTCCTATCTTTCCTTGGCGTACATTCCGTACAATTTATGTTAAGAGAGGGATCCAGATATTTCCTTTTTGAATGTGAACGACAATACAAATTCGGTTGTCGAATAACACTAATGGCGAAAATTTAATAATCTGCAGGCAAAGAGCGATATTAAACATTTTTGAATTAACAAAACAAATTAATTTATTAGTTAATTGAAGAAGTTGCAATTATATTTTTAACCTAAATAATAAATATACGCATATTATGTAAAATCTATATTAAATTTTGTGACACCCTGTATAATAGATTGTAGTCCTGTACTGAAACCTTATTAATCATAAACAATTACAGCTATAAAAACACTAAAAAATAAAACTAATAATTGTTGATAGTCTCCCTACTTTTATTGTATTGCAATAAAAAATACCATAGACATAACCTTAAAAACTAAACGACAATTATTTTTGCTAATTAAAGAAAAATACGGATTAAAAAACAAACTTGTGTATTCGCTTAAATTCCTAAGAACTGCTGCAACTATTCTTTTGCTTCTGGAAATCATATGTTTTGCAAGACAATAACAAATTTCACGAGCACTATACACGTGTTGCTCCACTGTTTACCAAAGACTGAACCAACGACTGAATAAGTAAAAATGCCGTATTTATTTTGCTGCTATAACTAGGTAACTAAAGATACCTAGTTTTAATATAAAATATCACGCGTATTTAAGAAATACCTATTATCAACAATTGCGTCTGCGCAGAAACGGACTATTTTAGAAATTATCTAGTTATTGCATTAAATAGAGCAGACGTAGTAGATGAGTTGCCAGTTAATAACTCGTTTCCTTTAGAAATTGAGTTACCTAGTTGTAGAACTAAGCCCACGATATGTTCTATGCTATCCATGAGACTTTTTATGTATTTTTTTTTACTTCTTTAGCCTATTTAAAATGTATTTTTAAGATATAAATGTAGTGAGCCACTTCACTTAAATTGGCCAAATTATCACACTTATTGATGTGTGTTAAAAAATGTATTTCTTATATACAGTGAAAATCCTTGAAATGAAACTAACTAAATAACATTTTTCAGACTCAAGCAAATGCAAAAGGAAGACTCGCAAAAGAGAAAAACGATCCTGAAAAGGGAAAAAGATCTGATAAAAAGCCAATTGATGTCGGTTAATATGCTATCGGGCCTCAGACCATGCACTCCGAAAGAAAAGCGAGAAAGAAGACTTTCTGGTCCCCTTAGAGTTATACAGACCAGCGGTACCACTTTAAGATCAGAAACGTCCATATCGAAGAGTACAGTTGGCACTGATGAAGAGGTAAGTGTAAAATATATTATACAGGGTAGTAACTTAAAACTCATCTCCCTATAAAATTATTATTTAGTATGCATTGAAATTAAAATTAAAAACTGAAGAAGTCTTTTAATCTGAAGATCCAAAACCTTCTTAATTTATTAGATTTATATACCACAAAGTTATACAGATTTATATATACACAAGTACATCTAAGGATTTTAGAAGTAATTGATACAATTTTTGGATTTTAAGTATTCGAATTTTGACCCAATACCTAAATGTACAAGATTGATAAAATAACGACTGTAGAATGGCCTTTGATTCGGTTAAACAAATACACAAATTAAAACTAATAATTAATAAATCCATAATTTTAAAATAAATCAATTAATGCGTCTCGCCATAATCGAGTCACGACATAATTTCTCCTTCAATCAATCACTTATGCCAACCTAACAAAACGTAATAACTGTCAACACATATTATTATAGGTTTGTTCTCACTGCAAATTTCTTACAAGTTTGAAACTGTTTTCAAACCATTCTTGATGCGCATGCGTAAAATATTACAACTTCTGATCGATTTGAAACCGTCTGTCCGAACATCAAATACGGGTTGAGTGGAGAAGAAAAATAACCTCACTTTTTTATGCCAGTGGGAAAAGGGCAATAAAATAAAACATAAACAAAAAAAAAATTACAGTACAACCTTAAAATAGCTGTATATTATTATTAGAGTTTAAGATTGTGTGATCTTCAAGTAAATCTTCTTTATAAGTCTGTGTTGGAATCAACATAACTCGGAATCAATAAAATTCTGATCAAATTCTTCCGACAATTCAAAATCACTCATTTCCTTAATGTGTATTTTTAGACTAATCCAACAATTTAAAATACAATTTTTCAAAACGAATATCAGGGACTATACAAAACGACAAAATACAAACAACAATTTAGAGGTTATGTTCATATTCCGAAGATCGGCGTTGACTGGCTACACGAATTCTGACACTTTGCTTGAAATAAATCTGAAAACAAGTCTAACTATCAGATGACAATCAGAAATTTGTGTAAGAACACCAAGAATCAGAAGTTTCTGTGCGAACGCCTTTTACTCTATTGCGCATGTTTAATTGTCGAAAACTTGTTTCTTACTGCTGTGAGAACAAACCTTATGACGTTATATCTAAAGGCGCGAAATTCAAATTTTAAAATTAAATACTACACTACTTTTAAAAAAAGCAATTCTTCTTGTTCTTGTTCTTTTTGTTCTTCTTGTTCTTCTTCTACCTCCTCCTCCTCCTCCTTCTTCTTCTACTTGTTTGAGATCAAAGTGACCTGTTATGGTATTTTTATAACTGCCAGTTGTCTCTCCATTTTTTTGGTGCTTAATCCGTGATCACACTGACTACAGTTTTTCACTGTATAATTTAAGGACTTTTATATTTTTTAGATTAAAAGCATCACAACGCACACTTCAAAGACACATTCCATGGTGAATATCATTTCAGAACATTCGGATAGTACCATCACTGATCTCGAACTACCGGAACTTCCCGGAATCGGATCGGACCAGGAGGTTATTGGCAATAACACTATTTCCAACTTAAAAAAGTAAGTAGAGCATAGAATTATTTCAAAATATACTATGTATATTTGAAATAATATACATAGTATATTATTTCTTCAATAATAATAATTTTTCATAAAGATAATTAAAAATAAGGTTAACTTTGTATAAGGTTATGTAGTCCAAAAATTGATAGTTTCCGGAATATTGGCAATTATTAAATTTGGCCAATATTAAAAACCACAGAAATGTCAGTATTGCTTGTAATTTCATAATTTTTTAAAAACTAATGTGCCATGGCGATTGAATTATACCCACGAAGATTATTTAAATTTGTTTATTATCTATTGAGAATGTAACAAAGTCTTATCGCGAACATGCCAAATATTTGCCGATAGATTCCCAGAAAAACAGAAACTATCATGTCTGTCATCGCTGTTACGCGAATAATAGAAAATTTTACAAATTTTCGCAGAGTAACAAGTTATTTTAACAAATGTTAAAAATTTCCTCCTTGAACTTCTAAACATTTTTCACATCTGCGAGTTAGCTCGTCATGGATTGCCGCTCTAATTGACCCTGGAGATAAACTTTCAAATGCTTATCTAACCCTTTCCATACAATCCTGCTGCGTTGTTAATGGATTAAAATAAACAATATTCTTTATTCTTCCCCAAATAAAATAATCTAGAGCAGTTAAATCCGGAGAACGAGGAGGCCACAAAATAGGTCCATTATTAGCAATCCACTTGTCATTAAATGATGCGTCTAAAAATCTCATTACAGGTAGGGTTCTGTGTGGTGGTGCATATGCATCATCTCGGTAATAAACGTTTCGGTGTTCCGCCAATGGTAAATTCATTAAATATTCTGTATCCAAGCCCTCTAGAATATTTAAATATCCTTCTCATGTAAAAATTTATACAGAATTAGAAATTTAAGCTTATTATGCATTAAATTTATAAGTGATTTGCTATTTAAGTTTTCTTTGTAAAAGTGTAATTTAATGATTCGATCATTTCTGATAGTACAAAAAACATTAAACTGTCGGACTTCTTGATAACTTTGTAATTTCACAGCATGAGGATTTGAATCACTCCAAACATGGGAATTATGTCTATTAAAAATACAATTTTTTGAACATTTTGCATCATCAGTCCAAATTACGTCATCCAAAAACTTTTTTGTGGATTTTCCTGTACGATTGTTGAGATAAATTTACAAAACTGGATTACGAAATTACAAGCAATACTGACATTTCTGTTATAATCCATTTTCTTACTGCCGCTTCTACCGGTTACTATGACAACCGTCATGGCCAACTAATCAACAAATCCTTGAGCCGTGTTACTATGTGGCTTTTCATATTAGGCCAAATTTAAACTGCCAATATTTCGGAAACTCTCAATTTTTGGACTCGATAACCTTAGATAAAGTTAACCTTATTTTTAATAATGTTCATGAAAAATTATAAAAATAGTGGGTTTTCATTTAAAAAAATTGACTTTTAATGATTTTTTCATTTTAATTTTTAATGCTAGTTTTTAACCCCCCTGCATCTTTTTTTGCCAAATATTAAAATATACTTTAAAAGTCCTTCCTTTAAAATAAAACCAAAACTATCCAATAAATAAAGGCTACTGAAAGGGAGAAATCGGTAATTATGTTAGGGCTTATAAACATAGTTTTTCACATGAAATTAAAAATATCTCAAAAACGGTTACACTGAGGTATAGGACATTATATACTTTTGTTAAATGGAATCCCCTGTATATTTTTACATAAATCAAAAGATAATAATTTTCTTAATAAAAAAAGTTTTATTTACACTAATAGCCTAAACCTAAAAATAGCAAAGTTATAGCGATATTAATAATTTTGTCAAATTTAGGCAAGTTGGCCTTGAACTTTTTGAGAGCGAAACAAATAAATCATTGTTTGAATAATAAAATGACAGTAGCCATACAGATTTTATTAAATAAAGAAATACTGACAGTTACATGTTAGCAAAGTTTATGATTTTTGTAAAATCTAACTTAGTAAAATGCCTTTTACGCATATTGAAAAATGTGATATGTTAGAATGTTACCTTGTATGTCGAAAAAATAGTGACAGAGCGCTAGAAGAGTACCGCCAGAGATTCCAGACTCGTAACTTGCCAAACCGTAGATACTTTTTAATTCTCTACAGAAGTAACGAAAACGTGTTTAAAAGAACTAAAAGAAGGAACCAATTTATAGTAAGCGAGGATGTTGAAATTTCTATTTTGGCATATTTTGAAGCTCATATGGAAAACTCAACTAGAGATTTAGCAAGAGCTCACGGTGTGAGCTTAGTAACAATTTGGCGGGTCTTAAAGAAACACAAATTTGTGCCATATAAGTATCGACCAGTACAAACATTGTTGCCTGGCGATAACGAAAGAAGACTTGCTTTTTGCAACTGGTTACGTAATGCATATGAAGCTAATGATAATATTTTAAACCATACAATTTGGAGCGACGAAGCTAATTTTTCAAACAAAGGTATGTTTAACCGTAAAAATGTACACTATTGGCCCCAAGAAAAAATCTTTTCCTTACTGATCCCAGAAATCCTCAAAATCAATTTAGTATAAACGTTTGGTGCGGCTTAATAGGAAGCCAAGTAATAGGACCTGTGTTTTATGATGGCACTTTGACTGGAAGGAGATATGTTGATCTCATATTATCTGGCGCTGGAAGATTATTTGGATAATGTTAACTTGGAGAGACGGCAACAAATCTATTTTCAACAGGATGGAGCACCTCCCCATCAACTAAATGATGTAAGAATATTACTTAATAGACTGTTTGACGATAAATGGATTGCGATATGTGGCCCGATTCGTTGGCCACCTAGGTCACCAGACCTAACCCCCCTAGATTTTTATTTTTGGGGTTACATAAAAAATCAAGTGTATAAAAAAATACAGAACCGTTGATGAACTTTAAACACATATTAGGCAAATAATTGGATCAATAGATAGAAGATCAATCTTAAAAGCTACAAGACGTGTGCTTAAGTGTGCTCAGAAATGTATTGAACAAGATGGCGATGTTTTTGCTCATTTATTGTAAATTAGTAGTTTTACTTGATGTTATTTATTTCAAAGCCAACTTGGCTAAATTTGACAAAATTATTAATATCGCTATAACTTTGTTATTTTTAGGTTTAGGCTATTAGTGTAAATAAACTTCTTTATTAAGAAAATTATTATCTTTTGATTTATGTAAAAATATACAGGGGATTTCATTTAACAAACGTAAATTTTTCACATTTTCCCGAAAACGCGATGTTCAATTTTTTTCTGGTTTTACCATTTTAATCAACAGAAAAAATCCAACTAGTTTGCTAATTTAACCGACCCTGTATGTTAAATATTAACAAAGATATCAATAGTGACGACTTAATTAGAGGCACCCTGTATATTAGGAAAAAAAAACTTAATAAAAAAAACGCTAAAAAGAGCTTCTATAAAAAAAGGGGGAATAAAAACAAGCATATGATCTCACCCTTATCTGCAACCTTCTAGACAAGGTGAGATATACCCCTAAAATCTTAAATAGAAAGGGGGGGTCGAGTGTCGCCATTATTTTAAAGCTCTTGAAAAATGACCACCAGCGAATGCCACATTTCAGAAAATGTTTTCTGTTTATCAAGGAAAGCAATAAATAAATAGTATATTGTATACCTAGTAGGAAAAGCTTAACATTCCCGGGCGATCGTAAAAATTGCCAGTCGAGGCGCAAGCCGAGACATAATCATATTAAAAATTTTAAATCAACATTATTATTTTTCCCTTAAATAAAAGAAGCCATGAAACATTGTTTTGTAACTACGGAAACGAAGTACATAATTTTAAATTGTCAAACTTGACGAGTGAAAAGTTTATTTGTGGCGTCTTTCCAAAGTGTTGATTTTTTAACGTTTTAAAAAGCAAAAGTAACGTGTAAAATGATGAGTGATGATGACTGTTCCATTTCTGAAACCCTCCCAGAACTCACGGAGGCAGTGAATGCTGCATCATTGGAATTGTTACCAATAAAATCTAGAAATAAGTATAACTATGCATACAACCGCTTCATGGACTACCGTACAAATAAAAATGTAACTTCTTTCTCGGAAAATGTTGTAATGGCATACTTCTTGGAGCTTGGTTCCAAGATGAATTCTTCAACTTTATGGGCCAATTGTTCAATGCTGAAGGCAACCCTTGCAATTAGACATGATGTGGATATATCTGAATATTCAAAACTTCGGGCATTCCTGAAACAACAAGCACATGCCTATAAGCCAAAAAAATCCAAGATTTTAACTAAAGAAGAAATAAACAAATTTATTCAGGAAGCTCCAGATAAGGAATATTTAATGATTAAGGTAACTTACTACTAAACTTCAAATTATATTTGGATTCTTTACATGCTTATTTATTGTTGTAGGTAGCTGTAATATTTGGAATTTCCGGAGCTTGCAGAATGGACGAGCTGGTTAAAATGACTGTACAAGATATACAAGACCTCCTATCTAAACTTTTAGTTACCATACCGGATTCAAAAACCAATACATCAAGATCATTTATAGTAATAGTTATTGTCATACAAATAAAATTATTAGTTTGGAAAATATTCAACAAAACAATGCTATTAGTTCCCAAGTTCTTCCAGTTTTCAATACTTGTACTAATTGTCAAATAACAGTAAATATAACAAATAATAAGTAATAATTTTAAAATATAATGTTAACCTTGTTTGTGCTGAAAGTTTTAAAAATAAAATTGTTTAGGAAAAAGCCTGTTCGCATTTATGTTCTAAAGTTTACTGTATGGAAATAACATTTCCTTACAGTACAGAAATGAATATTTCCTTACTGTTATTTTCGGTTGCCAGGCAACAATCAAGTTGGAGGAAATATTGACTTTTTCTTTCAAATATGTTGTCAAAAATGTTATTATTTCTTATCGATTTTCGGAAAAAAACTATTTTGACATTTTTATTATTATTTAACTAAATGTTAAAAATGATTTTCGTTATTTTGAAGACAATAATTAAGTCTACTTTCAAATTTTTAACATACATTTACAAATATTTCTCTGGATATAGCACGGCATTCTCCTGAACAATTCTATGCTGAAATTGCTCTAGTGACTCAGGTTGCGATTTAAAAACCACAGATTTTAGGTGACCCCACAAAAAAAAGTCAAGAGGTATTAGATTTAGTAGAAATCGACGTCGATTCTTTTAGTGCGGGTCGTCGTCACCAAGTTCATGCTGTATTTACAGTTAATAGGGATAAAACTTCTGAAATGTATGTACCATTTTTACTGATTCATGAAATAATCCAGTTGCTTGACGAGTTGATAAAGTTGAATTCCTTGGAAACTGGCCCAGAATTTCACATTGCGCTGTTTCGTCGACTTATCTTGGTTGATTTCTCTTTTTTTATTCATGAAGAACCAGTTTCTTCAAATTTGGCTATTAGTTGACGAACATACGTAGGGCTTAAATTTTGACCTGATGCCTCTCGTTAAGACGCTGAGCGGTCCTTAAGAAACATTTATCCTGGGAAACATGAATAAAAATAATGTCCACAGTTGTTCAGCTATGTTGTACACCATTGTTAAAGATAAAAAGTGCTGCTTTTCATTTAAATTGAACTGAAAGTTAACTGTTCTTAAAATAATAATATCTACTAACTAGTACAAGTTACTTTTTTAAGTAAATTCTGTGATAATAAAATGAGAAAATTTATAAACAACGCTTTTTTTCTAGCTTGATTGTCTAGCTTTCTCAACTCATTTCTTAGTCGCCTAGGTAATGTACAGTTTTCCTGATATGCATTTTTAATTGTCTTACACATTTGTTTCACTGCCATGTTGTTGATGCGTTTCGGCGTGACTCCTTTGGGTAGTTACACTAACCTATAGAAATTCCTAAGTTCTTCTAGGGTTATTATCCCACTTAATTTTATTTTTAAATATGAAAAAATAGTTAAATCTACAAATTTTCAAGGTAAGGAAAGTAAATAAAAAATACTTAGTTTCTTTGTAGATCTTTGTTTTTTTCTTAAACTACTCGATCGAAGTGTGTAGTGACGTGTATACAGAGTGGTCAAGTTAAACGTAGACCTGGGACCTGGGAGACCTGGCTTAAAAAGTCTCTTGTAAGTAAGTCTTTTGAAATTCCTGGATATAGGCTTTTAAGGTGTGATAGGGATGGTCGGGACGGAGGTGTCGGCGCTTATGTAAGAAGTGAATTTATTTTTTCGTTAATTAATTCTCCACTTGCAATAGAGCAGCTTTGGTTTAAACTATCGATTGAAGCAAAAAATATTGTTATAGGGGTTGTGTATAGGCCACCAACTTTTGCATGCATAGAGTTTCTAAATAATTTAGAGAATACTCTGATAAATCTTATTCCAGTACATGATAATATTTATTGTGTTGGGGATTTTAATATAAATCTACTTAACTATGAAAATTCGGATGTAATTAAAATTAATGAGTTATTTAATGCATTGGGTTTGACTCAGGTAATTGAGGGACCAACGCGCATAACATCTTCCTCTGCTATATTAATTGACTATGCCTTGACAACAAACAAAGATTCTGTGATAGCTAGTGGAACAACGTCCTGTGATGGAAGTGATCATGAACTTATTTATATAAGGACTGTGTTTTATTCAACTAAAAATACGCCTATTTTTAAGACAACGCACTGTTTCAAAAGTATAAATCTGCGACAGTTTGACTCGGATCTTCGGTCTATACCCTGGAACAATGCATATCATTTAACAGATGTTGATCAAAATATTTCTTTTATAACCGACAACATAGTTACGTTCCTTAATTTACATGCACCACCTATAAAATTTCGCATTACCAAGCCGTACGCTCTATGGTTGACTGACGCTGTAAGGGCTATGATGCAGGATAGAGATAAAATGCTAGCAAGGTACAAAAAAAATAAAAGTATTGATGACTGGAATAGTTATAAACGCCTAAGAAATATGACCACTCTTGCAATACGTAATAAAAAAAAAACATATTTTACCTTAGAATTAACTGCTACAAAAGATGTTTGGTCTTCAATCAAATTACTCAGACTAAAAAATAAACAAAATAGAAATAATATTCCTAAAAATCTTGAAAAAAAAATTAATCAGTTTTTTATCAACTCTGTTTCAAAAATTCATTTAAATAAAAATACTCTAAATTATTATAAAAGTGTTAAAAATTACTTATTTCAAACGAGTTTTAGGTTTTTGGCCGTATCGGAGTATGATATTGTAAAGGTTATTAATAACATTTAAACTACTGCCACGGGCATTGATGAAATTAAAATATACTTACCATCCGACTATGCCTGCCTTTTCTACTACCTTATATTGTCCATGTCATAAACTATTGTCTCGCAAATTCTGTTTTTCCTTCAATGTGGAAAAAAGCGAAAGTTAGCGCTTTACCCAAGACGTTAAAACCTCTTACATTAAGCGATCTGAGGCCAATAAGCATTCTTCTAACGCTATCAAAAATATTAGAAAAAGTAATGAAAATGCAGCTTCAGAAATATGTTAAAGACAACTCAATTTTACCAGTGATACAATCAGGGTTTAGATCAAACCACAGCTGTTGTACGGCATTGGCCTCTATAACTGATGATATTTTATCAGCATTTGATTCCAATAAACTAACATTACTGGTAATGCTTGACTATAGCAAGGCCTTTGATACTCTCAACCATGATCTTTTAATAAATATTTTGTCATTTGTTGGTTTAGGGGAGGGGGCATGCGCGTTGATTGCTAATTATCTTAGAGATAGGTATCAAGTCGTTTCTTATAATGGCGTAGATTCTGGTTTTTTAGAGATTTCTTCTGGCGTGCCTCAGGGCTCCATCCTTGGGCCAATCCTTTTTTCAATCTATGTATCAAACATGGCAAAAATATTCATATCATCTAAGCAGCACTATTATGCTGATGATACTCAAATAAATCTCTCATTTGAACCAAGTGAAAGTTCCCAAGCAGTGGCTGCCATTAATTATGACCTTTTTTTTTATGGTAAACACAAGCACAAGAGGAAAGTCCTATGTCACTCTTGGAGTGGTGCTTGCGCGAAGATATTTGTGGGCATTTATCTTGAATCGCTGTAGGTTGTATGCGTCGGGAAATATGTGAGGTGGAAGCCCGTTCCACAAAGAAAATGTTCTCCAGATGAATGAGTCCCGATACAGCGACGTCCTTGGGGTAGGCAGGTGGACTCGATGTTGATGAGCCGCAACTGCTAGACGCGTCCTTCTTGCCGGAACAGCCCTGGGTGGAATCAGGCCTGCCAGCTCAGAGGAGCACTTACCGTGATAATAACGGTAGAATAAACAGAGATCAGCCACCTTTCTTCTGTGCTCCAGACTATCCAGACTCTTTGTCAGTTCTGGTTTGTCGATAAGACGAATAGCTCTCTTCTGAATAGAATCCAGCAGGTTTAAACTATGCTTGGGTGCAGAGCTCCAGACATGCGAGCAATACTCGAGGGAAGGGCGTATTTGAGCCTTATAAAGAGTCAGCAGCTGTTCTGGTGTATACAGTTTTTTCGTTTTGAAAAGCACTCCGAGTTTTTTGGAAGCTGCCCTGGCGATCTCGGCAACGTGGTCATGCCAGGACACACTGTTGGTGACTTCGACTCCTAGAAGATGTAAAGATGATTTCATTGGCAATATTTTCCCTGCCATAACCAGCTCCGGGCCATCAACGTTAGTCTTCATCGTAAATACTGCAGCCTGCGTTTTTTTACCGTTAAAATTGACCAGATTGTTACCGCTCCACTCCAAGATTGCTCTAATATCGTTGTTGGTTAGAGCTACTTGTTGCTGCCTAAGATTCTGAGAAGTTGCGGCTGACGTTGGTTTGGCGGACTTAAGTGTGCTATCGTCCGCAAAGCTGTAGATTGGATTGACAGTGGTTCCTAGCAAATCGTTGATATATATCAAGAAAAGGGTGGGGGATAGAATGCATCCTTGAGGGGCTCCAGCGTTAATGTTAAATTTGTCGGAGAGGTGTCCATCGACGGCTACTTGGATTGTTCGTTGTTCAAGAAAACTTTTGATCCAATTCAATAATGAGTTTTGTATGCCGATTGAGGAGAGCTTGGTTAGTAGTCCCTCATGCCACACTCTGTCAAATGCCTTGGAAATGTCAAGAGCGACTGAGCGGGACTTGCCGTGCTTCTCCATGGCCTCCGTCCACAAGTGTGTGACGTAAACCAGAAGATCGCCGGTGGATCTAAGCTTTCGGAAACCGTATTGATGATCGCTGATTAGTCCAGATGATTCCAGATATCTTAACAGTTGTTGGTTGACTGCTTTCTCCATAATCTTCGATATTACTGGAACTAGTGCAATCGGGCGGTAATTGGACGGCATCGTCTTCTTACCCTTTTTGGGTACAGCTTGCACTTGAGCAGCTTTCCAGCTTGTTGGAAATGAGCCCTGTTTATACAGGTGCCGTGAACAGTCTACACAAGGGAGGAGTCAATTCGTCTGCACAACGTTTTAGTACCAGGGCTGGAATTCCATCGGGTCCAGAAGCTTTGTTGGTGTCTACGCTTTTAAGAATTTTATTTATAATTCGTTGGGGAAACGAAATTTCTCCCATCGATGAATTCACCCTTGGCAAATATTGCGGTGTTTTGCCTTGCGAGTGCAGAGTAGAATTGGACGCGAAGAAATTACCCAGTAAGTTGGCTTTTTCCCTTGCTGTTATTGCGATAGAACCATCATCTGCTGTTAGGGGTGGCAAGACCGACTTAGCAAATCCTTGACTAACGGCTTTCGATACCGACCAGAAAGATCTTGTTCCATTTGGGCAGTTTAGCAGTTTGTTTTTGATCCTGTTGTTGTGACTCTCTTTGCATTCATCAATAATTCGCTTGCAGCTATTTCTGGAGGCTAAAAAGTTCCTCCGATTTTCGATGGAAGGATGTTGACGCCATTTGCGATATGCTGCGTTTTTAGTGTTTACTGCCTTTTTGCAATTCAAGTTGAACCATTGTTTGTTGTTTGATCCGCATTTAGTAGAAAAAGGGATATAAGCTTCCATTCCTGCCAAGATCGTCTCTGTAATTTGGTTTGCACATTCTGAGATGTTATTGGTTCTAAAGCAGACTTCTTTCCAAGGGAATGAGCGATAAAATTCCCGAAGATGGTTCCACTCTGCTGATTTATAGTGCCATACCTTTCGCGACATCGGCGTTTTAACATCCAACTGGCAAGAGACTGTTATCAATTTGTGGTCCGATGTTCCTAGGGGGGCATGTACTGATACAGTGTACGAGTCAGGTCTGAAGCCAAGACCAGATCTAGGAGACTCGCGAACTCGCCGTCTCGATCGGGGATTCTGGTAGGTTCCTCCACAAGCTGCGTAAGCCCGCATATGGTGGCAAATAGCTCAGCTTCTCGTCCTTCATCGTCGTTCTTGTTGCAGAAACGCAGCCAGTTGATATTGTGAACGTTAAAATCACCCATGACGATGATTTCTGCGCTTGGGTAGACAATTTGCAGTTAGTTAATGCAATCAATCAGGTTCAAAAAGAGCCGCCTATATTGGGTGTCGCTTGGTGGTCTGTAGATACAGCAGATAAATTTCGTGGCTTCACTGGCTATTATTTTGAACCACATGATGTCGAAGTCCGCAGGTTCAAACGTTTCCTCCCGCTGGCAACTCAAATCGTTCTTGACAAATACTGCCAATTCAAAGTTTAGTCGAAATCGGGTGTGTAGATTGTATCCAGGATAAATGAGGTGAACATTTGTTGTTGAAGGTTTCACCTTTGTTTCTGCCAATGCCAGAATATGAGGCTTATTTGATTGCAGGTATTGGTGTACTGCATTAATATTGTTGTTTAGGCCTCTGATGTTGCAGAAATTGATTTTTAGGCTTTTAAATCCGCCTGATGGACCCCCCCGACCAGCCTCCGCCCGGAGATCCGAATGGGAGGCGAGTTTACCTCCGGAAAGTTTTGGTCGTGAGGGCGCCATTATGCATTAATTTTACTACTCCATTTCCCCTTTGGAAACCGGACACATCGACATGGCGGCCAAACGTGAGTTCCATGGAACCCCTTCACGCCGCCTAAGTCCTATGTGGTGGTATTGAACCGAGCGATGCAAGTGGACAACATCTACCACCAAAAAAAATTGCACTCGTAAATGCTGACCTTGCCAGCATTTACGAGTTTTCTAAAAATCATTGCTTACAATTAAATTCTATGAAATCGGCATTTATGCTGTTTCGGAGCAAAGGTAGCCGTAAGAGTTTTTTACAGTATTATAGGGACCTAATTCATATCAATAACGAGTCTATAAAACACGTCGAGCACTGCAAGAGCTTGGGTTTGATTCTGGATAGTGACCTGCGATTCATGCAGCACGTAAATTCATGTATTCAAAAAGGATTTTTAAACCTTAAAAATATTTATAGACATCGTTACGATTTAAATAGAAAAACAAAAATTCTGCTGTGTGATTCGCTGGTCCTATCACAGCTTAATCATTGCGATGCAGTGTATGGTCCATGCTTGAGAACTGCTGAAGAGAGTAGAATTCAGAAACTCCAAAATGCGTGCCTTAGATTAATATATGGCATAAGAAAGCGCAAATCGATAAAACACAAGCTTAAGGAAACCAGGTGGTTGACTATGCACAACAGAAGATTTTTCAGGCATCTTCAATGTTTTTTAAAATAATTAATTTAAGATCTCCACCTTACTTATATAATAAAATAAAATTTCGCACAGATGTTCACAATATTAATACCCGGTATAAAGGAAGGCTAACACCTCCGCTTCACTCAACTGAAACTTATAAAAGATCATTTTCTTATCAAATTTCAAAAATTATAAATAGCTGCCAAACTAATACCGAAACATTTTTAGCTTATATTCTTTAAAAAAATACATTTTTAAGAAATTACTGCAGGAACAATAAAGCATAATTTAGTGGTTGTTTCGTTTCGATAATTAGGTTAGATGAAAGAACAGGCATTTAGATCTCTGAATCTTTGTGCACTGAATCTCGCCTTTAAACTATTAACCTTGTAATTATTGTATTTTTTCCTAAATAAAAAAACCTTTATTATTATTATTATTATTATTATTATTATTATTATTATTATTATTATTATTATTATTATTATTATTATTATTATTATTATTATTATTATTATTATTATTATTATTATTATTATTATTATTATTATTATTATTATTATTATTATTATTATTATTATTATTATTATTATTATTATTATTATTATTATTATTATTATTATTATTATTATTATTATTATTATTATTATTATTATTATTATTATTATTATTTAAGACGTGATAGAGAATTTAAAAAGAAATAGACTTTCATTATAAAATTTTTCTCAGAAATGTTTAATACAGGGTGTAAAAGTTAAGAAAAATTATATATTAACTCTTGAACTATCAGCTCAATTTTAATTAAATTTCGCATGCAGGTTATTGTGGTAAAGTGTGAATTACTGATGAAGTCAATTTTTGAAAAAATTCGCTTCATCATCATACGGAAGGACTTGGTCCTTTTTTTGTTTCAAATCTGCGAGGTGATAAAATATTTTTTCTATCTAAAGTCATTTGTTATTTATTTCATTTGTTATTTATTTCAAATTGATCTAAAGTCAACTGTTAGATCCTCCATTTTATTTGAAAAAAAAGTTATTTTTGCGAAATTATGATTAAAGGCACTGCTTTTAAAATACCTTAGATTAATTGTACAGAAACGACACTTAAAATGTTGCAAAAACTTTGAAAAAAAAAAGGAAATTAGGCTTGAATCTTAAATTGAACCTGTCAAATGAAATAATGACATAAGGTAACTTTTGATCATCTTTTATATTCAACTTTTTTACAAATATAAGCCCGATTTCCTTTTTTTATAAATTTTTGCAACAATTTAGCAGGTATTTCTAAACAATTAAACTCAGATATTTTAAAAACAGTGCCTTAAATCTTTGCAAAATTATTGCAAGAGTAACTTTTTTTCCAAATTGAACGGAGAATCTGACAGTTGACTTCTTATAAAAAAATATTTTATCACTTCGCACATTTGAGACGAAAAAGGACCAAGTCCCTCCGTATGTTACGCCACTGGCAATTTTTTCAAAAATTGGCTTCATCAGTAATTGACCATTCACTACAATAACCTGCATGCGCAATTTAATTAAAATTAAGCTGGTAGTTTAAAAGTCATGATAAATAAACAAATAATTATTCTTAAATTTTACACCCTGCATCTTTGTTATTAAACATTTCTGAGAAAAATTTTATAATGAAAGTCTTTTTTTTTTGAATATTTCTTTTTAAATTCTCTATCACGCATTAAAATTAATGAAGCTTAAACTGGACCACGCTGCATACCGGCTTTAATAATGAAAAAATATCAATTCAATATATCCTGCACATTAGTATTTCTGAACTTAATATAATAGCTTTAAAATTCGATAAAAACGGTATAGATTTACTTTCAAGTTTTATTTTATTTTCCATGTATAAACAGTTGATATTGCCCTTATACATGTACGCCAATACTAATAATTAATAACCTAGTTTGTTTTTCATCGCCTTTTTCAACGGCTTGCTTACACGATACTATCATTACGAATTTCGCACGTCGATGCTGGCTGGCGGTTTATTTTTAATCATTAATAACATGAATTAAACATCTCATTCACTCGGAAAAATTAAATGGTTAAACGACTGTAATTTAAGTTTATTGTCATGGCGTTAACAAGATGAATCTTCTTAATCTGTATTTTACATCAGTACTGTTTTTCACGTTAATGTTTTACTCCAAAAATATTGTACATAGAAAGTATAATTGAAGTGTAATAAAGAACATATAGGAATTTATTATTGTTTAAGGGGGTAAGTGCGAACTTGTTAATTAGAGTAAAAAGCGTAAAGTTTCTTAATAGTAATTTAAAGTGCAATTGTTCTCCTTCAATTGAGGCGTTTAGCGCAATAATGGCCCAAGGTAAAAATTACAGTTTGTAGAAAATTGAGTTGAAAAAAATTGTAATTTTTATATTTTGATATCTATTTTTTTATTATTTCGATTTTTTTTGGTCAAAATGCTAAAAAAACTATTCAAGATGGACAAATAAAACAACCATTTTCCACTATACTCTTAATTAGACTATATTTTATTATATATATTAAACAATTACACCAATTGTTATTATTCATTTATTTCCCTGTGTCATCAACCCACTTAATTATATTAATATGCAATTTATTATATTTACAACTTAACCCCACATGCCTAATTTATATAACATTATTAATAATTAACCTACTTCTATGCTACTAGGCCACTTTTGCACTGTAAAAAGTATGTAAAACATACGCTAATAATTCTTGCAGATTGTTATACTTGGCCGCCTCAATTTCTCTACCTGCAGAATATAATAGAGGGAGGTCCCTTACATAAGTTTTAGTATTTCGTTTGGAAATATCAACTTCTTTAAAGAACACTTCTGGATGATTGGACTCTTTATAAAAGTAACGGTCTGGGTTAGCTAAGTTATACCTGATCCATTGTATTTTTAACCAACTCACAACTTCTCCACTCACGGTTGTTTTGCG
The DNA here is from genome assembly GCF_022605725.1 of Anthonomus grandis grandis. Lineage (NCBI taxonomy): Eukaryota > Metazoa > Arthropoda > Insecta > Coleoptera > Curculionidae > Anthonomus > Anthonomus grandis. The sequence continues at coordinate 47,653,290 of NC_065548.1, forward strand.
GTTTGTTATATTTTTTTCTAGAGGGACGGTTGTTATATAGTCTTGAGTCTGCATTTCATTTACTGTAAAAGGATTATGCTTTCTGGCAGTTTTAATCACTTTTATCCAATCACTAGGAACATAAATTTCATTAAATCTCTTTTTATTTTTCTCCACCACCCCAAAGTCACGGTCACAAGCCAAGTAAGAATGACCCGATACTAAAAATTTGTGATCAATTTGCTGAACTGAAGAGATTTTGTTTTGTATTATGTAATTACAGATTAAGGACATTTTGTAATTTCTATTTTGCCCTCCACATTGATCACTGTACATAACTAATTTGGAGCTTTTTACAACATTTTTCATGTAATGAATTAAGCAGGATCCGATCTCTTGAGGTCCTCTAGATGCTATAGCTTCATGCCAAACGTACATGTGCGCCTGGTTATTTGACAAGTTGTGTATTCCCAAACAGTACGTCCACATTTGCCTTTTGTAATAACAAACCCCAGTAGAAAGGTGTGGTGTAGGTAGTGTTGACATTAAGTCGAAAGCAATAACACTGATTCGATCATTGGTAGTCGTACGAGACTGTCTTCGCTCGTCGGCTCTGATGGTTGATAAGTTTTTTTTTGACTTTGATTTGTTTTGATTTGTCTTTCTGTTTTTGACCTTACCAGACGCGACGCGAAGTTTTGCTGTACGTGTGCTTTCGGTATAAATAGTTTTGATTTGCTTCCTGTATAAATATTAGTTTTGATTTCCGATTAAATTAGTACCTGTTAACCTAAACTTGACCTTAAAATCACAATTTATTGAACTTTAACTCTACAACATCAAGTTTTCGCAGTGCGTCTGATTTGATAATAAACAGTTCCGGTCTCCTGCTTTACAAATAGTTTTCGTTCACGGAAGAATATTTTTTATTTAAATATTTGGACACTTTTTGAAATCAATCTTAAGAAATTATGGCTGAATTTAAGTGTGATTCGTGTCAAAAGACCATCTTGGAGAAAGAAAAATATAAGCTTCGCTGTAGCGAGAAATGTCGCCGAAATGTTTGCATGTTCTGTACTGGTTTGGATAAGGCCACAACAAAGGTACTGTATAATCAAAAGTACCATAACATTAGATTCTTCTGCAATGTTTGTGACTCTCCTACTTTAAAATACCTTCATGACAAGGTTTCACAGTTACAAAAAGCGCAGATTCCTTTAGACATTGTTGATGCTTTGGGTTCATGTCTCAAAAAGAATACGGATCTCTACCCTGTCATTACAGAACTATATGACATCTTGAGTCAAAATTATCCCAAATGGAAGGTTTTGTTCGAGAAAATGGATGACATTCACAACTTGCTTGCCAATAGTAGATCTGAAAATGGTCAAGAGTCAATGTTTCACTCAATCAGGGATATGAAACAAGAGCTCTTTAACCTGTCTTCACTTCTTTTGGGAAATCACGACGAATTCGTCAAGATCCAGATTCATGATTCCCCCAATCAAGAACTTGCCAAGGAAATGGAAGATTTACGGAAGAGTATTAATCAAATGGCCCCTAAAATGGAAAAGTTGACAGTTAAGGAAAAAGAAATCCCTAAATACATTCCAACAATAGCAAAAAGATCCGTTTCCATTTCTATACAGACCGATCAGGAACCAGAAGTTTCGCCCCCTACAAAAAGAATAACGGTTTCACCTTAAAAAACCATAACTAGGAAAGAATGGCATTACCTAATCGTCTCTAATATTTCTCCTGACTATACAGTAAACCGGCTCGCTCACTACGTTAAAGATAAGATCCAGACTAATGTTTTTATTCGATGTTTTTCCTTCACGCAAAATGAAGACAGTGTGAACTCCAGCTTTAAAATAGGTGTCCAAAACAAGGATCTTCTTAGCCAGCTAAAAGAGACGAACGTATGGCCGGCTGGTGCTGTAGTGGATGGACGAAGGATGGGACCATTACCACCGTTAAATTCTCCACCGGCAGCTAATAAAACCTTAACTCCCAAACCTGTCTCAAATCAGTTCAATATGCTTCAAATTGATTCAAATAAAGATGCGATAGCTGCATCTAAGTCATTTGGACAAGAAAATGTCAGCTTCAAACTTGTGGAGAAGGCCAACGATGATGATGGACTGCATAATATGGACCCGATGACTTCTCCAGTAGTGCGAATATCCCAAAAATCTGATGCGGAAAATGGGACGCTACCTGTTGGCTAGACTGAGAGACCCCACCATCTTAAAAACTCTTAGGCTCTACTTGGCATACCTTTATGACCAGCCTTCCAACGTCTGTCTCGAAGGCCACACCAAGACCAGTGTCAAGCTAATGCTAGCTTCGGAGGGCCTACCTACTAACATAGACTCCCTCCGACGCTTGTATATCCGTTTCCCCGACGTCTATGGAATTGGTGCAGCCGAAGTGGAAGAAGACCTCTCCGCTTTTAGATCCTTCTTTTCTTCAGAGAAAATTTTAAGGCTTCAAAAAATACGAGAAAGTCAATCTAATTATTTTTCCAGTGGTTCCTCATCTAGGAACAAAAATTTTTAAATAACGTGACGCGACCAGAGGATCAAGCACCCTCTGATAAATCGGATGATGGCAAGCTTAGCGTATTTCTTCTTAACATTCAGTCCTTAAGACACAAAACTAATGAATTATTTCTTTTATTAGAAGAGCTAAATTTTCCAGAAATAGTTGCTATAACCGAACACTGGCTAAACATTGATGAACCTGTTTTTGTTCAAAATTACACTACAATAGCAAGATTTAATAGAACTAATTTATCTCATGGGGGGCACTATGATTATGTCTATAAACAACGATTTTTCACCGGTAACTAAGTTTGATAACTTTTTATCAGAAAAAGTATTTTAATTTTCCATAGTTTACCATAATACATACGACCTCTATATTATTTGTGTATATAGAACACCTGACGCTGACTTACAGACTTTCCTTCAAAAACTACTAAGCTTGCTAGAATCCTTGCCCTTAATTAATTTTGTGTGGCGACCTTAATATTGATTTTTCCAGTGTGTGTGCTGCTCAAGAATCTCTTCACTCTATTTTCGTCTCAATGGGTATAGTAATGCATATTAACTTTCGTACCAGAATAACTAGAAATAGTTCTAGTACCATCGACTATGTCGTGTCATCTTTTGCTCCTGAACTCGTAGATTGTACGGTTTTTAATTCCGGATTTTCTGATCATGAAGCTGCACTAACTAAATTTTCCATAAATTCTAAAGGCAAAAACACGTTACGTAAATTAGGCCGTGTTTTTGGCAAAAATAATTTCTTACAATTCAAGAACTTATGCCAAACGGCTGATTGGGATTTTCTTTCTGACGATATAGATAGTGAATTTTCTAGTTTTATCAAGTATTGCAGATAAGTCGTTTCCTCTTAGACCTATCAAAATTAAACATCATAAGCCATGGACCACTAAAGGCTTACGTGTTTCTGCAAAAAACATGCGCTCATTATCACACCTGAAAAAATTTACAGACAGCGTATTTTTTCATAACTATGTCAAGCTTTATAGAAAAATGTGCCATAAGACTATAAAAGCTGCAAAAGATATTTATTATAATAAAAAGATGATCGAATCAACGAATCAAGTAATGTTGCCAAAGAAACATGGTCTATTGTAAATGAATTAAGAAATAAGACTTCTTCATCTAGCACTATCCCTACTTCACCTGAGGACCTTAATCACTACTTTGTTAATGTAGCTAAAAATCTAATGGCTACCACAACACCTTCTCACGATCCTCGTTCATATCTCCCAAATGAAAATAAGCTCTCAGCTTCTTTTTTACCCCCATTGTATCAACAGAGATTCAAACTACAATTAATAAAATAAAAAACAAATCATCATCTGGTACAGATGGGCTCACTCTCAAAATGTTTTCCAATCTGCCAAATTGCACCTTAATCCATCTAACAAACTTAATTAACAAGTCATTCCAAAATGGAGTCTTTCCTCCCTGCCTTAAGACTGCAATAATTATTCCTTTGCATAAGGGAGGAGATAAACAACAAGCTTCAAACTATCGCGCAATCGCACTCCTTTCCACTTTATCAAAGATCATTGAACGATTGGTTAAAAAAAGGCTCTTATCGTTTCTGTTTAAATATAAAATTCTTCACCAATTTGGATTCTTGAGTAACAAGTGCACAAATGATGCTATGTTTTCTCTCTTTAATAGTGTTTACACCAGTATAAATAATAATCATTCAACAGCAACAATTTTTTGTGATTTTTCCAAGGCTTTTGATTGTGTAAACCATAACATCTTAATTGGCAAATTGAATCACTATGGGTTCAGAGGAACGCCCTTTGAGTGGTTTAAATCGTATCTCAGTTACAGAAATCAGCTTGTAAAGGTTGATACGACGAAGTCTTCTTGCAAACCAATAGAATGTGGGGTACCTCAAGGTTCAGTCCTGGGCCCTATTTTGTTTCTGATTTTTATAAATGACATGGCCAATCTTAACATCAGTGGCAAAATCTGTCTTTTTGCTGACGATACTAGCTTTACATGGAGCAATCCGGATGCTAGGTCACTACATGCTACTATTTCTAATGACTTAATTACCATTAAATTGTGGTGCGATTCTAATCTTCTGTGCCTAAATGTCTCAAAAACTAAAGTCTTATCATATAAAACTACTATTCAACCCTTTGTACTTAACGACACCAGTTTGGACGTTGTAGAATCTGTGAAGTTCTTGGGACTTAATGTTGACTACTCCGTAAAATGGGACTAGGGCATAGAGATGCCTTATATAAAAAATTAAGTTCAGCATGTTTTGCCTTAAGAGCAGTTTCCAGGGAATTAAGTTTTCAAACATCAAGAACAGTTTATTATGCCTTTTTTGAGTCACATCTACGTTACGCCCTTCCATTCTGGGGCACATGCGGTGTGACTCAATTTGAGCGCATCTTTAAATTACAAAAGAGAGCAGTTCGGTATCTGCTTGGACTTAATAGCAGAACTCACTGTCAAGAAATCTTTAAAAAATACAAGATACTTACTCTTCCCTCTTTATTCATATTGGAATCTATTTGCTTAGTACGCAAACATAAGTCAGAAATGCCAAGTAGTCATACTTTCTGGAAAAAGCCTTGTACGCAGTGGAGGATTTTTTTCTAGGATAACTTTTTGGATATCACACACACACTGGCTCTTTTTATGTCTTAAAATAGAGAATATATTAGTTTTTTTTTTTTTTAGTAAATGAATTGCACTTTCATTTTGTATTTAATTAATTTACTGTTATTGACTATTGTGTTTATTTTTATTCACATTTTATACGTCATGATGTATATTGACCAGGTACATTGTTTTTGTACTGTTTTGCATGTATTTATTTTGTTTGTACATTTATTTTTATTTTGTGTGTTTTGTTTTGTTTTTATATGTTTTTTTTATTAGCTTTGTCTACAAAATTTTGTAATTTTTTGACAATAAAGCATATGATTGATTGATTGACAATAACATCGTTATCCTCTATCTTACCCAATTACGCATCTAAATTCATTCCACTTCGTGCATTTTCAGCCTTCCTCAGATGCAAAGTCTTTTCTACCTTTATGTTGTTTATTGTTTCTCTAGCTCCTCCAGCTTTAATTTTTTGTTCAAACTCATCGCATTTCCTGCAGCTATCAGATACAGGTGCATGAAAAGTTAAGTTAAACTTTTTTTTAAACACATTTCTGAATACAAAAAGGGATACAGGTTCAACTATGTTATCCTCAGATTTGTATAATGAATACATTGTTGTTAAATTTAGGGTAGGGGACAGGTAGCATAGGTTTGGATTTTTTTTTCGCGAATAATGAGATTGGTACTTTGGAAATTTGGAGATAAAATCTATGACTTTTTGAATATATTTTTTTTTGCCCATTCTGTCCTTGCTTGGTGTGTTGCCTTGCTCTTTTTGACGAAGAGCACGTGTTAATCGTCCACTCGAAACTCTTAAATTTTTTTTGAAAAACTCTTTACAAACTGAAATGTCAACACCCCTGTCATTGGGCAGGTAATAGATTCTGGTGTATGTTCTAGTGTCAGTATTAACTGTGTAAGTAGATTTACGAACAAGCTTTATTTGACCGCATAGCTATGCAGTCTGTAAATCGAAACTGAAAAGCTCATAAAAATTTTGTTAGAAGCTTCGAAAAAAAGGGTAGCATATACCTTCAAGCATCGCCTAATTACAAATATTCAGTTTTAATTTGTGTGCCTCCTTATCCCGTTACAATAGCATTAAAAATAAACCACCTACATTTAAACGAGAAGGAAATGTACGCATCGCCTTAATTAATATTAATATTTTTATTGGGTGCCCACGTTTCGTCATTAAAAAGTTTATTTTAAGCGTACCCAAGAATAATTTTGAAATTGGTCTATTTTCGGCGGACGCCGTAGTTAGTGTCAATAATGATGTTGTTTTGAAAACACTGGCGCTGCTGCAGGAAGCTGGACGAGTGCCAACAATATCGCTAGTTTAAGGTGGGCTCTTAATTATTTGCTCTGGTTAATATATGGTTTTGCCGGAATCCAACAGAACTCACTAGAACTGTTAAAATTAATTTAGTAAAGACAATATTTTAAGTTATATTAATTCATTTATTTAATGATTATGTAATTAAACTACCAGATGTTACAAAATACAGTACAAATATTTTAAGAGCGTATTGTTTGAGTCAAAATAAGATTTTTTGAAATTATTTTTAACTAATAATATCGCTGAGAAGAGTTTCTTTGAATGTATCGAATGATATAAATTTGGGTACACTTTTCAAATTAATACTTCTAAAAAATACGATAAATAACGCAGCTCGGTTTTAACACACACGTTTCCCGCTATCGTCTCAACTAAGGCCTTTTTCCTGAGCCCATTTAGTGATTCCGAAATGAGCAACCTCAACCTTTAAAAAACGTTTCAACCCTGAAAACGGAATAGCAACTAATGTAATAATAATAATAATTATAATAAAAACGTTTATTAGTCATTCAAAAAGCAAAAAAAAGTACAAAAAGAGGTACAATCGTTACCCTTAGCAATATAATTTTTTACACACATAGTAATAATGAAAGTAAGTGACCAATAGGCCATTATATTCAGACTTTTAGGAAGTTCACCCAAATTCTGTTGAGGTCTTAGAATTTAAAAATCGTATGCAAAAAAAATAAACAGGAACATATACATAAAAAAGGGATGGGATAGAAAGAGGAGAGGGGAAGATTAAGCTATAATATCAATTTTAAATTCCATCTTTGTATATAATATTTTAAAAAAAAACTTTTTTTATTTTATTCTAAAAATTTAATTTGCACATTAATATTAATAGTTATTTTTAATTAGTTTAGAAAGAGAAAATTTATGCGTTGAACAAATGGCGCTTAAATTTTGCCTTAAATGCGTTCTCGGACATCGAAAATCCTAATATTTTTAATTTATTAACTGAAACAGTTAATACATTTTCTTCTTATATTTAAATTGTGTACATCTGTTCGATAGGTCACCTTTCTAATTAGATATGGTGGAGTTTCCCATTTAAGCACCTTATAAAAAAACAAACAGAAAGCAGCAATCCTCGATCTTCCATTTTTAGCCATGCTGCGTCCTTCAGCTTATTAGATACATGCTCTCTTCTTTTTATGCCAAATATAAGCTTAAAGCAAGAATTTTAGAGGTTAGGGGTACCTCAAGGGTCTATCCTTGGGCCTCTTTTATTTCTTGTTTACACGTCAGACCTACCAAAGGTTTTAAATTTATCAGAAATTCACCAGTATGCCGACGATACGCAGGTTCTCCACTACTTCGATCCCAACGATAATTTAGTTGAATATAATTTAAATGCTGAAGTCAATTCAATTTCAATCTACTCAAAGGAGCATAACTTAATAAGCATAATTAATCCAGCCAAAACTAAAATGATACTTTTTTCA